>NC_134579.1:30040000-30340000 GCF_037038515.1 Microtus pennsylvanicus
TACAGTTTTGGGCTCCAGGGTCCCCGCTCTGGGGGCAGTGCTGGTTCTTACCAGGACTGTAACTCCATGCTCTGAGTGTGTTGGTGTTACGGAGAGCACTTGATATTTATAAGGAGTTTGTAGTCCTGGGTGTAGCACTTTCTGTCTCTGCTATTGGGCACATTTATTTGCCATTTTTGATCTTGGTTTTTAATCTGGATAATTGGCATGTTTGTATTTTCTTTTATAAACTTGAGTGGATTAGCAGAAAAACTACACATGATGGATTTAATGTGTGGCTTGACGCATCATATCATAGGCCGTCGAAAGAAAACTCAGAAAGGTAGGTCTTACATCAGAGACTGGGTCTTCCACCCTGCTCTACTTCTCAGCTATTTACTGGGTCATATAACATACACACTGCTGTATCAGGTATCTCCAGATGGAAAAGCAATAATGCCAGAGTCCTGTGCTGCCTTTGGTTGTCTGCCATCTTTTTGTCTCTTTCCTTCTTTCCACTAGTGAGCTTGCTTCCATGACACTATTCCAGTTCTAACTGTCCATTTGAGCTAGAGAAGTAAAGGCTCCGAGAGACAGGAGTGCATGTGCAGGAAGTCACGGCAAGCGGGCACAGGAGCTGTGTCCACTCACTTGGGTGAAGGATTGAGATGCACTTGTGTGCCATCTGTTTGGACCCTCACAGGCTTCTTTTGGGTTCCCTCCATTAAGGCTGTCTCTAGAACCTGCTTTCCAAGGCTCCCTCACTGACTTGTGCTTGTTTGATGATACGACCAACAACTGAAGTTTCATTTGTGGAGCATCTTCCCACCAGGCATGCTAGCCCAGGGCTGTAGTCCTGACACTTGAGGACTCATGCAGAGGCCAGTGTGAGCTATAGTATGGGACCCCGTCTCAGGGACGAAAACAAAGAAAATACCAAAAACTTTGTTACTGGGGATTGAACCCAGCCCCTTGGAGGCGTGCGGCCCAAGTGCTCATGTTGGATTGTGCCCCTGTGTGCCCACCTTTTAAAATTTTATTTTGGCCAGGCATTGGTGGCACACGCCTTTAATACCAGCATTCCAGAGGCAGAGGCAGGTGGATCTCTGTGAATTTGAGGCCAATCTGGTCTACAGAGTTTGTTTCAGGACAGCCAGGGCCACACACAGAAAAACCCTGTCTTGAAAGACCTAAGTAAATAAGTAAGTACGTAAATAAATAAATAAACTGCCTTATTTTCATGCAGAGCCTTCCTTAAGTTGCCTGCAGTAGCCTTGAATTTTAGTCTTCCTTCCTTAGCCTCCTAAGTAGCAAAGATTACAGGGCTCTGTCTGTCCTCTCTGCCCTCTTCTTAACACCAGGGTGAGATGGGAATAATTCTAAATATTTTAGTTGCCAAAACGGTATCTGCCAGTTTCCTTCCCGTTCCTTCCTGGGAGGGCGATTTCTAGGAGCTATGTCATTGTTGGCTATTGTTGTAATCTGGCGTTACATACTCTAACCTAACTCCTTCAGAGAATCCAGCTTTCCTCATCAGAGTCTTCCCTGGAAATCCTACCGTGGAGACACGCAGTTCCCAAGACTGAGTAGGTCATAGTTCAAGGGTCCAGGAACTAGTTAACTGGAATACACTATCTACACAACACCGCAGCGGCTTCTGAGATAGTCTGCTCATTAGCCCTACAGCCAGCACCACCGGGAGACAGGAGGCAGGCCAGATGCAGAACTCTCTTTCTCCTCAGATCAGAGTCCATCCAGGGAAACACATGAGTGTAAGAATGGGAAGGCTGTCATTCATGACAGGTTTTTTTTTCATGACAGTTTTTAAAGCAGACTTGGAGAGTTAAGTACCACTGTGAGTTACTGAGTAAATGGGTATTGGAGCCGGGCTCAAAGGCAGCTTGCTTCTCTTAGCTCAGCTTCTTAGCAGGTCTCGTTTCGTGAAATTTCCAACTGCTTTCCAGAGCTGCTGCAGAGGGACTGAGTTCAGTTCCTAGCACCAACACTGGACTGCTCACAACTGCCTGTAATTCTAGCTCCAAAGGATCTGAGCCCTGTGGCCTCCAAAGATGCTGGTGCTCATGTTCACACATGCACAAAATACATCTATTTTTAAAAAGTGAAACCACACTGAGCATGATGGTGCCTGCTTATATTCAAAGCACTTTGAAGCTAGAAAAACAGGAGGAGCTAGAGTTTAAGGCCAACCTGGGCTGCATGAGATCAGCCTTAAAAATGAACCCCTGTGCCTCTAGAAACAGACATTTTAAACTCCCCATTAAGGGGCTGGAGAGAAGGCTCCGTAGTTAAGAGCACTTGCTGCTCTTCCAGAGGACCTGGGTTCAATTCCCAGCATGCACAGGGTAACTCACAACTGTTTGTTATTCCAGTTCCAGGGAATCCAGTGCCCTCTTCTGACCTCTGAGGGCAACAGCCATGTACATGGCACACATACATACATACATGCAGGCAAATACTCATACACAGTATAATCAGTTAATTAAAACTCTCCAAAGCCCAAAGCCGCCATTGAATGCTCAAGCCCAGTATGGTCCTGCTCTTGCTGTCTCCCCTCCTCCCAGCTCTTACCTCCCCTCCCTTTCTCCCACAGCATCTGCAGTGTGGTCCAGCTCTTGCTGTCTCCTCCCAGCTCTTACCTCCCCTCCCTCTCTCCCACAGCATCTGCTCCAGAAGCTGACCCCTGTGTTCCTCACAGGACAGGTCTCTCCTCGCCTCGGGACCACTGTAATGGTGTTTCTCCTTTTTGGAGTTGTAGAACTCACATAACTGCTCACTGTCTTGTCACCCTGCAGAGAGATGCTCTTTGATGACTTTGTCCCCTCTCCCAGTCCCAGCTCCACTTCTCAGTGGTGAGTCTCCATCCTAGGGCCTTGAGCATGCTGAAGAAAGGGCTTTGCCCTGAACCACAAACCCAGCCTTTCTCTCTGGTCGTAGCCATATCTGACTTGTTTTAAACGAAAAGGCAGAGACCTGGTCTGTCTTTAGTTCCTGGTGCTCACGCCGTTGCGGGTGCGCCCATACTTAATGTTTTTATTGAATGAATGACCAAACTGCTTTAATTTTCCTTATTGCTTGGCCTTATTGGGCACCAAATGGCAGATGACACGTCTGTGTGAAGCAGCGACCTCCTGAAGACCTCTGCAGGTCTCATTAACAAGGTCTGAAAGCAGCAGTGTACACAGGGCATACTGGGAAGTCCTCGCGGTCCGCTCTTCATTCCGTCTCCCCTCTGACATCGCTGTTCCTTGTTATGGTTGGTTATTGTCATGGTAAAAAGCAGGCACAGAACATAAATGTTGTGCTTATGTGTAGTTTCTGGAACACGATATCGCTCCGTCTTCTCATCTCCTTCTCATTTCCACAGCTCAGGGTGTCAGGCGTGCGGTAGTGCTTCTATCCCGTGTCCCATGTTTCCTCAGGCAGGTCATTTCCTGTGCATTGTGATTACTGATAATGTAGTGATTACAGATAATTCTGTGATGAGTAGCTCTTAGCTGTGTGTTTTTATGTCGTTGGAAATGTACCTTCAGAGTCAATTCATAAGCATGCAGTTGCTAGCTCTAAGTAAAAGATTATGTGGTTTCCTTCCATGTGGAGTTATAGGAATTTTCCCAGCCGTGTGTCAGAGTGGTGTATGATTTGTTTGTAGAAGAAAATAAGAAAAGTATACCATTGGTGTGATAATTACTTGGTAGTTCTATTTCTGTGATAAAACACCATGATAAGGCAACCGAGAGGAGGAAGGGTGTATTTTGTGCTGACAATAAGAGCCCGTGACCTTCACATTGGGAAACTGGCAGCCAGCACCAGGCATGGCATCAGGCACAGCTGAGGGCTCACACCTGACCACAAGCAGGAAGCAGAGAGACCACAGAGGAGTCTTTGAACCCTCAAAGCCCACCCCCAGTGACACACCTCCTCCGAGGCCCACCAGACAGGGCTGCCGGGGGAGACCAAACTTTCAGATGCAGCATTTACCACTCAGTCACCACACTGGGCGCCTGCATCTCTGCTCCTTCCTCACCCGCCTCTTGTTATATGGCCCCACTCTGATACACGCTGATCTCCGATTTCAGTTTCCCGTCTCAGCGTGCAGCAGTTACTTGCTGGGTTTAGCATGCGTTTTTACTTCTGAAGTTTTCTAGATCTGATGTTAATATTACCCAGATTTACAGACTTTGGGAGGAACTGGTGCAAAGTTCATTGGAGAAATAGCTACAGTTGACTATGAAAAGGTCTTGGGCAGTGCTGTAGAAAGGCATCTGGGCTCTGCTGTGTCGGGTGCCAAGAGGGAAGGAGTAGAGGGCTGAGCTTTGCCGAGTAGCTGTATTTCCAGAACTTCCTCTGGGTTCTCTGTTACTGGAGATTTTTTAATAGTTTTGGTTGTTAAGTGAATATCTTTGAGAACTGTAGACTGGGCGTTCAGCTAGATGTTACAGCTGTGCTAGGCGCCTGACTGGCTTCTTTCTCCTTACCCAAGGGAGTGGAAAGAGGTTTAGAAGCACTAAATTATCTAATTAGACTCTTATTTAAAAAGTCTCTTCTTAGTCGGGCGGTAGTGGCACATGCCTTTAATCCCAGCACTTTGGGAAGCAGAGGCAGGCGGATCTCTGTGAGTTCGAGACCAGCCTGGTCTACAAGAGCTAGTTCCAGGACAGGCTCCAAAACCACAGAAAAACCCTGTCTCGAAAAACCAAAAAAAAAAAAAAGAAAGAAAGAAAGAAAGAAAGAAAGAAAAGAAAAAGTCTCTTCTCCCCTGTGGTAGTGGTACACACCTTTAATCCCAGCACTTGGGAGTCAGAGGCAGGGTGATCTCTGTGAGTTCAAGGCCAGCTTGGTTTACAAGAGCTAATTTCCCGGACAGGCTTCAAAGCTACAGAGAAACCATGTCTTTAAAAACCAAAAAAAAAAAAAAAAAAAATAATAATAATAAATAAAAAAATAAAAAAAGTCTCTTCTCCCTTACCCCATGGATCTCACATTGAATGTTTCTAGTCTCTGCCAACAACATTTTTCAGGAGGAGTAGAAGGTGGGCATCTGCTTGACGCTTTATTTAAACGTAAATAAAGTATTCGTGTTGCTGTGAGCTGACTCTTTCTCCCCTGTAAAGCATTTAAAATAGCTGAGCATGTTAAAAATGCTTTTCAGAAGAAGGAAGGATTGTCACTTTATTGTTATCTTTTAAATCTGAAAACTTTTGCAGAACAGAGCAGCTCAGTGGCCACCGGGTCCTGCCGTGAACACAGATGCAAACCCAAGCAAGTGACTTTCACATGTGTGTTTGACAGCAGGACCAGAGGCAGGAGATTCACTGAATTGTGCAGTTCTGTCAGCCTTGGTGTTTGTTTCAACAGATAAAGGAAGGCTCACTATCTGCTGGGCAGATGTGGGGTGAGACTTGAAAAGCAAAACTAAACAAAACACAGGAACCTTTCTTCCAGTGACTGGATATGGCTCAGTAGCAGGGCTCCTGAACAGCATAGAAGAGGCAATGATAATACTGATGACTAGTTCATGAATCTAAAACGTGCCCCGTGGCATTTCAGAGCCTGTAATCCTAGTGCTTAGGGCTGAAGGAGCAGGAGTTTATGGACATTCTCTGTGTGGTGAGTTGCAGGCTAGCCTGCCCTACCCAGAACTCTGTCTTAAAAGCAAATAAAGTAAGTTAGACTGCTTAGCAACAGTCACTACTAAGAATCGTAGTTCTAACCAGTGAAGTACTAAATCCATTTCTCTAAACTCAGAACAAGTGCAAATGCATTCAGTAGTCAAAACGACCGGTGCTGAAGACTGCTAGAAATACGGGAAAAGAAAGGGAGTGTCCTTTGTTTTTCCACTTAGGTTGTTGTATTAGTGATATGCTTAGACATTTAGTAAGATAATTAAATCTAGCATAAATAACTATTAAGAATTCATGTCTGTTTGAGTCAGGGTCTTATATAGCCTAGGTTGGTCTTGGATTTTTGATGTAGCAAAGATAATCTGGATCTCTTAATCCTTCTACCTGTTTCCTGAGTTTCCTGGGGTTACAGACCACTGATAATACATCTGACTCTAAAATACTCCATGCTTAAAATAAACACTGAAGGAATAGAAATGTAGGGAAATAAGCTACTTACAAGTCTGGTGAAAATGATAAAATTCCATAGAATACTTTTGTCAATAAAATTTCATGAGTTGCATGAAGAAAGTGTGATATAGGAAGAAAATACTGTCTGTCGTATTAAAGGGAATAGAAGAAATTGAAAGACATAAGTATTATTTCCCTTGCTGAGCAAACTGCTGTGTATATCTAGTACAGAAGCAAACACTCTATAGCGACTCACTGGCCTGTCATCTTTTCGTCTCCCGGGTGTGTGTGTGCACGCACATGGGTGCATAGGTGCATGGGTGCACACGTCTGTGTGGAAGCCAGAGGTAAACTCTGGGTGCTGTTCCTTAGGAACTGTCCACCTTGGTGGGTTTTTTGTTTGTTTTTTCAAGACAGGGTTTCTCCGTGTAGCTTTGGTTATCCTGGAACTCACTCTGTAAGACCAGACTGACCTCAAACTCACAGAGATCCATCTGCCTCTGCCTCTTGAGTGCTGGGACTAACAGCATGTGCCATCACTGCCTGGCTTGGTGTTTTATCTTATTTATGTGTGCATATATATATATATATATATATATATTGGTGTGGGCATATGCGATATGTGTGGGTATCAGTTTCCTTGGAACTAGAGTTATAGGTTAACCTGTGTCCTGAGCTTTTTTCTTTTTGTTAAAGTTTTCATCTGTATGATTGTCTTGTCTGCATGTATATAGTACATCATGTATCATGTGTGCAGTTTTTGAGCAGGCCAGATGAAGGCTTCAGATTTCCTCCAAGAACTAGAATTACAGACAGTTTTTCCCAGCCATGTAGGTGCTGAGAAGTGAACCCGAGTCCTGCAAGAGCAGCCAGCAGTCTTAGCAGCTGAGCCATCTCTTTAGCTTCTGCATTTTGTTTTTGTTCACGAGACATGGTCTTTGACTGGGGTCTGGGCTCACCAGTGAGGCTCAGGTCAGTGGTCAGCAAGCCCAGGGGCAGAGCTGCCTGCTTCCACCTCCATGCAAGAGAACTGCAAGTACGCGCTTCCAGACCCTTCCTCCTTTACAAGCCTGTCTGTTATGAAGGTGCTCGTGCTGATGCTGCAGTTCCTTAAAAAGGAGAAGCAGACCTGGGTTGTTTCAGGAAAGCTAATCTAGAAATCATAAGAACGCCGAGAGCATAACAGCTTGTATTTTAGTTCAGTGAGTGGAGAACAGGGGTTGATTGAAAGTGTGGTATGTGTCCAGAAGAGTGCTGTGGTCGTGAATAACACTGAATTACAGTTAGGCTAAAGATTTGAATGTGGTGGTGCACACCTTTAATTCCAGCACTCCGGAGGCAGAGACAGGCGGAACTCTCTCCGCGAGTTCGAGGCCAGCCTGGTCTATAGAGCGAGTTCCAGACCAGCCAAGGATGCACAGAGAGACCTTTCTTGAAAACAAACAAACAAAATGTAACAAAACAAATTAAAGACTGAAAACTTAAAAGCTGATAAAATAAATATTTTGTGTCTACAGTGTATAATTTCTACACAGTAAAGATCCACACAAAATCAATAGACTAAAACTCACCTTTTTGCAGTAAAATAGTTAATATGCTGTGTATAGGGAATGCTTATAAATTGACAGGAGAAAGAAGTATAATTCAGCAGGAAGTTGGGAAAGGTTGGGAGCAAGCTGTTTGCAGAACAGTAAATCCGAGCGCACAGGAAGCACCAGGAAAGTGGAGCTCAGGCTCGCAGGAGCAGAGAAACTTGTGGTTTGTGAGGGTCACGGCTGCAGAGGGCCTGAGCTCCTGTCTGAGCTGCAGTCATGCTCCTTCCTGCTCCATGATCTGCATGTTCCAGAATGACTGCTGGCTTCTACAGCCGTGCTATTTTCAGGGAGCTTTAGTTGTTGTTGCAGGACAATAAAATGTTTTTGGTTGTGCTGCATGTTTTGTTGCAGGACATGCTTTTGGTTGTGCTGCATGTTTTCATCTGTGAGTAAAAGAAGTCTAAAGTGTTTTTCATATTCTCATGAGTGTGCACAGTTGGGTTGGGCCATGTCCTGCCTTTCGCTTCCTTTTCCATGAGAGAAAGTGGTCTTTGAAAACTCACTACAAATCCCACTTGGGCCGTGGATGCTTGAGGATGGTTTTGAAACAGTAAGCGCACACCCAAGCATAGCTTCAACAATGAGTGTGCAGGGCAGGGCTCTAAAGCAGTTGACTTGGAGAACTTTCCCAGAACGGGATCGCATGCCATGCCATCTCCCATGGGTGTAGAGCCCCACAGACGAAGTGGATTTAACTTAGCGTCTCTGGAAATAACTTTCTCCAGATCCCATTTTAATAACATTTAATTACAACATCATTCACGTGACACATTCTGTGGTTTGTAAAATTGTCATAGATTTGTGTCACCTCCACCCTGATCTGATTTTAGAACATTTTTTATTAAAATGAAATCTCTTAAAATGTAAGAAGTCATCAAATTCAGGCTGAAAGTTCCTCAGTGTTTCTAGGTAAAGAATAACAGAGTACAAGGTACCACATAGTCACATAAAATGTGCTGGCTTTTTTACCCTGCTCCACCCCCAAATCTCCGTGGCTTGGTAGAGACGTCTCACTCTTTGTTATTCTCTGTAGGAGCACAGGAGCCACTTACTTTGCCTGTGCCCAAGGAAGTGATGTTGAGAAAGATGCTTTTGTAGTCCAGTTGTCTTGAGTCTGTGTTGCTGGTTTTCAGGGCACTCGCTGACATGAATAACGACGGAAGAATGGATCAAGTGGAGTTTTCCATAGCCATGAAGCTCATCAAACTGAAGCTCCAAGGATATCAGCTCCCCTCTGCGCTTCCCCCTGTCATGAAGCAGCAGCCAGTTGCTATTTCTAGTGCACCAGCATTTGGTAAGTCTGAAAATTAGTTGGTTCCTATATCTTTTTGTATGTCTTAAAAATGGATATTTTCCCTTTTCTCCCCTCAGAAATAATGAAATTCTTGCGTAGTTTTATCTTTAAAAAAGAAAAAAGAAAAAGAGAGACAGCTTTCAGAAGAGTAATGCTGTCCACGTAGGCCCCAAGGGTAAAGGTCATTACAGCGGGAGAGGTTCAGTCTTCCTGGGTTTAAGGAATGGGCCAGCGCTCTGTCTCTTGCTTTTCACATTCATTTGGATTTTCAGAGTCTTTGTTGCTCCTTGTACATAAATAGTTCTCTTGGACTGTGATATCTTTCTTTTTTCTTTTTAATTTTTTAAAAATTCTTTTGAGATCACATTTCCCCTTCCCTTTCCTTCCACCCTCTGATACACTTCTTGCTCTCTTTCAGATTCATTGCCTCTTTTTCTCACTAATTGTTACATGTGTGTGCGCATGTGCGAGTGTGTGTGTGTTTCTAAATATGTAAATATAACCTGCTCAGTCTGTAATGTTACTTGTATGTATGTTTTCAGGACTACTCACAGGATAACCAATTGGTCTACTCTTCCCTGGAGAAGACTATTTCTTCTCTGCATTTCTTAGTTGGCTGTAGTTCTTTATGTAGATTTGAGGCCTCCTGCCCCCACCCCGCCTTCCACTTAGTATGTCTGTTGTTAGTGTCCTTGTTCAGCTCGTGTTTGGGCAGTCATGTTGGTGAGACTTCATGGGTGTAGCTACTGATATTTCCCGTAACACTTTCATGGCAAGCTCCCTGATCCTTTGACTCCTAGAATCTTTCTGCTCGCTCTTTTGCAATGGTCCCTGAGCCTTAGGTGCTGGAGCTGTATTAGATGGATCTCCTGTGACCAGGCTCCACAAAAGGCTCTGCCTTTTGATTGGTTGTAGTTTTCTGTAATGGTTTCCCCCTATAATGGTCTCCCTCTGTTGCGAGAGAGTTTCCTTGATGAGGGTGAAGACTACACTCACCTGAGGGTAGAGTATAAATATTTAGAATGTAGTTAGGGATTATGCTGAGTTGGTCAGTGACGTTGTAGGTTCTTTCCAAGATCCATGACTTCACTAGACTTGGGTAGTCGGCTACATTTCCATTACCAGTCAGGATTTCTGTTTTGTTGAGTGGGTCTTAAATCCAACTAGGGAGTTGTTGGTTACCATCAACGTATGTGGGCCACTAATGCACCCTTAGTGATCATGCCAGCACTCACCACTATTGTACTGTGGGTTATAGTCAGGCAGGACTGTTGGGGCTTCCCCCCTTTGGAAACTTGCATAGTGCCTTCTGGCACCTAAAGATTCAAAAACCTCTCAACGTAGCACCAGTAAGCATTCAAAACAGCCTATGAGGGACATTATAAATTCAAATCATAATACTGTAAATTGTCTTTCTTCGGGGGACTTTTGGCTACAAAACTGGTTTTTCTAAGAGGAAGGTGTGAGCTTGGGGAGATCTTTAGGTTAGCAGGACAAGGGTCTATGAGAAGAAGCACAAAGCTATGCATGAGCAAAGACAAGGAGGAAGGCAAGTGAACAGCATAGTGATATCCCAGACAAACCCACTTGATTTGTGTTTGCAGTACTCAGCCTGCAGTTAGCTGGCCCGTGCAAGTGGGCTTTGCAGTGAGTCCCTGAAGATGCTTGCTGCTTTGTTCAGGACTTATGTGTTAAAACAGCTGGGGCATTTTAGTTTTGTCTTGGACTCTGCAATGTGAAGAAAGGATCTGTTGAACAATGGTGCCCCATTTCTTTTCCCCCTAAACTTTGTGCAGTTCTTTCTCTGTTACTTAATTTGTTTTCCCTTTCTCTGCTGTTCTATTTGACGTACTTCTGGGCTCACTGCTTAGTGTCATACATTTATCTAGTGGCTTGCACTGCCACCGAGGGAACCTTGCACTGCCAGCCTCAGCCTGGGTCTTCTCACCTGCTTCTCGTAACATAAACATCTTCCCTAAATGATTCCAGGAAGATAAATGAACCCCGAGGGCGTAAGAAAGGTTGCGAGAACAGAGGTCCATCGAGTTTACGCAGTCTTTACTGGTATTTCTAGTTCACTCCTAGCTCAATGGGAAGAATGATTTAGATTTGGATGGTGGTTCTCGCCTGCTCGTATTAGCCTTGTGTGCTTATTTTTGGAGAGGAGTAAAACAGGCTGTCATTGAGTCTTCAAGTGAGGTAGGTGGGTTTGGAATGCAGCCCAGTGTTAGGGAGGCCCGGTGTCTTAGTGGGAAGTGTGGTGCGGGCATGTGGAACCAAAGCTTGTTGTGGTGCAGCATTGAGAGCTGTGGCAAAGGGAAGGCTCTACAAATGGAGGCTGAGGAGCGTGGCGGGAAGTGCTCACCGTAGCCAGGGAAGTCTTTCCGGGAGAAGTGAGTGAGCAACCGCATGAGCAGTTGTTCCTGAGATGAGGCAAGAGGAGGGGAGGAAAGTGTTGATGGAGCTTGATGCGTGGGCTGCTCAGTGACCTTCACCCTGTGAGTGTCTGCTTGGGGACCAGAAAGGGGCTTGACTTCTGTGAGGTCAAGGCCAGCCTGGCCTATATGGTAAGTTCCGGGCCATTGAGAGATGCACAGAGATGGACCCGTCTCAACAGACAATGAACCACTTGATGAGAGGAGGGTAGTCTTGCTTTGCCTTGCTGGCTTGTCGGGCTCAGGATCAGGCTTGGGTCTTGCCGCCCTAGGCAGGTGTTCTGTCTCAGGTCTACACTGGGGCTAAAGTAATAAATGAGCTGGAAATGGTGGCACAGACTTATACTACCAGCTTCTAGGTGCTAAGATAAGATTGCAAATGTAAGGCCAGCCTGGGAAAACTCTGATGTAAGAAGAGCTTAACGTTTGGAGACTTGGAAGATGCTTTCCAAGTTGGTGATTTTTTTTGCTGTTAACTAGTTTTGTGCAGTCTTTTTAGTAACAAGTGTGACATTTATTATAAGATTTTCTTTCTCAGCACTACTTTCAAAGTTACTTTCCTTTCTTTAAGATGAAGAATTTGTAATTCTAGAGACAAGGTGTCTTGGAAGTTTGCCTGCATCAACATTTCAAAAGTCTTGAAAGACTTAGATGTTTTAACACGGTTAGCCTAATTTATGCAGCCATCAAGTATGAGGCAGCATCGGCATGATGCATGTTGATATATGTTGACATAAAATTACCTGCTTCAGGTGCAATGTGTGGTAAGTGTTGATGGCGGGTATGGCCTATAAACCGACCCTTTAGATGTCTGTAAATAATAAAGTTATGCCCAGGTTGGAAACTCCTTCCCTTTGTTGTACTTTCAATACCTATAAACATTGTTAGTATTTTTTTTTCCCAAATGAAGAGCTCTGCTTGGTGTGTAGCTCAGTAATAAAACATATGGTTTAGCTTGCTCTGGGAGCTGGATTCATATCACACCCCCCACTGCATATAGGGGGTTGAGAGGATTTTTTCCTCATGTTTAAGTAATGGATACTAATTTATAAATGCAAAAAGAATTAAGAGTGTGAAAATTACTGTCCTATCGCCTAGGGACAATAACCGTGTCACATTTTTTGAGAAGGGATCTTAGTTGGTAGTCCAGGCTCATCTGGATCATACTGTGTCACCAGTTCTGGCATCTAGCTCCTGATCCTGCTCCAGCTTCTTGCCGGCTGAGAGCCCCATTTAGAAGATACAGACGTCCTGTTAACTGTTAGAAAACGGAGCTAAGCTACAAAGCAAGCAAGCTCCTGCTGCAGCAAGTGACCCTGCCTCAGGAAAGTGGATAATGATTCTCGAGGACACTCAAAGTCGACTTTTTGCCTGTACACATGTGCAAACACACAGATACTCACACTTGCCACACAGCATACAAGAAAAGCTGAAGAAAGGAATCCACACAGAATAGAACCACGTAAGTCTGTCACAGTACAGGAGGCAGGGGAAGAAAATCGTCTGTCTGCTGTAGTCGAGAAAGAGAAGCAAGAAAGTAGTTGCCAGGCATTCATACAAACTAGATCCAGCCAGAGTACTGTGTCTGAACTCCCTGAGTACCCCACACAGGGTTCTGCAGAAGGCCTGAAAGATCTGGGGCAGTCCGGGTTCCACAACCCCCTACTCAGACTGGCTCATCTTGTGTTGGGGTCCTGGGTTTAATCTCTGGTACCACAAACAAAACAAAAAAAAAACAACCCAGCTCACCTCAACCCTTTCTGGAGCAGGCCTATCCCAAGGTCAGGTAAATGAGGAGAATAAGACAAGGGAGGGAAGTGCAGAAGGAAGGGGTGGGCATGGGACAGAGACCGGAAATTTCAAAAAGCGGGACTTAATACAAATAAGCGACAGAAAGGTTTGAGCCTGATCATCCTACACCAAGTTATTAGGAAACCACGCACAGCTGAGGTTACTCTACCCTGCTGATGGTGATACCACCAGTTCAGACAAACTACAGGATGCTGTGGACCTGATACAGGACTTGAAACACCAACCTAAATGGGTTTGAACATCCCAGAAGCGAGGTGGCGGGATTCAACAAAGAATTAACAACAATCCTTTATTCTAGAAACAAAGGCGAAGCTGCAGGCAACTTCAGAGATACTATTCTTTTTTATTTTATTATTTTTTATTTAACTTTTATTTTATGTGCATTGGTGTGAAGGTATCAGATCTTGTGGAACTGCATTTTTAGACAGTTGTGAGCTGCCATGTGGGTGCTGCGAATTGAACCCAGGTCCTCTGGAAGAGCAGTCAGTGCTCTTAACCGCTGAGCTATCTCTCCAGCCCCGAGAGATACTATTCTAAAGAGAATAAAAACCTATTTTAAAATTAGAAGAAAATGAAACAGTAGATATAAAAAAAGAATTGACAGCTACTGAAGTTTTTAAAAAGTTGGGTAGGAATTCATGAAGAATCTCCCACCAGGGAACAAAGCAAGTGTAAAATGAATTCAGGACCATTATCTTGAAATAGATTTGAAAGGGTATGTCTGATAGCACTAACCTGAAAGGACTAACCCTAAGGTAAATTCTACTATTTTGAACATGCAGAAAAGGAAACCACGTGGTTTGTAAGGGAAAATAGATTAGTTTCAGACATTGACAGCAGTGCATTGTTGCAAAAGAAAACTGAGTGACATATTTAGGATTCTCAGGGAAAGAATGAACCAAAGATTTTTAATGTCCTGAAAAAGGGATTTTCAAAGGAGCAGAGACAAACCTTGGCCCGCTTGTAAGGTCTCTGGGAGTATTCCAGTCTTTGTCTGTTCTTTTGTCTGTTCATCCACCTACCTACCTTTGTCTTTCGTCTCTCCTCTGGAAAGGTCTTAAAACAATGATTGGTCCCAGCAACCATGGCATCCCCAGATCACGGACATAACATTCTTTTGCTATAGGAAACCAGAATTTCTTGGGAAGAAGAAAATATCTGATTCTAGACCTGAAGTATGAACTATCCATGATAAAGTTAGAAGGTGTGTTTTTTGATCATGGTCAGTTAGGAAGTTGTCAGAGAACAGTGGAGCAGCGACAGAGCCAACCTGGAGAGACTGCATTGCCCAGAGGAGGACCTTTGAGCTTCAGTACTGAGCTTAGTAATATAGACACTTAGTTAATGTATTTTTAAAGCAGTGTCTCGTGTGCTCAGGCTGGACTTGAACCCCTGATCTTCTTGCCTCTGCCAAGTGCTAGGATTATAGGCATGAGCCACCACTCTTGACTGACTTTACAAGAATATCTTACCTTAGGAAAGTCATGGAGCTGTTAAAGTGGGGACAAATAGGTAAGAGCATGGGTTTTAGTTCCAATAGTCTTCTTTTATTGGTCAGAACATACTTATAAGGAGGTACTTCTCATTAACTGGTTACTTTTAGGTGCACAGTATATATTGGAGATGCAGGTAAAATGGCTGATTTTTTATTCCCCTTTATTTTTGGTACCTTTATTTTGTTCTTTCTAATTTTTTTGGCAAATTTTATTATTTTATAAGAACTTGCAAATAAATAAAAACATCACACAAAAGTGAATTAGACCCGAAGTCTATACAGTGTTTGTTGCCTTTAAATCTACTGCCATTACTGTTTGTTGTTGTTTTAAACACAATCTTCTGTAGTCCAGGCTAGCCTCAAACTCTACGTAGCTGAGGGTGACCTTGAATTCACAACTCTCTTGTATCAGAGGTTCCAGGTCTCTGGAGTTCTGGGAGTACAAGGATGTGCCTCCACACATGGTTCACGGGGTGCTGGGGTGGAACCCAGACCTCCTGTATACTAGAATACCAACTTAGCTACACCTCTGACCCTAATGCTTTTCTTATCGATCCTCGTTCTGATAAATCGTCTACAAGCTGAGCATATTATCCTTTCGGTGTTGTTCCCCAAAAGAAATTGTGGGTCATAGAGGAACTGTCGAGACTGAGCCACACGACCAAGAGAATCCAAGGGCCCTGTGGTTCTTAACATAAATGTTTGTATTCTCCAGCAGTTTAACCTGAGGGTGTGTGTGTTAGCCAAGCAAGCACTGTACCGCGAGCTGTCCTCTCCACCCTGGAACTGTTCTATGTAGGGATATATTGCATCTGCGACCAGGATTCCTTCCCCCCTCCCCCCGGTAGTACTAGGCTAAATGTTGCTGAGTGGTACCTCGTGACTGAGTTTCGCGTGGACTTTTTTTTTCTAGGTATGGGAGGAATTGGTAGCATGCCGCCACTTACAGCTGTTGCTCCGGTGCCAATGGGCTCCATCCCCGTTGTGGGAATGTCTCCACCCTTAGTATCTTCTGTTCCTCCAGCAGCAGTGCCTCCCCTGGCCAACGGGACACCTCCCGTCATCCAGCCTCTGCCTGCATTTGCTCATCCCGGTACGTGCCTCCAGTAGACCTGTTGCTACCACTTACATTTTGCTGCTCTTTCTTGTTAGATATCTCGTTACTCCCTAGTTATATCTAAATGATACTTTGTTACAGAGAAAGGGATTGTAGTTCTTCTATTTGATTCTCATTCCTCCCAGTATATGACATGGTGCATGCTAAGAGCAGAAGAAGGGAAAGTTATTGCAGAACTTGGGTACTTCTGTAGACAAAGAGGAGCCCAACAGTGAAAGCCAAGTGCATGATTTCCTTTCATGGACAATAGAGTCTGAGCAGTGTCTAAACATTTTGTGTTTTCATGTATCGGTTACTTCTGTTCTTTAACTGCTGTGAGCAGCTAATACACAAGCCCATCCTTTGACTAGAATTCCATGGTGAGAAAAAGTGAGCATTGTGAGTTTTGAACAAGCAGAATGGACAGGGCAGAATGGGGAAAAAGTCAATTAAATGCCCGAGTATATTAAGATCACAGTGTTAAACACTTAACTGGAGGAAAGGATGTAATTATTTTTGTTCTTGGTTTAATTTCACTTTGAGACGTTATTCAAAGACTTTTCCTATAATTAAAAGAAAGCATGAAGTGTAGATATAGATAGCCTTGGCCTAACAAATCGTAATGAATTTATAGCAATTTGGGAATCTTATAAAAAGCTGTTTGGGATATCTGAGGAGATTCAGCAGTGTAAGCAGCGTATGTTTTGACTTTATGTTTGTGTTGCTGTTGCTGCACCTGAGGCGACCTGCACTTATGAAGAGGAGAGTAGCGTCTACTGAGCCTCTGTTAGCTTAGTCCTGTGCAGCCTTCGCGTGGTGGCTGCTGCAGTGGGATTGTGAATCCGCACGCTCTGTCTTGTTTGCTTTTGTGCTCTGGCAAGTGTTCCAAGACACTAGACAAGACTGAAGGGTGGGGGGCTTGTTAGGGTCTCATCAGATCAAATGAGAATCACACACAAATCTGCCCCTCCCACAGTTCTCTGGGCAAGACTGGGTAGCCTGGGACTTCTTGGCTGTTACATCTGGAACTAATAATTTAACTCCCTTGATGGTAAGAAAGTGCCATCTTATATATTTAAGTTGTTACTTCAATGACTTGGAACAGTACCTACAAAATGTGATACTAAATGTTCAATAGAGAGCAGAGTTCTATGGATGTCAGCATTACAGCTCAGTCTGGGGTTCTCTAGGACAAGTGCGTCTAGGCAGGAGACAGTAAAGGGCTGTGGCTCTACACTGGAGAAAGAGGAGGATTGTCATTGCTTTAGATGTTTTAAATAAGAAAAATTTCTTATTTTATAGACTTAAAATATTCAGTATTTTATTACATATTTTATTTATAATATTTACAGCAGCCACATTGCCAAAGAGTTCTTCCTTCAGCAGATCTGGTCCAGGGTCTCAGTTAAACACTAAATTACAGAAGGCACAATCATTCGATGTAGCCAGGTAAGAGTGCTTGTTTTTAATGGAAAAGTTAGTTAAGGCACTATTTAATTCCCTTTAAACGAATTTTGTTCATGTTATTTTTTTTAATATTTACTTTATGGGTTTGATGTTTTGCCTGCATGTATGTACCTGTATGTATGTATGTATGTGCACCACATGCCTGGTGCCTACCGAGGTTAGTCAAGACTATTGGATCCTCTGGAACTGAAGTTGCATAGGGCTGTGAACCATCATGGGTGCTGGAAATTGAATCTGCATTTTTTTACCAGAGCAGCAAGTGTTTTAAACCACTGAGTGTCTCTTCCTTGTTTAATTACAATGCTAATAGTGTCTTTATTAGAATTTACAATTTGTTTACTACTGAGATGAAAAATCAAGCACATGCCATTTTCCTAATTTTTCTTTTCAACAAAAATGCAGTAGTACAGGTTGGATGTGCTGCTCCGTGGTAGAGAGAGCTTACCTAGCACATCCAAGGAGCAGTGTTCACCACCAGCACCAGCGAAGAGACAGACTCTGGGGAGCTAGGAGAGCCAATTCATGATTTTGTATTAATCATTGAAAAGTTTATTAATTTTTTATGAGATTTGAACTAAAGTTGAGCTTGCTTTTAATACTGTCATAATCTGTCTGGCTTAGTAGTAGAGCAGTAGTAAACACCAATTTTAATAAAATGAATAATTTATACTAGTGTTCATAATAATTATATATGTGGCTGAGTTTTGAGAGACTGTACAATTTCTTTGCTTATATGTGGCCAACCATAGTTTCATATTATTTTGTATATGTTTCTTTTACCACCTCTTTTTTTCCTATGGCTGAGATTTAACCTCGTATTCATATTAAATTTCTTCTCTATCTCAGACTGACGTTGGTGTTTTTAACTTTTCTTACATGGTTTTAAATTCTGCCTTAAAATTGCTTTATACCATTTGGATGCCTCTTACTGATGGTCAGCAAATAGTGCTTTTTGATGGTTGGTTTTCCGTGATGTGAAGTTGTAACTTTTTGTGATGGAGCTACCTTTTACGTAACATGCTGATTAAGTTGTTAGTTTGCTTAAACTCTCAGGAATGTAGTAGAAAGCTGATAAGTATAATCTGGGCGAGCGTCTGTGTGCAGCACCCTTTATCTTTGCAGTGCAGGAGCAAGATAGTTCCCTTTAATAAATAGGCAGGAGCTGGAATCAGCAAACTGTTAGACAGAATGAGAGACGCGTTGCAGAAGTACTCACAGCAGAACCCCCGGTGGTAAGTGTTTCCATTAAGAGACTTAGAGGAATTCAAGAAGGCGGATTTGTCACTTCTCAAGTGTGGGTAGTTGACTCTTGAGACCTTTGCTAGTACGTTAGTCTGTGAACACCACACTTGTTAGTAAATAAAAGCTTCAGTGTGTGGTTAAAATCTTGGTGTGGTGTGTGTGAATCTCTGTAGGAAGGGAAGGAGATTGCTGTGGAGCCTTCCTTGTCACCTGCCCTGCACACGCAATGCCACCCTTCTGTCTCCATTGCAGTTCAGTGATCGCACTCAGACCCTGGGTCTTACAGACGGTGTCGGTGTGGTGCTTGTGTGGGCCGTGCATCTGCAGAAGGAATTGCCGGAGCATCTTACCCAGACTCACTGTCAGCAGGGCTTCTCAGGCCAGCATGCTAGCACGTTGGCAGGGAGACACCAGTGTTGGGTTACAGTCAAGAAAGTGGAGCTTTGTCCATGACTGCTCCACTGATTTGCCAGGACCCTGGACATATCTTGTTTCCTCCCTGGGAGGTTTCCCATTTGCTAGGAATTTAAGCCTCCCAGCAGGAAATAGTTTCCTTCATTAAGAAGTGGGCTTAGGGACTGTAAGATGGCTCAGTGGGTGAGAGTGCTTGCCTCCAAAACTGAGGACCTGGGTTCAACTCCTGCACACGCGTGGCATGTGTGCACTCTCTCTCTCTTACATACACACGTGTGTACGCACACCTCAATAAATAAATAAATAAATAAATTTAAAAACAAAAAAGAAATGAGTCCATGTTTGTTGTAGAAAGTTAGATATCTACAACATGTTTGTTGTAGAAAGTGTAATTTATTTATTTGTTTGTTTATTTATTTGTTTATTTATTTTTTGATTTTCAAGACAGGGTTTCTCTGTAGCTTTTTTTGGTTCCTGTCCTGGAACTAGCTCTTATAGACCAGGCTGGCCTTGAACTCACAGAGATCGCCTGCCTCTGCCTCCCTAGTGCTGGGATTAAAGGTATGCGCCACCACTGCCCGGCTCTGTAGTGTAATTTTTAAAAGGCAGTTGCCAGCATTGCTTTTTAACTAAAGAAAGAATTCATGAATCCTTTGGAAAATCTGGATAGTATATAATATCTCAGTTCCTGGTATATTTTCATATATTACAGGAATATTTAGATTATTAAATTGTATGTAGCATATGAAATAGTCACTTGATCTGTTTTTCTTCATATTTAAAAAAAGCCAGTTAGTTTAGTTAGTTCTTTAAAGATTTCTTTCTAAGTGTGTATGTATGCCATGTGTGTCAGAAGATAGAAGGGGGTGTTGGAGCCCCTGAGCTGGGTCACAAGCACTGTGAGCTCCATGACATGGATGCTGGGAACTGAACCCGGGTCCTCTGGAAGCAGGCACTCTTCTGCTGAGCCATCGCTCCAGCCCCAATTCCCCTCTTTTGACAGACATCTGTAACTTTTGTGGAAGTGCTGAGTGTGGCCAGGTGCTGGGGCCTTTGCCTCTACAGGGCCCGGATTGACGCCAACAGCACTGTGAGGGAGCACTTGCTAACCTGCGGTGCTTAGACAAGTTCTTGAGCCTTGGTGAGCTGCGCCTCACGCTATGTCACTCTCTCCTTCCTCTTCCTACAGTGCCCCTCCAGCAGCAGAATGGGCCGTGCCTCAGTCTTCGAGACTGAAATACAGGCAGTTATTCAACAGCCACGACAAAACTATGAGTGGACACTTAACAGGTATTTACAAACCTACATTCATTGTCAAAATGCAGTCACTGATTTAAATATGGAAAGTCCTTTCCAAATGTCTCCTCTCTTTCCTTATTTCTGAGTAGGGTTTCCATTGTCTCTGTTACCGATACCTCTGTCCATGCTTACCCTGTTCTCCTCCGCCTCTGGTCTTCACCCTCTTGCCTGGTGGTAAAATGGATCACAGAACAGGAACCTGCTTGCACGTTGAAAACCACTCATTAGAGAAGTGGGACATGAGTGAAGATCCTGCTGTGAGCAAAGTCGCTCAGCTTCTGAGGAGCAAGCACCTTTATAGCTGCCTGTTCAGGTCAGGCAGAGGCTGGATGCAGGGCAGAGCTGTGGGATGAAGGGACTCTGAGCTGTCATGATCGGCTTGTGCTCATGGAAGGGGAAGGATTAATTTCTAGGATCTCAGTGGGTTTTCTAAAGCGTATTGATTCTGTTATCCAGATCAGAAGTGTAGAGAAGCATTTGAGGCACCATCCCAAGCCTTTATTGTGACGTTTTAAGAACTAACAGCCACCAGTTGGGATGTTACAGAGAAAGCGCAGTCTTTAGAAGGCGAGTGTGAAAGGGACACGCGGGAGTTGACTGGGCAAACCCTTACCCAGAACTCAGGCACACCCGTCCCTCTGGCATTTTACTAAGACACAGCTGTGGTAGGCTTTGGCACGAGGGTGATCAGAAAGGTGTTGTTCAGCTCTTGGGATGAGTGAGAAGTTACTGTCCTTACCATACACAGCTTCTTTACACAGACGGCAAGCTGGTATTGGGGGTGCAGCTCGTCCTGTGCGGGTTCTCGGCTCGATCGTAAGACAGAACTCTTTAAAGTTCTGGTTCTTCACACGTTGCTTTGCTATTGCTTATGGTTATACTTTACTTCCAGATGAGGAATTGGGCTCTGTGTAAAGGGAAGACTGGAGAAGGCCTTCATTCTGCTCTGTTCTTGAACCCTGTCTCCATGGTAGACCTCAGCAGTCACCTCATTCACCTCAAGGGGCAAAAAGTAAACACTTGTCATTCCACACTTTTTCCAAAGCAGCAGCTCTCAGTATTTTTAGGTAGTGTTTTTAAAAACCCCACTTTTCAGGCAGTGGTGGCACACACCTTTAATCCCAGCACGCAAGAAGCAGAGGCAAGAGAATTTCTGTGATATGTTTGCTTCAAAAAACAAACAAACAAACCAGCCAGAAGACCCACACTAGCCTGTGCAGACACTGAGGAAATACTCCACAGTATCATTTTGATCAGGTGTGTTTGACACAGCACTCTAGACGCACTCAGTTTCTTTAGAAATTGTTGGTATTTGTTGTAAGCTAATTCATAATTTTGTTGTGAATTGGTTAGAAATTCTTTCATGTTGGGAAAATTTTTTATGAATGATAAAAGTAGAACTTATATCTTGATGAAATGATTTAGACACTTGAATTTAGAACCTTTAATATATGGGACAAAAAGTAAGATTTGGAGTATTCTAGTTTGCTCAGCAAGTATTTAAGGTGTAAATTTTATCTATGAGCCAGACCATTGTGCAGTCATTACAAAATAAGAAATGAAAAGTGCTGTAGTATGTTTTAAAATGGCAGTAAATGATGTTTCTGAGGGCTCTATAGGGTGTTTCTAGGTTAAATCAGACAATTAGTGGAAGTGGAGCTGATGGCGAGCTGGATGAACCAGGAAAGTCATCCTCTTTTGTTGTTACTGGTTTTGTTTTTTGAGGCAGGGTTTCTCTGTGTGTTTTCCTGTCTGTCCTGGAATTCGCTCTGTAGACCAGGCTAGCCATGATAAAGTCAGCCTCTTGATGAGAACTGTGGAAATAGTTCTGAGCACTTGAAATCCCCAAATCAGCTGTCTGTTCAGCAGAAAGAAAAAGGTACATCCAGAGAGCCCAGCACAGAGGCCCAGGAAAGCAGTCATTTCATACTCTGCTCACCTACAGCTTCTTAGCTAGTTCAGTGGTTGTCAGCCTGGCGGTTGCGATGGCCTGGTTTACATACCAGTTAAAGCACAAAGGTTGCAGTGATGTGACATAGAGAAGCTAGGTCATGCTTGTGCTGTGGGATGTCTGGATACTGTGTGAAGATGCGTCACTGTGATTGGTTTAATAAAGAGCTGAATGGCCAATAGCTAGGCAGGAAGAGGTTAGGTAGAACTTCCAGGGACAATGAGGACTCTGTGAAAAAGAAAGGCGGAGACCAGGAGATACAGAGAGAAAACAGGAGGTGCAAGATGGAAGAGAGGTAATGCCACATGGCAGAATGTAGATCAGTACAAATGGGTTAACTTATCAGAACTAGTTAGGAACAAGCCAAGGCTATAGGCCAAGCTTTCATAATTAATGATAAGTCTCCATGTCGTTACTTGGGAGCTGGCTGGTGGGACAGAAAAAGACTCACTACAGATGATGCCTGGTACCATCATTTTCTCTCCCTGTGTGTCGTCACTTTTACCCTCCCCAGAGTTGTACATAGCCTACAGCCTAACTCACCCATGCCACAGCCTGCAGCAGATGTCCGTGGTTAGTGCGATTCCCAGCCGCAGTCTGCTTTAGTTTCATGGCAAGCCTTTCGGGTATAAATTTCATCTTCAAGCAAGACCCTTGTGCAGTCGTTAAAGATGTCATCAAATTCTGATTTTCTAAGTCTGGTTTCAAATTCTAAAGTGTGCTGGGACGCTAGCTAGTCCATTTAGAATGGACCTTACTTACCTGTGAGTATCCTGGTGATGCAGCTCCCTAACGCATGCCCCTTTCCTCTCACGTGATTTGATGTGTATGTTATACCATGCTTTTCAAAGAGAAAGGGACTGCACTCCTTTGTAGAGCTGAGGCCGCAGAGGCAGAGGCAGGCAGGTCTCTGTGAGTAAGGCCAGCCTGAACTACAGAATGAGTTCCAGGACAGCCAGGGTTACACAGAGAGACCCTGTCTTGAACCCCTCCCCCCAGTAAGTAAAAAGAAAATGAATTCTAAGAAAATGTATACATTGTATGTGTTTACACGTGTGCATTAATGTATACTTTTTGCCAATATGTTATATGTAAATAAAAGCTAAAACATTGGCAGTAATAGACATGGTAACTGTCACCTGTACATCACATGGGTGCTAAACTCATTGTTAGGGCTCTTTCCAGTGGGTCATGGATGTGCTCATGGGTCCCTGGAAATGAGCAAGTCCCTGAGTGAGGAGCTGCTTCCCTCAGCAGAGGATAGACCAAGCCAGTAAAGAGCCTGCAGCCGCTTGCCTGTTCATACTTTTCCCTTCATTTTGGGAAGTCATTGTGCTAGAACTCATGGTGTCTGCTCCTGGCTGTGCAAGAACACACCGCTTCTGTGTTTCACAATTCGGAGACTTTCGGAAGTAAATAATGGAATCTGAAGTTTGTGCAGGGGTAAGGAATCGTCGCAGTTTCTTGGTCCATGGGTATTCCTGGGACTACATATTTGCCTCCCCCGACACTGCTTGAAATCTGCAGTTGCTGTTTTTATCTCATAACTAAAGCTTTTTCGTGCCAGAAATGAAGATATTTATCATGATATGAACAACATAAAACTGATTTTGAAAGAAAAGTTGAGATTCTAATAACTTTTGTGGGACCTTTAATCACTCACATCCTTAGCGTGTGTGTGGTAGGGTGTATGTAGTGATGGCGTTAGAAGGGCTGTGTGTAAAGGCCTCATCTTCCTCTAAGTCTTTTCCCTAATTTATGTAATGGTGATCATGGTGAGACCAGCGGGTGGTAGCTGTGGCAGAAGATGTCAGTTTACAGTTCTTATGTCTCCATTTATAAATAAAATCCCAATGCAAAAGGATGATCTGGCTAAGAGGGCAGGCTAAATTTGAAGCTCCAGTCTTTTACGTCCTCGCTCCTCACTGGTCATCCTGTGTTTTCTGTTTCTTCCCTTTTGCTGGAGCGAGCACACACTGGGTGCAGTGGTGATTGCACGAGACCGCATAGAACCCGTGTGCAGCCTCTGGCCTCCATGTGCAGGGACTGTTTGGTGATTCATCCTTATGTGTTTTCTCTGGTTTCTGCTTAGGTCCCCAGGCAAGAACTATTCTTATGCAATCAAGTTTACCCCAGGCTCAGCTGGCTTCAATATGGTAAGGAAGTACAAGTTCCTTGGTTTGTATAAAGTTGAAACTTACTTAGGGTGGTTTTTTCCTCGGGATTCTGGTTCACATCCTTATTTAGAGAGAATGAAGTATGTGTAGTTTTTAGTAAGCTGCGAAAATTGCTGTTCTTACTACAAGGACAGGGATATTAGCACAGTGAGCCCTAAGAACTCAAGACAGCCTAACAACTCCTAACCCAAGGCCATGTTTCTTTTCCCCCATGACTTTAAGCCAAGTCTCTCACTGTCTTGCCTTAAATATTTAAATTTATTTCTTTAACTTTAACCACAATGCCAATAGTTTGCTTCACCTAGTAGTCATTTATATCAAATTAATGAGCTAATCCTCAAATGCCTTCCATCAGCTAGTGCTTTGTATAGTTTTATTTATGCAATGGAGTGAAACAAACCTATGTAATATTTCATTGATCAATTTAAATTTCTTTTAAAGATTATTTTATTTTATGTATTTGTGTGTTTTGCCTACACATATGTCTCTATACCATGTGCGTGCCCAGTGCCCTTGGAGGGCAGAGTTAGAAATGGTAGGGAGCTCCACTCTGTGGTGCTGGGAACCAAACCTGGATCCTCTGCAAGAGCTGCAAGCTTTCTTAACCACTAAGCCATCTCTCCAGCTCATTAATTGATATATATACCTCTAATCTCTACATTACCCTTTCTTGTTCTCTGTTTGCTCCCCAAGTCTCTCCAAATACAAATGAGGTAGTTTATTGAATAGTTCCCTAATGGCTTGACTTTGCTGTGTTCCTCTGGTGGCACTTAATTTGTTTCTGTATTTCCTGTGAAATGATAATTACATCTAGAACAAGGCTTTTCAGTTTTAGCACTGTGGCTTTTGGGGGCAGCATTTCTTCATTTGGGGCTTCCCCGTGCATTGTAACATCTCTGGCCTCAGTTCTGAGAGCCCAGATGTCTCCAGATGTTAGCATGTGCCTCTTGAGAGACTGCTCAGTCCTGGGTATAGACCTTATCTGGTTCTACTTTGATTTTTGCTCTTTGGGGTAGGACTACATTAGAGATGTTACTGTGTCCTGTCTTTGAGAGCTGCAGGATGTTCCTGTTAGTGCATAATGATCTTCAATAGCGCTTGATGAGCGTAGCCCAGCTGCTCTTTTCTCTTTCCTTTCCTTCCATCCTTCCCCCTCCCTCCTTCCCTCTAGCCCCCCCCCCCCCCCCCCCCGCAGCTTGTCTCTTCAAGTTGTGTGTTGATAGCTACCTGGAACTAGACCTGGTGTCCACTTCTTATGTGGCAAGTCTTGCCAGCTCTTGATATGGCTGCTCGACCAGGGGTGAAGCTCTAGTGCACTAATGCTCCCCTCTCCTCCTCCCTGTGCTGTTGAGTAGGAAGTAGTTTCTATATAGCACGTTCAGCCTTGAAGTCTGTGTACAGCTGGCACCCCAGGACCCTCTGAAACAGATCTAAGATGTAACATCTGTGGAGCTCAATTGACGTTTATTTGGCTCCTGTCCTACCCCTCATGCTTTTCATTGATGACTTACACCCTAGGACATTGGAGGCCTCTCTTAGAATGCTGAATTTTCCTTCTTTGCACTAAAAAGATGCTTTCATTTTTGTGGCCCTTATTTAGCCAGTTTATGGGTGAAGGGGAAGAGTTTTAATACTTTTTAGTTCGATTTACCTTGGAGTAGCTGAGAGTGCAGCATATAAAGAAGGTGACAGGTGGATTTGTGGCTTTCTGCTCCATTTAAAGGATGAACATCATCGAAAGAGGGGAGAAATAGAACAGGGAACAGACCCATGGGCCGGGCAGGGAGAAGAAGTGAGCTACAGGAAATGTGGGCACTCGGCTGGTCCCGGCCTCTCATACCACTGTGGTAGCTCTGTCACTGACCATTGTGTCAGAGATGTATGTGCATGATTGCCCTCTACAGGGGACACTGTTCCCTTGTGGAAATTTCACCTTAGCGATAGTAGCTGACAAACGTGACTTTGTGAACAAATGTGTGCTCTCTCGTCTCCTTCTCTTGTCTGGAAGAATCCGCTCTTTACTGGAATTAGCTGTTGGAGCAAGTTCATCACAAGCCTGATGGGAATTGGAGTGCTAGAATGCGGAGGGAGACATGTCCCAATTCTAGAGGGGGACTGGAGACACGAAGATCAATTCATAAATGAGTGAATGGCCAGTGCTGGGGTGTGACCTGCACCCATTTTTGTAGGTGGTTTTATTGTGAATGTGGGCACGCCCATTTGTTTACATATTGTCAGTGGTTTTCATCATGGGCAAACAGGGCTGGTGTAGCTTACAAACCTTAAAATAATCTGCTGTGTTACCCTTTGTCAGTCCTTTGTCTAGCACATAGCATGTTAACATACAAGAACTTGAGAACAATGCACTTTAAATGCCTTCAAGGACTAAAGGGATCGTCATGGGCATGGTTAGCATTTGTTGGATGCTGAAGACAGTTCTGGCTGTGTGGACTGTCGGCGTAGGAGCAGAGTCAGGAAGTAGGATTTCAGATCACTGGTGAACAGGAAGAAGCATGCATTTTCCTGAACTGGATTGCGTGAATTTTTTGAATTAGGAATCTTTCTGACATTGATCAAGATGGAAAACTCACAGCAGAAGAATTTATCCTGGCTATGCACCTAATTGATGTTGCCATGTCTGGCCAACCCCTGCCACTTGTTCTGCCTCCAGAATACATTCCTCCTTCCTTTAGGTAAGTAACATTTGATTCCTGAAGGAATTTGCATGGATTCCAAGCTTGGCTGTTTCCCTTTCCTGGCTTGAAGATGAACTGTCTGAAAGAAGAGCCTTTAGGTCAGTGCTGGCCCTGGTCCTGATCCATTCTCCTAAGCACTTCCACATTCCTTCTAGTAAAAGCATCAAGTAAAAGTCCAGGGTTTGGCCCGGCGGTGGTGGTGCATGCCTTTAATCCCAGCACTTGGGAGGCAGAGGCAGGCGGATCTCTGTGAGTTTGAGACCAGCCTGGTCTACAAGAGCTAGTTCCGGGACAGGCTCCAAAACCACAGAGAAACCCTGTCTCGAAAAACAAAAACAAAAAACAAACAAAAAAAAAAAGTCCAGGGTTATCCGTTTTTGTGCCCATCTATCACTGAAGCTCCTCAGAAATTATACTCACACGGTGAAAGAGAACAAACAGGGGGGCATGTCCGAAATCAGAGGTCACACCTGCCAATCACGCACATTCAAGAGGAAACAAAATGCTGGCAATGTAGAAATTATAATCAGGAAGGTAATTTCTGAAGCATACTCAGTAGAGATGTCAAGAGTGCTTACGAGATGTAGTCAGGAGAAGCCTGCTGGGATTGACATCCCCACTCGCACCTGTCATGTGTGAACACGGCATCCCACAATGGTCCATTTACTGAACAAAAGACAAGTAAAATCTACACTTATATTCAGAGTCCTCAGATCTCAGGAGAGACTTGGGTACAGTTCTAAAATGAAGAGCCACAGAGCCATCAGTATCTGCTTCTGTGTCGTACTGGGAGCAAGGTAGGGAATACACAGGGAGAAAGCAGCAGGCAGCAAACCCCTCAGCTCTAGGAACCCATGAGAGAAACATCTCAAGATGATGTTTTTTAAAAAGCATTAAAAAGAAGAGAGATTCGTTTTGGTTTTTTGTCAGGATCTCACTCTATAGCCTTGGCTGTCCTAGAATTCACTCTGGAGACCAGGCTGGCCTTGAACTCTCAGAAATCCACCTGCCTCTGCCTTCTGAGTTCTGGCATTAAAGGCTTGCGCCACCATCACCTGGCTGAAAGGTTGTTTTAAAAGACAAAGGTTGAGGGTTTAATATGACATTTATTAATAAATGAGTCGATTTGTTTTCAGAATCATAAATATATTTTGTGTGTAGGGTACTAAAGTAGGGTTTCTAAAGGGAAAAGTGTTAATTCCAGTTAGCTGCACTGTTGCCTTCCTTGGGGAAGCTGAGAATTACTTCCAAGAGTAATGGTAATAGCCACCAACACTTACTTACTGCATGGTTACAAATTCAGCCCTTATGGGTTGTTCTAACTCGTGGCAATTCTAAATGGGGACCGCGATGGTTTGGAGACCCCAGGATCGTGTACATCCAGGCATGTGCCACCACTGAATTACATCTCTAACGATGACCCACATCGTGAGTAAGTTTGGCACTCGGAATCTGATGGCATTTAAAACCTTTTGAAACCGTTTGAAAACCTTTATAACTTAGAGAAAACCAAATCTCTGCTTTTTCTCACTCTCACTGACACCTGCTCCAGGGTGTGCTCTAGTCAGCCCTTCCTGTCCTTCCTTTCTTTCTGCAGAAGGGTTCGCTCCGGCAGTGGGATGTCCGTCATAAGCTCTTCATCTGTGGACCAGAGGTTGCCTGAGGAGCCAGCTTCAGAGGATGAGCAGCAGTTAGAGAAGAAGCTACCTGGTGAGCAGCCCACAGCTGATTGGTTGATGGATGGCAGAAATGGAGATGAACTTAGTTTCTGGCACTTCGCCGTTTCTTCAGCTGCCCATAGGCAGGAGACAGGCACCTTTGGAACCACTGCTGAGCAATGAGATTGTTGTGTACTCTGCTAATACACCTTCATCCCACTGTCTAACAGAAACCTGTTCCTGCTGTGAAATAAAACTTCTATAAAAATAGTCGGGCAGTGGTTGGTGCACACGCCTTTAGTCCAAGTACTCGGAGGCAGGGGCAGGTGGATCTCTGTGAATTTGAGGCCAGCCTGGGCTACAGAGAAACTTTCAGGACAGCTAGTGCTACATACAGGAACCCTTTCTGGAAAAAAAAAAAAAGAAAAAAAGAAAAGAAAAAAGACAAAAACTTCTATAAATGTCACCCATGAAATCCATAGCACTTAACTTTGGTGTTAAGAGAGTTTCTTGGTATCAACAGTACCACAGTAGAAAATTGAGTCACCTATTGGTATTTTATTTTGCTAGTCTAGGAGAACTGGGGACTTGGAAACAGAAGGAAAGTATATTAATATTAATGTGAGCTGATTTTAAGTAACCCTCATTTTCAATGGCAAATCTATTATGCTATTAAGTTAGTCTGAAATGAGATGGCTCTGAATTATTAATGAGATGATAATGATACTAAGAAGCAGTTGAAATTATTAATAAGTCTCTTTGTCATAACCGCTTTGCTAGTGTCACTTGGCTGTATTTTCAGTGCTCCCCAGTTAATTGATTGACTGAGGCACTCACTCTTCCAGCTGATTAAACTGCTTTTCAATTATGTGTAATGCTAAAATACTTGTTATAAATGATCTATGAGCTAGGCTGTGTGTTAAGTACAGTGAAAAATTTAAATATTGCTGTGATTATACTCTCAGGAATACTATATTAGTTTTAGGGTAAGGGCCTATTTTCTGAGACACAAGCATCTTTGTGTGTGGCCCAGGCTGGCCTGGATCTCACAGCAGTCTTCCTTCCTGAGTCCTGTGTTCTGAGATTTCAGGTATGCAAGTGGAGAGTGTGTGTGCGTGCTGAGGCCACGCTGTGGCTGGCCAGGATGGAGAAGAGTAGTGGAACAGCTCCATAGAATGAGTCGTCACTGCTGTGTAGGGACTGGTTCACGTTCTGTGGAAATCAAGTGTCATCCGCAAATAAATACAAGAATTCTTAGATTTGGGATTGTTTCTTTCTGTTGGCAGTAAACATTCGTTTATGGCCTTAAAATAGGAAAGGACCTTGGCAGAGTATTTTGGCTTTGCACTTTTCTCCCCCCTCCCCCCATTTAGGACATCATCATAAGGACCTTGGGCAGCTTCTGAGGTTTTTTTTGAAAGTGACGGTTCTTTTCATTATTTGTGTCTCCTTTGTTTTAAAGTAACATTTGAGGATAAGAAGCGGGAGAATTTTGAACGGGGCAATCTGGAGCTGGAGAAGCGCAGGCAAGCCCTCCTGGAGCAGCAGCGCAAAGAGCAGGAGCGTTTGGCTCAGCTGGAGCGCGCTGAGCAAGAGAGGAAAGAGCGGGAGCGCCAGGAACAGGAGCGCAAAAGACAGCTGGAGCTGGAGAAGCAGCTGGAGAAGCAGCGGGAACTGGAGCGGCAGAGAGAGGAGGAAAGAAGGAAAGAAATCGAGAGGCGAGAGGTGGGCAGGGAGCTCCCTGCGTCTGGGGGTCGCAGTTCAGGCACACTGTTCTTTTCTTGTGAGTTGTCCAGTCGTCTACCGTCTATTCCAGAACACTCCAGTGCCTGGGAATTGCTACTTACATGCTGTCTTTATTTACCTTTCTGTGGAAGTGGTGAATTTGGTGCTAGACCCGGATAGGGGAATCGGCTCCTTCTCTGTCCTTGTTTGAGTATATTGCTGCAAAAGCAATGCTGCTCTTCTTCCAAGTGAATACAATGTAAAGAAAAGTCTTTCCTTATTAAAAATATGTTTTGTTTTCATCTTCTAGTTACTGGTTTAGAAAAAGTATGTTGTCATTAGCAGCCTTGTGTTCAAGCATGTATGTACACATGCTAACAGGGTTTTGTGTTTATGTGGTGCTGGGGAGTGAACACGGCAGTGCTAAGCAGATGTTGACATCTGTGGTTCCTGGAGAAACAGAGTGACCCTCATTGTCTGTGTCCTCAGGGTATTGCCGTGTAATCTAGAGCTTGCTAAGTGAGAGGCCCTCACACTAAGCACATGAGCTCTGCTGAGCAGTCAGTGTAGACTAGTTGACACTTTGAAACTGCAGCTTTTATCTTAGAAAGTCTACTCAGAAAGTTAGATTTGGGATTTTCACCTTAGGGGAGGTTAACCAGTGACACCCATGCAGACACCTCAGGAGCGTCTGGACAGGACCATTCAACTTACGTGTAGTAACTTCTCTTTCAATAGGAGAAAATTGAATTTATTTGTTTTTGCCCTTGAGGATTTTAGTTTGATTTTGCTAAGTAAGAAAAATACTCATTTATATAGTCCACCATGCTTTCTGGGAGTCGAGAAGAATGGGCTCCTTGCCTTCCGTCTGTGTCGTGAGACTCTCATAGTCAGAACCCGTGCTGTGTGAGCTCTGGCAGTGCAATATCTCACCTTTAGAAGGAGGGGCTTCCTAGACGTTCTTAAGAAACATCGCCTAGTGTTAGGATTAAGAAACTAATAAGCTGTAACCACAGGCCGCAAAACGGGAACTTGAACGGCAGCGACAACTTGAATGGGAGCGGAACCGGAGACAAGAACTCCTGAATCAGAGGAACAAAGAGCAGGAGGGCATTGTCGTCCTGAAGGCGAGGAGGAAGACTCTGGAGTTCGAGTTAGAAGCTCTGGTGAGTGCCCGTCCTTAGGTTCAGCCCAGTGCAGGGGACATCAGCCCAGCACAGGACACATCAGCCCAGAGCAGGGGACATCAGCCGAGAGCCGAAGACATCAGCCCAGCTCAGGGATCATCAGCCCAGCTCAGGGGACATCAGCCCAGAGCAGGGGACATCAGCCCAGAGCAGGGGATCATCAGCCCAGCTCAGGGGACATCAGCCGAGAGCAGGGGACATCAGCCCAGAGCAGGGATCATCAGCCCAGAGCAGGGGACATCAGCCCAGAGCAGGGGACATCAGCCCAGAGCAGGGGACATCAGCCCAGAGCAGGGATCATCAGCCCAACGCAGGAGACATCAGCCCAACTCAGGGAACATTAGCCCAGAGCGGGGACATCAGTCCAGAGCAGGGGACATCAGCCCAGAGCAGGGACATCAGCCCAGAGCAGGGATCATCAGCTCAGAGCGGGGACATCAGCCCAGAGCAGGGGACATTAGCCCAGAGCGGGGACATCAGCCCAGAGCAGAAGACATCAGCCCAGTGCAGGGATCATCAGCCCAGAGCGGGGACATCAGCCCAGCTCAGGAGACATCAGCCCAGCCCAGGGGACATTAGCCATCGCCCTCACCCCTGCTCTCTTTCATTTGTTGAAGAATGACAAAAAGCATCAACTAGAAGGAAAACTTCAGGATATCAGATGTCGACTGACAACCCAAAGGCAGGAAATCGAGAGCACAAACAAGTCGAGAGAGCTGAGAATTGCCGAAATCACCCACTTACAGCAGCAGTTACAGGTGATTCCCTGCCTGGATTTTAATTCATTTCCTTATTCAGTAAATGTTCACCGCCCACCATTCATTGGGCATCTAAGACCAGGAGGAGATAGATAGGTTGGGTCTTGTGTGTGCTGGGCACCTGTGGGCAGCCAAGATGGTGTTCTCTGTAGGGTGGAGGTCACTAACCACGTAGTAAAGTATGTAAAGATTGAGTTTCTCTCTCCCACAGCACCTAGGACAAGAACTGCTTGAGATTCTAGGTTTTCTTTTTTTGACTTTAGAATATTTGCATATGTATACTGAGTATCTTGGGGAAAGGAGCCCAGTCTATTTAGATATGAACTATATGGTGCATATATATTCCTTATATGCAGAACTTGAAAATAATTTTGTGATATTTTTTAGTGCATCTACAGTGTAACTCTCAGGCCAGGTGTTGAATTTTCCACTTGAGGCTTCTTGCCAATCTTCAAAACTCTTCAGGGTGTAGAGTTCACACAGAAGGTTTCAGATCAGGAAAGCTCAACCTGGCTAAGTGGGAACGGGAGAGGAGGAACCTAGGTATTAGGAAAATTTTCAGCTCAACTCAGGTCTTCTGGACAGGCGCTTCTGTGAGGTTAGTGTTTGAGCGAAGACCTGAAACTGACGAGGAGCTCAAACTAAAGGCAGGGAAGAGCAGTGTCTGTCCTGAGGTCACCCCAGGCTGTGGGGGCCGGTTCCAGGGTGACAGTACCCGGACTGCTGGGTGGAGCAGCTGGGAGGCAGGCCCCAGAGGACTGCTGTCCATTGGTGGGATGTTGGTTTTACTGTGGTGATTACTGGGATCAAGCGTTTTGGTGGTTATGTGAAGCAACCATGGAGATGACTAGGTGGGGATTTGGTGGAATGCTGTTAGCATTTCTGCCTCCATCTGCCTGTCCAGATGTGTGATGCTGTCACTTGCCTTGCTATCAAAGATTGAACTATAGGGGCATCACTTAATGCTGATGTTATTGGTAGGTTTGAAAGGCGTCTGTAAGGCCTTTTCTCTCAGCATGCTGGCTAGGGGATTTCTTCACAGTGAGTGATAAGTAGGTTCCCATTTTAGTCTCTAGGTAGTATTCCATCGTTTACCCAGTTGTAGAGTTTAAATTTTTTTTACTGCATTTTTATTGTGTATGGGCACGGTGCATGTAGATGTCTACCATGTGGGTTCAGGTAGTCAGGCTTGGAACATCTACCCCCAAGCCATCATGCTGGCCCCGGCTCGGGATTTCTGTGTAAGTCTTGCGTAGATGAATGCTTTGCTCCTGGGTAAACTTTTCAGTGTGAATTGCTATTCCTCATGAGTTTCATGAGCAGCCGTTAGTGGTGTTTGCATGCTTACTTTCTGGCCAGCATGTCGGTGAGTGGTGTGGCTGTTCCCTGTCCTCACCAGCATTTGAATGTTTACTTTGAATTTGTTACTTCTGTTGGGAATATAGCACTGTGACTTTAGTTTGTGAGTCTCTGCATGCTAGTGCTATTGTGTGCCGGTTGGGATGCATATTGGCGTGTGTCTTTGTGTGTTTTGTTGAAGCACTTGGACAAATCTTTCATCCATTTTTATTGGCTTGAAGAACGGTGAGCTCCTTGTGTTGTTTTTAACCAGCAAGCTGTTTGTCAGATAACTTGTTTTGCAGGTATATATTTTCAACCATTCTACCCGCGGCCTTCACTCACTTCTTTTGTTTGTTGTGCTTTGTTTGGTTGGTTTTTGAGACAGGATAGTGCCGTGTGTCCCTGGCTGGTCTGAAAGTCTCTGTAGACTAGGCCAGCTTTGTTCCCACATGCCTTATGCCTGTGGCAGTCACTGGAGTCTCTCCTTTCTTTTCGAGTTTCGCAGGCATGTACCTACGCGCCCCGCTTGCTTATCATTTTTGTGTTTTTTTCTAAAGGGCAGATGTTCTGCATTTGATAAGGCTCAGTTTGCTAAATTATCCTTTGGTTCTAAGAAATCATGACTCCCCCATCACCAGTGAGAAAGTCTGTGCTTTCTCTGAGGACTTCCTTGTGGTTGGGTCCAAATCTATTTCAAGTTGATTATTACATACAGGTTAAGATTGATCTGTTGTCCATATATATAGATACTCAACATCATTTATTGAGCTCTCCCTTTGAAATTCCTTGGTAGCTGTTTGAGAGGTAATTGAATATTCTTGTAGAGGTTTATTTTGCATTGCTCTGCCTGTCCTTTCTCCCAACCTGTTGATAATTATGGCTGTAAGTAGTATGAATTCTCTGTTATTATCCACCTCCCCTTTTTTTTGAAACAGGGTTTCTCTGTAGCTTTGGAGTCTATCCTGGAATTCACTCTGTAGATCAGGCTGGCCTTGAACTCAGAGAGATCTGCCTGCCTCTGCCGCCCGAGTGCTGGGATTGAAAACGTGTGCCACCACTGCCCAGGTTTTCTTTTTTCTTATGTCTGTTCTTAGTTGTTTTTTTTTATAATTTATTTAACTTTATTTTATGTGCATTGGTGTGAAGGTATCAGATCCCCTGGACCTGGAGTTATAGACAGTTGCAAACTGCCATGTGGGTGCTGGAAATTGAACCCAGGTCTTCTGGAAGAGCAGTCAGTGCTCTTAACCACTGAGCCATCTCTCCAACCCCCCCTCCCCCGTTCTTAGTTCTTTACATTTCCAAATAAATTGTAGGAATAGCTTGGTAGGTTTTTGTTTTTTTTTTTAAATCTTAGACTTTTTGAATTCCATCACATTTATAGATTAATCTGAAAAGATTTGCTTTAACGATATCTAATCACATGGCCTCAGTCTTTGTGTCAATACATATTTCAGGAATATTTTTTAGTCTTCAGTGTACAGGTGTTAAGTCTGGAAGATTTTCCTTTCAGCCAGACGGAGGTGGCGTACACGTTAATCCCAGCAGTCAGGAGGCAGAGGCAGGTGGATCTCTTGAGTTCAAGGCCAGCTTGGTCTACAGAGCTAGTTCCAGGACAGCCAGGCTACACAGAAAAAAACCCTGCCTCAATAAATAAATAATAAACAAGTAAACAAACAAACAAATAAGAAAGAGTGTGAGTCAGAGAAAGACTCCCTAAGGCTGGAGTCATAGGCAGTTAGGAGCTGAGGCTGGTGTGTTGGTTTGAATAGCAATGACCACAAAGACTCCTGTATGTGAGTGCTTGGCCCATAGGGAGTGGCCTTGTTGGAGGAAGTGTGTCACTGTGGAGGCGGGCTTTGAGGTTTCAAACACTCCAGTTAGTCATGAACTGGCACACAGTCTTCCTTCTTCTGCCTGCAGATCAAGTGTAGGCCTCTTAACTCCTACTCCAGCATCATGTCTGCCTGCATGCTGCCAGGTTTCCTGCCATAATTAAAATGAACTGAACTTGAACTGTAAGCCACCCCAATTAAATGTCTTTGCTTTATAAGAGTTGCCATGGTCATGGTATCTCTTCACAGCAAAAGAAACCCTAACGAAGACAGCTGGGGATCGAACTTGGGTCCTCTGCAAAAACAGCACTGGACCATCTTACCCCCTGAGCCATGTTCAGCCTGAGTTATGAATTTTAAAGTGTTGTTTGCATGAGTGAGACAATCCCAGTGGTTGGAACAGGCTTCTTCTTGATGCTTCTTCATCTTGGTCAAGAAAGGAACTTTGGGGGGTGGGTTGGTAAGAGGCCTTGTCTGAGGCAGAGCAAGTAAAGGAACATGGGGTTTGCTTCCTGGGACAAAGATTGCTGTGTGTTTTGTTTTGTGAAAGTCTTGGAGTGGGTTACCCATAGCCTGGGAGCTTCCTGAATCCTGTCTGTTGAGTTAACCTCCTACCGTAAAGGTCCAACACTCATCCTGCAGACGCTGGTGTGTGTGTGTCTGCAGGTGGGTTCCAAAGAGCCTGGTTTGGAGCCTCTGCAGGAAATTCTTCCTTGGGCATTTGTTTCTCACAACAAGAGTCATTTTTCTCCCTAAGGTAGAAATAAATGCCAAGTAAATCAGCAAGGCTGCCAGTTCACTAAAGTGACTACAGGATCATTTCAGCTGAACTTAAACCAATACTGTGCTTGGCACGTTACCCGTCAGAACTCCAAATAGCCTTCTTTATACAGTGTGGTTTTAGCTTTTTTCTTATGCCAGTTTAAAAAAGAAAAAGAAAAAAGGGGTTGGTTCAGGACTTTTATGTTTAAAATTCCTGTGTGATGGAAAACATGGGTAGCATCTAGAATCCTAGCTATGACAAACGTCTTCCTGAGTTCTGTGGCCTGCTCCAGTGCCGTGTGCTGAGTACCAGGGCCCAGAACAGAATGGCGGGTAACTCATCCCCAGCATTTGCAATGGAGCTCTGCTCCAGAGAGCTTGAGTCTTTCTCAGACCTACTGGGATTCCATTTTCTAAATCTTATAAATACCCAGTATGTCTCAAGCAGAACCAGGGAGCTGTAGCTGTCCTACTTCATCCCAGGGAAAAAGCATCTGCCCGTGAGTTAGTTCCTTGGTGAGAATGGCAGTTCAGTGCCTAGAAGATCTGGGATGAGATGGGAAGTGTCTGGGATGAGGGCTCTGGTGCTGGCTTCTCTGAGGTTCAGTCACTCATTGCTGTTTTTTTCCTCTCTCTCCTAGGAATCTCAGCAAACGCTTGGAAGACTTATTCCAGAAAAACAGATACTCAATGACCAATTAAAGCAAGTTCAGCAGAACAGTTTGCATAGTGGGTGTTACTTCTCTGTCTATTTGTCCTTTAGAGACAGTTTCTCTGTCTAGACCAGGCCTGCCTCAGAGCCAGAGCTGTGTCTTCCTTAGCGTCCTGAGCACTACAAGGTGTCTTCTTTTAAGTATGACCGCCCTTTCCTCAGGCTTTGTGCCAGCCATGAGTTTGTTTTTATCACTAAGTAGTGTTCCTCAGCTTCCACCCCCTCCCTTTTGTCAGCAGGAATTCCCTCCAGTGATGTGAAGGCTTGGCATGTTCCTCCCTGCTAGCTAAGGCTGTCTCCTGTGCTCTTCTGCAATAGGAGATTCGCTTCTTACCCTCAAAAGAGCCTTGGAAGCCAAAGAGCTGGCCCGGCAGCAGCTCCGAGAACAGCTGGACGAGGTGGAGAGAGAGACCAGGTCAAAGCTGCAGGAGATCGATGCGTTCAACAACCAGCTGAAGGTGACTGCTGTGTGTGCCTACCCCGTGACAAGGTGACGCTGAATCCCAGGCGGATTTGTCCCCCTGGTTTCCGCAGTGGTGCAGGCCTTCCGTACAGCACTTGTCACCGTGCCCTCAGCTGTACCCACCTTCTTTGCCATCTATCTATAAGTTAGGGCTGTGGGACTGGCCCTGCTCCACATTATAGTTTTACCGATTTCTTTGTTTTTGCCTGGTATTTCCACACCACGTGCAGGAGTAAGGCTCACGTGCTCTCTTTCGTGTGTTCGGATGCTTTCATTTAAAGCTGAGATTTTTCTGTCATTCCTTTAATGTCATGCTTAAGTGTAGACCTGTTTTGTCACCTTTCATTTTTAAATGCCTTTGACTTTACTGTTTAGTGGGCTCATTGCTGTTGTGTCTAGCATGGCTGTCGGTGGCTTTGTCACACTGCACAGTAACTCAGGGAAACGCCACAAAAAGGCCTCTTTCTAGTCTGGTGTTTTATTGTCTAAATAATGTAGACTTACATTGGGTATGATAATATACGCCTTTAATCCCAGAACTCAGAGGCTATGGCAGGTGACTCTCTGTGAGTTCAAAGCAGGATAGAGGAGGCTGGAGAGACGGCTCAGAGGTTAAGAGCATCGGCTGCTCTTCCAGAGGTCCTGAGTTCAATTCCCAGCAACCACATGGTGGCTCACAACCATGTGTAATGAGATCTGGTGCCCTCTTCTGGCCTGCAGGCATACATGGAGGCCGAACACTGTGTACATAATAAATAAATAAATGTTTTTTTTTTAAAAAAAGCAGGATACAAAACCCCACTTCTTATAATAATTAATACATATTGTTTTAGATTTAGGTAGATTTTATGTTCTTATCAGAAATTGGATGTTACATTTTTTTAAAAAGTAACTTGTTTTAGATTTCTACCTTAAAATTCCTCATACTTTACTGTGTATGAGCCATTTAGCTTCTGATACTAAGAAGCAAAATTCCTTTCCTGCTAAACAAGAATTTTTAAATTAGGAAGCATATTTGAGATTTTTTTTTGTTACCCTCTGGATTGAGAGTCTATGCCAGATTGTCTAGACATCCAAGTTAAAATATTTGTGCAGTTCTTCCAGCGTTGGGTAATGAACTTTCTCAATTGTACAGTTCCAGGAAAGTGCTTGCCCTTTGGGAGTTCTATTTAGCCAACTTAGTGGTTTTTTTTTTTTTCACATTACTTTTGTGTTGAGCGCGCGCGCGCGCGCGCGCGCGCGCGTGTGTGTGTGTGTGTGTGTGTGTGTGTGTGTGTGTACACTGCCTGTGTTCTGTATTTGAGCACATGAAAGTGTGTGTGTGCTGTATCAGCATTGGAGGTGCATCTGTGTATTCTCTGTCCACAGGTACAGTAAACATGATCCCATTTGCTCCCATTGTAACTCACCGCTGTTTTAAGCAATATTTTCACACTGAAACACTTTTACAATGTTTTCAAGAACTCCATGAGTATTACTCAGCTTCTCCCGAACACAGAAAGAACACAGCTTTTTGCCTGAATGTTGATGACTTTTCTAAGACAAGTTTCAGATGTTAGGAAAGAAGCTCTAGGCAAAGACTTATCTAATGCTCAGATTTGTGGATTAAATGCCATCGGCAGTCACCACTGTTGCCATTGCTAAAGAGAACAACACCCTTAAAGGGCTGAGTTGCTCTGTGACTAGTGTTTAATTGTCGATACCTGTGGTATCAAAGGTTCTCAAAGGCTAATTTTAGCTTACCCACACACTGGCTTTTTCCCAAATATGCTTATTTTAAAATTATAACCTTTCTTCCGTTTTAATTCTTATTTGACTTTTTCTTAAGTGTAAAGTTTATGTGGCAACTGCAAACATGGCTGTGTTATTTGTAGCCTGACATCCTCTTCCAGGGTCAGGTGAAGGTATTTTGTTGTCTTCAGTTTGTTGCTTCTAAGATTCCTGTGAAGCCTGTTGAAACCAAAACAGAAACGTTGTTGCAGAACCAAAAGATTTGTCATTTTGTTGAGACAACAGAGGGGCTGGGCTGAGTTAGCATTTAGTTTCTTTGTGGTCTCCTGCTGCTCTTTATTCCGCCACACTGGAAGATATACAAAGCACCTTCCCTGAGGAGAGACTACGTGTTCATTAGCAACCATCGTTTCTCGTAGGGATTAGACCAGAAGGAGCCCCACCTGACCCTAGTGTTTGAGTCCTCTCCATACAGCAGTGCTTCCGAGCCACTGGAGTAAATGGAGCAAGATTGACTTCTGTCTGGCCAGAGAGGAGCCCGCCAGTGCCCAGTCATCCCCCACACCTAGCTTGCTCTATTCTCAGCCCTCCTCCTCAAAAGAAAGCGGGACAGTAAATTAGGCGTTAGCAGATTTAGTTCATGTTCCTGAAGGTTGTGCGTTCCCAGGCAGGATGAAGGCGGTCACTGTCTGGGCTCCTAACAGAGCTAACACAGCTAACACAGCTGCCTAGAACCCTGAGACCGTGTGAAGCACTTGTTTCAAAAGTGAGGCAGTGGTCACACCTTGTTGGTCTTGGAGGCCGCAATGGGGATAATCAGACCCCAGTAGCACTCGTGGTACAGGGTAAGACTGCGCATGTGTGGGTATAAATTGTCTAGTTTTGTGGCAGAGAAGTAAAGCCTAAGGATGTTTATTATTTTTTATAAGCAAATAACATAATCACATAACCTAATTTGTCCCTTTGTCTAGAATGTCTACTTCAAATTCATTCTTCCTCTGAGGGTTTTTCCCATTTTTTTTTATTTATTTTAGGAAGAATTACATATCTGTTCTCTCTAGCTGATAAACAGTGTGGAAATTCTTAAGTCTTTTTTTTTTCGTTTTAGTTTTTTTGAGACAGGACCTCTCTGTGTAGCCCTGGCTGTCCTAGAACTCACTCTGTTAACCAGGTTGACCTCAAACTCACAAAGATCCTCCTGCTTCTACTTTCTGAGTGCTAGGATTAAAGGCTTGCACCACCACCACCACTGCAGGCTTCAAGTCTTTAATAAAGAGCGAGCACTGTCTTGCTGTAGGCAGATTAGCAGGCCTTTGTAACTGCAGAGCTCAGTGACAGGCACGTGATCCCCACTGAAACTATGACTAACTCTAAGCTTGCATTCTTAGAGTGATGCACTGCTCATGACTTCAGGTTTAACTCATGTCCTCAGATGCTCGACCTTTCCATCTTAGTCTGCTCTCTCGGAAACACAGGCTCCTTCTCTGCTTTCACAAAGGCTCTTTGGCAATGTTGGTGGGTATTGAAACAGTTTTCCTTGGCACCGACAGTCTAATTATAGTCCAGTATTTTAACCATGATGTTGAGTAGTTGCATAAACATGACTTATAGTTTATAAAACTTGACTGCATGCCAAATACAGAGACCCCAACGCCCAGAGAGGTGAGGCTTTGTGTTTCCTGTTCAGAAGTTGTGTTCTTATTGGTCCTGTCTTGTGGCTGAGTGCTACTGGACACATCCTAACATTTAAACGTTTGAACGTCAGTGGCAATGGAGGAAGCAGAGTGGGAGGAGCCTTACAGTTCTCCTGGCCACATCATCCACTTAGACTTCTTTCTAAAGGTCTCCACGCCCTGCTCATACGGTCCTTCTCAGGCTCAGGATGATGACCACCGCCCGCTCTGTGCTTCAGTCTGTCCTCCGGATGAGTGCTAGCAGGGATCCCCGAGACGTCTTGCTAATAGTGATGACTGGGGACACTTGCTTCTCCCTCCCAGCAAGCTGTGTGTGAGGAGGTGTGAGTGCTAAGTCACGAGCAGGACAAGGTGTTGTAGTCTCTTAATAACAGACATTTTAGATAATTGAATTTACCAGTATAAAAATGGAAAAGAGGGCAATCAGTTCTATGAGTATTTTCCCATTATGTATGGGCAGAGTTGCGATTGGTGTATTATTACAAAAGTCGACCGTATTTTATTTATTTCTTAGTGAAATCTGAGCATTTAGGAAAGATTTAGAACTAAGAACCATGGTCCATATATACTTAGGAAATCTGATTTCTTATTTTTTTTAATATTTATTTATTTGTTATGTATACAATAGCCTATCTGTGTGTATGCCTGCAGGCCAGAAGAGGGCACCAGACCTTATTACAGATGGTTGTGAGCCACCATATGGTTGCTGGGAATTGAACTCAGGACCTTTGGAAGAGCAGGCAATGCTCTTAACCACTGAGCCATCTCTCCAGCCCCCCTGATTTCTTATTTTAAGTGCAGGATCATAAAAGATTCTGTCCATGACAATAGCTAAGAACTGAATGGATATTGAAGTGAGTGCCAGTCATGGTAAATAAGGTTGCTTGCTTAAGTAAGGCTTTTATGCTCTTGGTTTCAGACACTGGCTTTCATGGCGGGCTCATTCACTGTGAAGGCAGTGAGAGGCAGATTGTTAGCAGCAAGGGGAGAAAAGAACAGAATGAGAAGTCAAGACAGATGCGTGCGGAGGGAGACAGTGACGGAAAGAGGACTGGCAAGACTGCGGGAGAAAGCGCACCTAGCCGTGGTGCCTCCGTGATGGACAGACGTCTGTCCGCTTCGCATTTACCATCTCCCTTTGTTCAAAATGAAATTCTCTTTTTACGTACATGTCCTTTGGAAAAGGCCACTCCTGCCCAGAAATAATAAAATCTTTAACTGATTGTGGCAACTTCAAATAGATTCCTTGAGTATGAACCAATTACTAGACCACTCCCCAGATGGAAAACAGACAGCAGGCATTAAGTGTTAGATTCTCTGTCACACCAGCAGGCTGGTTTGGTTAGCTGAGATTTTGTAGGTAAAATTTGGGCCTTTTCTGTAAGGTTGTAAAATATTTAAGAAAAGGTTATCAGATAAAGGAACAAAGACAGCCTCCTGAACATTTTTTCTCCTCCTTATCTTCATTTGCCCAACAACTTTCTGCTTTAGAGGTAGCGTTCTATAGTACGTAGCACACACCCACTGTAATGGCAGATTTCCCCATGTGCAGCTGAGACAGTTGTGGGGGAGAGAATTCAGCGTTTTCAGGACACACGAAGTCGGTTTCTCTGTCTGGAAACAGCGGAGCATTGCAGGCTTCCTGGGGGAAGGCTCCTGGCTTTCTCTTCTGTAGCTGAGAGCGTAGGGTCAGATGCCTCCCACGGTTGGGTGTGGGGAGTAGTACTTGCTGTTGGTGTGTGTGGAATTCAATCTAAAAGGAATGTTCTGAACATGTTTTTAAACATTAATATAGACCTTAGAATTTATATAACAAATTAAAAATTCTCTATGCTTTTCCCATTTTTAATGAATAAACTTTATAATTTGGAGTTAAGTGGAATATCTGTTTTCCTTGGCCATGTACATTTCTGTCTTCAAATAATTCTTTTTGAGATTTTTTCCATCAGATTTAAGTTTCTGTATCTTCTGGACTCATTAACTTGTTTTCTCTTTTGTTTGTTTGTTTCATTACTCAATTGGGAATTATTATTTTCTCTTAAAACTCCAAAGAGGGCCAGCAAGGTGGATCAGTGAAGAAAAGATTTCAATCCCTGTAGCCCACATGATAGAATCAGGAAACCAACTCCTAAAAGTTGTCCTCTGACTGACATATACAACAGACACAATAGACAGACAGACAGATAAGATAAGATAGATGATGGATGGATAGATGATAGATAGATAGATAGATAGATAGATAGATAGATAGATAGATAGATAGATAGGTGTTGAAAATATGCATAAAACAAGTGGCTGGAATTCCTCGTCTTGCTCCCCAGATTAGTTTCCTCTGAGATTAATTTAAGAGTAATAAAACTAGCACTTGGGAGGCAGAGGCAGGCGGATCTCTGTGAGTTCGAGACCAGCCTGGTCTACAGAGCTAGTTCCAGGACAGGCTCCAAAGCCACAGAGAAACCCTGTCTCGAAAAAAAAAGAGTAATAAAACTTTTTAGATTTGTGATGTCAAGTTTAGGAATGGCCAGTTAGTAGTTAAAAGCATGTTTTTGCCTCTTACCTCTAAAGGACAGCCTAAGGCATAAGCAAAAAGCAGCATAGTTCTAAAGAGTTAGATATCTAGGTTGGCTGGGTGCTGGCCTCTCCTGATACCAGTTCATTTTTCCCAGTATGGGCATTTGTGCAAAGTCATCTTTATGGGGAAGAACCCTGCACACACCATTCACGTGAATATTTCATATTTCACTCGATACAGCACTTTGACTTTTCTTAGGACCAAGGAAAGGAGAAGCCGCCATAGTGATTAAGTAGTCTGTGTCCCTGGCATAGCCAGAGGACAGCTGCCTTCTGTGAACTTGAACTTGAGCCATATCTGTCATTGGAAAAATAGCTGAGTTTCTTGGATATTCAATTTGTCAAGCATACTGCTTTTGAATTACTTTGGCCACATGCCATAGGATGTCAAAAGATGTCTTATGACTAAAAAACTTCAATTATTCAGGGAAGAGAAGTGAGTTTTCTCATTTGGGCCTTGGGAAGAAAATTAAAAGCAAGCTGATTTTTATTTTATCTTTAATATGAAACAGACCTTTGCCAGTTTTTAAGTTATGGTTTATAACTGGTGATTGATCAGAGACTCTCTGAGGCTCTGATTGATATGTTGGGCCCTCTCTGCCTGGAGCGTGCACTCCGACAGCCTTCACAGGGTCAGAGCTCCTTCATGGATTCTGGTTAGATGCATGGCCATTTGTCTTTAGCATTCTGCTCATGTTACTGGTAATAAAAATATTATTTTAGCCACGTATGGTGGCAAATGCCTTTAATCATAGCACTTAAGAGATACAGATAGATGGATCTCTGGGTTTAGTGCCAGGTAGGGCTGGCTACATAGACCCTATCTCAAAAACAAACAGCAATAACCCAAAAGTTTATTTTAAGGCATATGTGTTGCATGTGCCTTTTTCTCAGACACTCATCAGCTCGAGGCTGGAGGACCTCTTCAACCAGGAGCCCAGGAACAGCCCAGCCAGTGTAGGCAGTCATTTATCCTGTAATAAAGTTTTTTCAATCTCATAATTTTTATTTATATACTATATATTTTATAATCTTATGGCTGTCATATAATTATTTGTGGTAAAATGTATCTAGTGGTTCCAGAATTCCTATTTACTGATTTCTCATTCATTAAGAAAGTGGGCTAGGAACCAGATGTGGTGACATGCTCCAGCCATTTGGGAGTTCAAGATCATCCCCAAGTACATAGTAAATTTGAAGCCAAATAAGACCCTGCCTCAACCCACCTCCACTCCCACCTACCCCCAAAAATACCCTGGAAGTACAGCTGTTGGAAGTACAGTGGTAAGATGTTTGTGTAGCATGCACAAGGCCATGGGTTCAATCCTCAACACTGGGGTGGGGGGGGCATACCATATTAGATAATATTGCCTGCATGTGTATGGCAAAACATTTCATACCCTTGAGTGAAACTAATTCAAGCAAAACCAATGAACTTACACACTCAATACTATTATAAGTGTTAAGACACAAAGTACATAATTTTAGTGACTAGCTTTAGAGAGAAAGAAGTTCATTTGACAAAAAGAGTTACTGCCGATTGATGCCTTATAATGTCTTTTTGGCTTTGAAGTAGAGAAGTGTGCTAAGGGGTGTGTGTATTTTATAGAGATTTTGAGGTCGCTTCGATTAGGTTGCCTGTCAGGAGAATTTGATAAGTTAACAACTCAACTCCATGTTTGCTATCTTAATTTTCCCCTGAATGAAAAGGGTACCTTGAAGTAACTGCACTGACTCCAGCCTTAGTGGTGTTGAAAGGCGACTGAGAAAAGCCAACTCCGCCCCTGTGCAGGACCCTGTCCCATACTGTTTTCACCATGCTGAGGAAGGAAGGCCATCCACTGCTTTTTAGTGCATATTCTGGCTATGTACAGAAGTTATTATATAGAACAGTGGTTCTCAATCCAAGGGTCTGGGTCACCGAAGACCATCCTGCATATTAGATATTTATTTTATGATTCATAACAGTAGCAAAATTACAGTTAAGAAGTAGCAACGAAAATAATTTTTGGTTGGAGATCACCGTGACGTGAACTGCACTCAAGGGTCGCAGCAGTAGGACGGTTGAGAAGCACTGACTTAGGAATGCCCGACTTTCATTGTTTTGTATCGTCTGAAACTCCCAAATCCAAAGAAAAAAGATCAGAATGCCTGCCAAGCCTGCTCAACTCACCACAGTTTCCTTCAAGCTGATTGCGTATCTCAGTGGTGTTTGACATGGATGAAATAAATAGCAGAAAATCTTTGCCGTTTTCCAGTCCGCATCATAAGCCGCAAGAGCCTTCTGTTAGCCTTCTTTGACAGCTGCTGTTTTACGGCTCCTAAGCTTCGTTTCCTTGGAAGCACTTGAGGCTGCAGCCTTTTGGTTGTTCTTAGGGCAAGTTCAGCCTTACCTGTGATGTTGTCTGGAAAATGAAGTATGATTCTGAATTGTCGGTGTGATTGATGCTTCGAGCTTTGTTTTTATAGCCATTTCATTGGTGTGATTGTTTGACGTTGGTTCCATCAATCGCCTCTTGTTGCTCTTTCGTTTTGTGCTGCTTTGCTAACCCATCTCTAGCTGCTTCCATCTGTCTGGACTGGCTCGCTCATTAACCCGCTTCTAGCCACAGCCTGATTCCTTGAGTTCGACAGAGACAGGAAATGTGCATAATTCTTTGGAAAAATGAAATGTCTTGATTTGTGCACGTGGTCTGTTGGATCCATTGGGACTTCATGGCTGATGTTCGCCCCGGTTTCACAATACCTCTTGTTAAATGTTTTCAGTGTTATCCTCGTAAGGCTAAATGATATAAGAACTTGTTCAGTTTTTCAATCCAGGGTTTCTCTGTGTAACATCCCTGGCTGTCCTGGAACTCACTCTGTAAACCAGGCTGACCTTGAACTCACAGAGATCCACCTGCCTCTGCCTCTGCTGGGATTAAAGACAGATGTGTGCCACCAAAACCGACAAAAACTTTTATTTTTAAAATGCATAACTAGAGAATGAAAAGATAACTCAGTCAGTGAAATGCTCGCCACATAAGCATGAAGACGCACAAGCCCAAGGGCCTGAGTTCAATTCCCGGCACCCACATACAAATGTGAGTGAGGTGGTCAGTCAGCCGGCTTTCAGTGAGAGACACTGCCTTAACACAGGGTCGACAGGGCTGGAGAGGTGGCTCAGTGGTTCTTCCAAAGGACCTGGCACTCACAGGATGTCTCAGAACCCTCTGTAACCCACTTCCCGGGGATCCACCATGGACACCAGACATGCACAGGATGTACACATAGATACACATGCAGGCAAAATCCTCATACTCATCAACTCAGGTTACGTAGTGACCATGTGCACAGCTCTCTAGGACTAACACCAAGGTCAGACTCTGGCCTCCACCTGCCCCTCACACTCCTGCCCACACGTCCTCCTGACCTTATGTGCGTACACCACAAATCAATGAGTAAGAAGATAATGAGCAGTCAAGTTCCTGAACCTCAGACTGGTTTTTCCCTTTCCTTCCTCCTCTTAGCATGGCAGAAACTGGGGGGTTGCGCTGTGGATGATGACGGATGAAAGGAGGATAAAATGTAAATCTTCCCAGATGTGCACAGCCTCTGGTGAGGTCTCTTCCCAGATGTGTGTGTCCTCTGGTGAGGTTTCTTTCCAGATGTGTGTGTCCTCTGGTGAGATCTCTTTCCAGGTGTGCATGGCCTCTGGTGAGGTCTCTTTCCAGATGTGTGTGTCCTCTGTTGGGCCAGTGATAGACGCGATAGCCTCTGACTGTGTGTCCTGGCCCCTCTTCAGGACACTAGAGTTTGATTTAGGGTCACTCCCAACAGTTGTTTCTTTTGTGTGCTGGCACTTAACTTTAGCCAAGAATGCTTAGATGAATTGATCTCTTCTGCTTGTCTTAGACAATCAGTAACCAAATTATCCATTCATGTTATTAAAAATATTCTTTTCCTTAAAAATGACTGTGGAAGCCTATGTGGCTGAGTTTTGACATAATGCTGTCAGGTCATAACATCCCATGGTGTTCAGATAGGAAGGTGATGAAAATGGAATTCTTTCTCCCACTGAGAGTTGGCTTTCTCTCTTCCATCACAGCTTCAGAGTGGGGCTCTGTCATTGTCCCCCAGTGGCCATTCTTGGATGCCTCTGTCCCCTTCCTAGCTAAGCCCTGCCCCAGATATCCCTATTCCAGCAGCTGTATACCTAGGGCTGCCGCCTCAGGGATAGCCCAGGCTGCTTCGAGCCACGTTCTCCATGCTTGTCCTGTCCAGTTCTCCCACTGGAGCCCCTTACCCCCTCTCCCCCCCCCCGTCCTCTCTCTAGGACCTCCCACTCTCTACCACCCCGTTTCCAGTAAGTTACCTCTCTCTTGAGAGGGACTGAGCCGGGGGCTTTGCGTGTGCTAGGCAAATGCTGTGCCCGCCACGCCAGACCCCTAGCCTCATGTTTTTCATGTCATAGGTACTTACACTTCTGAGCTTAAGTACTTTATCACATAATTTGTTTGGTTTTCAGTAGGCTGGCAGGAAATTGCAGTTATTTCTTGGGGTATCAAATCACAAAAGATTGCTATCGAATTGTAACTTTTTACTTTGAAAGTAGTGCTGCTTTGGTGGGGGCAGTTGGTGCTGCACATGTGGTTTTTGTGCGGATAGAGACTCTCCAATAGATGTGATTTGAAGAAAAATAGCCCCCATATCCTTGGGGCTCAAATTCCTAAGAAGGAGCTGAGGGTTGTTTGTTTTGTTGTTGTTAATCGGTTTGGTATTTTGAGACAGGGTTTCTATGTGTGGCTCTGGCCATCCTGGAACTCGCTTTGTAGACCAGGCAGGCTTGGAGAGATCTGCCTGCCTCTGCCTCCTGAGTACTGGGATTAAAGAGTTCTTAACAGTGACTGTATGTGAAATGCAGTGTGTGTTTTCAAAGCTAGGGGAAATTGGTATGGATTAGTTATCATAACTATAGGTTTATTCATAAATCACAGTATCATAAAACTAGTTGCCCTCCAATCCTGTAGAGGCTTTTCCAGTGTTGCTCCCCCAGTGCCCTTCACAGGCAAAGTCCTTTACAAACTTACCCTGGAGGTGGAGTACGGGAAGGGCGTGGCTTACAACACTTCCCAGTGTGTGCCGGCCCAGATTCAATCCCCAGCCGCACAGATAAGTAAATGTCATAAGGATGACATAGCGTGCTGCAGCCTGCTGGACTGTGCTCTGGGACGATGACCGGTAATCAGTCATGCCAAAATATAGTGATTTCAATTTCTAAGTGAACATTTGTCAACCCTGAAAAGTCACCTGCCAATGTCCGGGGCTTTGCCACTGTGAAGCGTTGCATGCTGGTCAGCCGTTCATGTGCTTCTGTTCAGGTCTTCATAACCTGCCCTGATTCCTCCCAGGAACTAAGGGAAATACACAGCAAGCAGCAGCTGCAGAAGCAGAAGTCCATCGAGGCAGAGCGGCTGAGGCAGAAGGAGCAGGAGCGGAAGAGCCTAGAGTTAGAAAAGCAAAAGGACGAAACTCAAAGGTGAGTCAGACTGGACCCTCTTGGGGAAACCGGGGTTTGCTCTGCTGGGTCTCACTTCTCAAAGGTGCCTTCATTCCTCATGTGTGTGGGCAAACAGACACGCGTATATAAATCTTTGCATATGTAAGTACCCCTGAAGTTTTTCCTTAGTTCCCAGTGCTCTCCGATGTGGATAATGGAAGCAGACAAGGAATTAGGACATTTGGTTAGCTCATTTGCATGCCAATGACCAAAATAGGTTTCCAGTTCACAGCCCATTAATAACAGTGATGGTCAGAGTGCACCGTTTGAAAGCCAAGCCCCCGAGCTCGCCACACAGCTTCTCCAGCTAGGACTGCGCCTCTCAGGCTCCTTTCTTCTTCATTGCAACTGCAGATTAGGCCTGAGTACAAAGGCGAAGATTCGCTATTGCTTCTCAGGACACAAACATACTTTGTTTCTGTTCAGATGCTCGTGCCAGTTGTAGTATTTTTCCAAGTAACGTTCTGTGAATTTGTTTGTTACCTTTTCGTGTCTCTGATTTTGTTCATGGGTGTGTGCTATTTGAAATTCAGTCAATTTTAGAGTCCAGGAAACAAGAATTACCAAATGTCCCAGCGGGATGCTACAAATTAATAAAAAGGGGTTATTGAAATTACCATGAAAAGAGGAGGACACTAGACATTTGGGGTGAGTCGGTGACGGTGGGCAGAGGTCTTTCAGGCCGGCTTTGTTCTGAGCACATAGGAGCGTCTGAGCCTGTTTTGTGTTTGTATGTTTTTATTTTTAATGCAGGGGAGCTCATTCCAGTTTATTACACTGGGCCTTTTTTGTTGTTGTTTTCCCCTTACAGTGGACTCGTTGTATGTGTCAGTTAATTCAAACTCAGTTTTTCCCCCAACTTCATGTTATAGAGTGTGTGTGTGTGTGTGTGTGTGTGTGTGTGTGTTTTATGTGTGTGTGTGTGTGTGTGTGTGTGTGTGACTGTGCATTCGTACAGGTTTGTGTGGTTATGCATATGTGGAGATCAGAGAACATCTTGCAAGAGTAGGTTCTCTTCTGCCATATAGTTCTGCAGGTCTAACTTACGTCGTCAGACTTGATATACGCAAGCGCCTTTCTCAGCTGAGCCATCTCCCTGGCCCCCAATTGTTGCTATAGTTCATGAAATGCTTTACTAACGCTGCCACATGAAACTGCACTCCTCAGAGTATAAGTTAGCTGAAAATGTAATGTAGGAAATACCAACCTACAGATAGAATATGTAATACACATTCTAACTAGCCATATTGGTAAATAGTACCCAAAACTTAATAAGTCCCTTATATTTTTACTCTCTAGAAAATGCACTTTGACGCTTTTTGGAGGTGGAGGATATTGAAGCAGTTTCTCTATCCATGGAACTCGCTATGTCTGTCTCTCTCTCTCTCTCTCTCTCTCTCTCTCTCTCTCTCTCTCTCTCTCTCTCTCTCTCTCCCTCTAAAAAATGTATTTAAGTGCTTTGAAGGAGAAGTGTTGGTGGTGTGCATTTAGATAGGGTTTCTCTGTGTAGCCTGGCTATCTTGGAACTCACTCTGTAGACCAGGTGGGCTTTGAATTCACAGAGATTCTCCTGCTTCTGCCTCTAGAGTGCTGGGATTAAAGGCGAGCACCACCACACCTGGCCTTTCTGTGCTTTTTAAAAGACATATGTATATTTGGGTTTTGGCCTGAATGTATCTCTGGGCACTGTGTATGTATGGTGTCTCAGAGGGCAGGAGAGGGCATTGGATCCTGTGGTTCTGGAGTCACAGGTGGTTCTAGCTGTCCTGTGAATGCTGGGACCAACCCAAGTCACCCAGCGCCACCTCTCCAGCCCCAGAAGTCAGTTAACCTCTGATTGACCTTGAGGTTTGGGAGCGTCGGTGTGGTGCCTCTGCCTGGGCCTGGCGGGGAACTGTAAGAATGTCATAGTCAGGTGCTCACTTAGGCAGTACCCATCCTCAGTATGTTGGATATTTTCTGTTTTCATAGCGTTTATGTTCACCCGTGTTCTGTGGTTGTTTTGGGGTTGGGTTTCTGTAGTTTAGTATCAGTTTCAGCATTGAGATGTACTTTTTCTTGGTCTTATTGCCACTTTATGAAATACATCATTTTCTTTTTGTGTTTTTTTTAAACCATGTGATTTCATTTTGCTTAGAGCCAGAGAGGCCGTTTTGTGGACTCGGTTGTCTGTGTGCAGAGTAGCGTTCCTTCATGCTCAGCAGCTCTCTGACTAGGGGGCGCTTTTTGTTGATCTGAGTGGCTTCCTCGCTGTAATCAAGCATCTTTGTTGGCAGACGAGTTCAGGAAAGGGACAAGCAATGGCTGGAGCACGTGCAGCAGGAGGAACATCCAAGGTCACGGAAACCCCACGAGGAGGACAAACTGAAAAGGGAAGAGAGTATCAAAAAGAAGGAGGGCGAAGAGAGAACCAAACCAGAAGCGCAGGACAAGCTGAGTCGGCTTTTCCATCCGCACCAGGACCCTGCTAAGCCAGCTGTCCAAGCACCCTGGTCTACCACAGGTATCAGACGGGGCGGAGGCTGTTCAGTGGTAGAGCGCTGTGTGACGCAGGTCCCATCAGAGTCACCCCATATATGTTCGTGTGTGTACAGCAGACAATGTCATCTCCCAGAGCCTCCGAGCAATGTCTGGCTAATCAGGCTCTATCTTGATGACAGGTGCTCACTCTGTAGACCAGGCTGGCCTCAGACTCAAAGAGCTCTGCCTGCCTCTGCTGAGTCCTGGGGCTAAAGGCGTGCACCACTCCCAGCTGCTTATATTAATACCGACTCTGTGTGGATACTGTAGCTCTTTCCTCCCCAGGAGCATTCAAATAGCCCTCCCTCCACTGATATCCAGGAGCCTCTGCAGACCTGATCCCAGTGGCCAGAACCCTGTTAGTATGTGTGTCACAAATGCTGAGCTTGGCCGATTTTGCAGAAATCACTCACTGTTCCTCTAGCTTTCCCTGAAGTTGCTAAGCTGTCTCAACTGTTTTTGTTTGTTATTGTTTGTTTTTTGTCTACACTGGGTTTTGAGCCATTTCAAAGTGTGTCTGGTTTTTTTTGCTCTTTCAATAAAATTTGCCTCTTTAAAAAAATTAAATAAATAAAAGACTGACCTAAACTTGTTTAGAGAAAGTTAACTAATAAAAGCTGTCTCTTAGATAATATCAGGTACAAACTGAAATGTATTTTCAAAATCCATAACCACATAAGAACAAATACCCTGACACCACCTCAAACCTTTTCCTTGCTCCCTGGCCGCACAGTGGGGGATGGGCGTGAGGTGTGGTGCTGAGCAGGAGCCCTCGTCCCTGCCTAAGGTGCCAAAGCTGGAAGATGGACTGGCTTGGGCACCTAGGAGGGCCAGGGTAGAGTAATCTTACTATCTGGTGGTTTTTCTGTGGTCTGAAGAGGAGTTCACGTTCCTTTAACCTCGGGGCCAATGAAGTCTCTGTGCTGTGTATGAGCTGAGGATGCTTTCTCCCCTCAGAAGATAATAATCTATCTACTCCACTGCTTTTCAGCCAAGATGGCTGCCAAGTTACAAGCTAGTGTGTAGAAAAATTCAGAGGGCTGTAATTAACTGTTAGCCAGAGTCCAAGAGTGTCCTCTGCCTGAATGCATTTCCGAATTTCTTCATTTGATTTAAAGTCTAAATTGTTTTCATTTGTCTTCACCCTTGGGCTTAATCGTTACCCAGAAGTGCAGAAGACTCAATTCCCAGGGTCCTTAGGATGTTATGTGAAGTCAACACTTGGGGTCATGTGATCTTGTTAAGTACCCCAAAGACTCTGTTTATGTGGATAGCTGTGTTCTCTTCCTCTTCCCCTGCGAGAAAGCTCTCCAGCCATCAGACCTGCTGGGTGGGGAGCAGAGCTCCTGATGAGTTACAGATGTGCAGAGAAGGGCTGTCTGGGCTGCCTCGCCCACCACACTCAGTTCTGGGAACTTGTGGAGTCCACTGATGAGCTACCAGTGATCTTAGCTGCGCCTGTCAGATTGCTCTCTCTTAGCATTCAGTGTGTGTTTCAGAAATTCCTTTAATGGGTGGAAATCTTTGCAGTACAATGTCAGCGATTCCTGTAATGTGTCTCTCCTCTTCCTAAACAGAGAAAGGCCCGCTTGCAATTTCTGCGCAGGAGAACGTCAAAGTGGTGTATTATCGAGCGTTGTACCCCTTTGAATCCAGAAGTCACGATGAAATCACAATCCAGCCGGGTGATGTAGTCATGGTAAGAGATGGCAGCCAGATGGCAAAGGTGGCGAGTTTGGCATCTGCCCTCTTCTTTACACTTTGTTGCACAATCAGGAAATCTCCAGGTGTGACATCCAGAAGTGCAGGGTTGAGGCCTTGGAAGCAGCAATTCAACCTTGCTTCCTCTTTATCTGAATGGAAGTTTTGTTTCAAAAGTGTGTCTAGACAGCAGGCATTAGCAACAATGTTTGTATTGACCTTAACATACCTTCAGTCCTATAATACTGATAGTGTCTAAGACTAGACTGCTTACCTGTGACTAAGAGTCTTTCAGAAATAGTTACAAATGTAGAATTCCTTCATTCACAGCTGCTGCCAATATGGTTTGGTTTTGTTTAAGTAATGAATTAAACACAGAGAATCTGCATTACTGTAGAAAATTAACAGGACGTTCAGCTTTGCTTTGTTGCAGTTTATACTCTCTGGTATATTAACAACCCAATACAGCCTTAGAACTGAAACGTTATAAGAACTCATTTTAAAAGAGAATAAAGCGCTGTGGTTGATCTAAATTATTTTCTAAATGACAACTTGAGTTTCCTCATTCACTTACAAGTAACTGAAAGTTAAGAATTGAGACGTACGTGTTGTTCATCCTAGGGCACTGAGCAGAGATCTGTGTTGCTTTAGTGGGGAAACCTACCATCCTGCAGCTGTAACAATGGCGCTGACTCCTGGAGTCGCCTAGCTGGCTCCCAGCTTGAGTCAATGAGTAGAGTTTAGATGTGCTGTAAGGTGCGGCATTTCATTAAACATCTTTGCCTTGCTTTTAACCCTTTGCTTTCCTGGTGGAGGTTAAAAGGGAAAGGGTAAGTGCCTCCTGTCAGGAAGTCTGCCCCTCGCTTGTGTCTCGTTCTTTAAGTCTCTTTAATTCTGTGTAAGTGAGCGGATCTTTGGATGTCATGGCAGTGAAAACATGTTGGAATTCGTACTGTAGAGTTGTGCCTAAAAGAAACGTGTAAATTGTGAGGGTTTGTGTGCTGGGCTCTGTTTGCTGGACTCAGTCTGCAGGTTCCGTATTTGTCAAGGTTCTGCCTAACGCCAGGAATTCCAGGTAGATTAAATTTACAGTTAAATGTTCGAAACTTTTTCTTTTAAAAGAGATTAGAATGATTTCCTGGCTTACAGAGCCACTTATTTATTTCCTTCCTTCCTTGCTATCACTGGGTCTCATGTAGCTCAGGCTGGCCTCAAACTCTTGCTTGTCCTGCCACCATCTCCTGAGAAACATGGGCATGGAAGTAGTAGAGACTGACAAGTTATTTGTCAGTCTCTTGCCATTGCATAATCCAGGGCTCACTTCTATTTTTGTCAGCATTGTAACCATCAGTTTCTCCGATTCTCGGGACTTCCTGGAGGAATAGCAGGGTTACACTTTAGTCCTCCATGTTCCCCCTTTGACTACAGGAAGTCTTGGTTGTGGGAGGGAGGGGTCCTTAAGAACTTTGCTTTTAGAATCTCTGCTTTGAGACCAGTTTGCTCCCAAACTATTTTTCATTGTTAACAACTTGATGTGCCATCTTGTGTGTTGCCATATTCTGAAGATTTGATTAAATAAATAAATATAAGATGATGTCTGCCATTCGAATATTTAAGTCGTTTTTGGGAAAGGCATGAGGAACAGCAGAACCGTGTCTGTGATGTAGGTCCCTGTGACTGTCCAGCAGCCTAGCAACGCAAAGAGGAAAGGAATCGGTGTCAGTGCTGTGCTCGGGCTCTTCCAGCTGCAATGGCCTCCTTTCTAAGGTCGTCCTTTCTAGGATGTGCGCCCGTGTGTGTGTGTGTGTGTGTGTGTGTGTGTGTGTGTGTGTGTGTGTGTGCGCGCGCGCGCGTATGTGAGAAGTTTGCCGACTGTTGTGTGCTGTCCACACACCTGGATAAGCAGTGAGAGGAACTTACTGCCATTTTCTGTTAAGATTTATCTGTGGAATGAACACCAGCTGAACAAATGCTGGTGCCAAGATGGGAGTAGTATCAGGTGTGTCAGACTTGCTCAAGGAATTTCAAAAAAGTAACTGTGCTGTCAGGGTGTGAAGGAGCAAGCCTGGCCTGGCCTGTTTGATCTCTGGAGCCATGGAAAGAGAGGAGGGAGAGAATCAGCCGACAGACAACTCTTACCCATCTTTAATCCATCAGATCTGCAAGGGATCCGATGCCCTCTTCTAGCCTCCAAGGACAAGTGGGCATACGTGCCTATGTGCACATAGACACACAATAACTTTTTAAGTTAAAAAAATTAAGAGTTCAAAGGACAGTTGGATAATGTACCCCAGGGTAGGAGGGGTGAGGAAGGGATCAGAGTCCCACAGTCCCCCAAACCTAACAGTCTCTCCCTGGGCTCCATCTCCTGAAGCCTCTCCCACCTCTCAATAGTGAGGAATGGATCAGAGTCCCACAGTCCCCCAAACCTAACAGTCTCTCCCTGGGCTCCATCTCCTGAAGCCTCTCCCACCTCTCAATAGTGAGGAATGGATCAGAGTCCCACAGTCCCCCAAACCTAACAGTCTCTCCCTGGGCTCCATCTCCTGAAGCCTCTCCCACCTCTCAATAGTGAGGAATGGATCAGAGTCCCACAGTCCCCCAAACCTAACAGTCTCTCCCTGGGCTCCATCTCCTGAAGCCCCTCCCACCTCTCAATAGTGCCATCCTATTGGCACACAGCCAAGAATGTTGTTCAGGACCCAAATGTACCAGCAGCACTTCCTCTGGAGCCAGGTTGGAAATTTAAGAAAAACCAAAGCTACCTAGTGAAATGGAGGCCAGGGTGCATGTAGCCATTAGACTTTAAACATTAACCAAGTTGAGTTAAATCTGGGCTGGTCACTGTGCACATTTGACTTTTACACCCAGCAGGTGATATATACGTGAATAGTTAGTATTAGAATTGCTCTGAGCCCAAACCCCAGAAATGTAAGTGCTTCAATTCCATGGTGTTCTGTCAGAATTACTTCCAAAGAAACTGGGGTGAGTGGGATAGACCTGGTTAGACAAATTATACTAAGATTGTATTAAGAACGAGACTCGTTGGGGGCTGGAGAGATGACTCAGAGGTTAAGAGCATTGCCTACTCTTCCAAAGGTCCTGAGTTCAATTCCCAGCAACCACATGGTGGCTCACAACCATCTGTAATGGGGTCTGGTGCCTTCTTCTGGCCTGCAGACATACACACAGACGTAATATTGTATACATAATAAATAAATAAATAAATATTTAAAAAAAAAAAAAAAGAACGAGACTCGCCCTGAAGAGCCACCATCGGGTGAGTGTGCTCTGTGAAAAGTCCACGTCCTGGGTCCGCCATGCCATAAATTATGCACTTCACTTCTCGGTCTGTCGTAGGCTATTTTTCAGAACTGATTGGCACATTGGGCAAAGTGTTCCAAATCCAAGGAGAAATAGTTCTCATTTTCATAGCCTTTTTTTTTAAGTTAGGGTTTCTGGTGTTCAAAAGAGTTCTGAAGTAGCCAGGAATGGAGTATAAAAAGGTTTATTTATCACAGAAAGAATAGCGATCCATAGTCCTCTGCATGTGCTGGGAACTGGAACCGCATCCAGCAGCCAAGAGGTCCCTCCTCTAGCTCCTGAGGATGTGGTCTGCGGGAGGCAGGCCGGGTGTGGTTCCGTAGGGTCGGACATTGCCTCTGGACTTCTGATCTCATTCCTCGTATCCACCCAGACGGTGACAGTAAATCCTGCGTCACGGTGAGATGAAGCAGTTGGCATTTGTGGCAGTGAGAGTCCCAGACAGACAGTAGTCAGATATCGAATGGGTCCCTGTAGGAGATGACTTGGCAAGAAGTTAACCAGAGCCAGGGTTCCAGACAGGCTTCCGGAGCAGAGAACCAAAGCTTGTTCTGAGTGAACTAGATTGAAAAGCAAGACCAAAGTCCAGATGTGAGAACATTATATAAAGTCAGAGTTGGATTTTAAAACTGTGTTGTTAAACTTTTATGCATACCAAGCAGAGTTATAAAGATTTATCAGAAGCTGGGAGTGATGACACACATTTTTAATGCCTGCACTTGGAAGGCAGAAGCAGGCCGATCTCTGAGTTCCAGGCTAGCCTGGTCTGCAGAGGGAGTTCCAGGACAGTCAGGGCTACACAGAGAAACCCTGTTTCCAAAACAACAACAAAGATGTATCAGTTTTCAAAGCACCACGCTAAAATGAGCATGTTAGACAAAGACACTGAGTCCTCCAGTATGTAGTTAATAGCCACAGAACCTGGATTTACAGTTGAGGCCCTCTGAACGCAGGGCCCACTCCATCACTGCAGCCGCCATCTTTTGTGTCTGATATAAACTCATAACTACTTGGCATTTTCTTCAGTCCTGAGCTGGAGGTCGAAGAGCTTGACCGTCAAGCCTGCTAGGAAAGCATGTGTGTGCCGTGTGAGTGTGCCCAGCTAGGGAAGTGTGTGTTCCATGTGAGTGTGAGCAGCAGTTATCAAACTGTAAAGCCAACCCACTGTCATTGGAAACCCTGTACATGGCCTGAGAGTCCTCCCCTTTGAGGCTGGAGAGGTGGCTCAACTGTTAAGATCACGTGCTGCCCTTCAGAGGACCAAGTTTGGTTCAAGTTCGCTGTTTAGACCTACCCTATTCCTGTGTGTTCGGAAAAGCCACCTGAGTGTCCAGAGAAGTGCTGGATGGCGTCAGCTCCAGGCCATTGTGCGGTGTGAGAATAGAACTCCTTGGCCTCTGGTCCTGGAGCCAGCCGAGAGCGTGGTGTCCTCCAGAGCATCCCCACTGCTCATAAGCCAGTGAAGTAACTAGGGATATGTAGGATGGCTTGGGCCATTTTGAATAATTCCTTTGGGGCAGAAATGAGGTTAAACACAAGCATTTGGCACAGCAGATGACCCCCTCGGAAAATTTTAAACAAAAGGCCCTACTCTGTGTGATTTCATGGATCCTAAAATTTAGTTTGTACAAAAGAAAATTATAGTCTCACTAAAACTGATGATGGCTGTAAATAACTTTCATTTCCTCTAAACACATGGGTCAGCTTTGCTTCCCAGCAAAACCAGCTACGGCTGTTGTTTTCTATCCTCCTTGTCCTTATTCTAAAAAAAAAAATGCTTAGTGGGGTTTTTAAGAATACTAACTTTATGTCGGTTACACTCTTTGCTTGAAGTAATGAACCTAAGTCAAATTATTTTTAATGATTACGTGGCTTTTGATTGGAGAAGTATCAGGTCAATTCACAAGACAGATTGTTCAAGGACCTGAGGTGCTTTATCTGAGCCGTGGTCGGGAACTCGGAGTGGGGGTAGAGTGTGGTGCTGAGTAGAACAGGCTTTGTCACTTTTCTGGACTTCTGTGCTGTGTGTCAGTCCTGGGCAGAGCCTTGTGGCTGTGTTGCGGTAGAGTGGCGGATGTGTTCAAGGGCTAATGACTTTTCATTTCGGTCAAACATTGTGACTTCCCACAGGTGGATGAGAGCCAAACTGGAGAGCCAGGGTGGCTTGGAGGAGAACTGAAAGGAAAGACGGGATGGTTCCCTGCAAACTATGCAGAGAAGATTCCAGAAAATGAGGTTCCCACTCCAGCCAAACCAGTGACTGATCTGGCATCTGCCCCTGTCCCCAAACTGGCTCTGCGTGAGACGCCCGCTCCTTTGCCAGTGGCCTCCTCTGAGCCCTCTACAACCCCCAACAACTGGGCAGACTTCAGTTCCACGTACGTGTTCACATACTGTCTTTGACAGGTTTGAAATTCAAACTTAGTCATTGTTTTCTTCTTGCAGTTTGTAGAGTCTTGAGTTGTTCGTCTTTGAAAGGGCATGGCATGTGTTCATTCCTCTGATTGGCCTACTGACAAGTTGGGGTCCTTGCCCTCCAAGCCAGATTTAATAATACCATTGTCAAACAGCAGTTTACAGGGTCCCCAGGAAAACCGTCCCATCATTCGTCTGTATCCTTCATTTTGGAGGAAGAAATGGAGAAGTGCAACTTCCTAATAATCTCTGCTGACATTTGTGTCAGTCAGCAAAATATTCAGTTATTTCCTGCAGGCTGGGAAATGACGCTGTTTTGTTAGCAAGGAGCAAAAATTGCAGTCAGTCATGTGGTTTGGAACAAGACAGAAAGTGGTTTCTGTGGAAGCTTTCTGCTGTTGCTAACCTTGAACAAACGGGCAGTGTGGAGAAGGGTGCATGCCCCTGTCGTCGGGAAATGGTATTCAGTTTCAAATGACAGATGAAGCCTCTGCCCAGACCTCCGTTTGTGGTCCATGACCTCCATGTACAGCTGTCCAAAAGTATTTCAGACTACTGTGCAGTAAGGAGATGAGTAGGAAGGATTTAGATTTCTTTTCTAGTCGAGTAACCTTTTAGAAGAAACAGTGCTGAAGACAAGGAGTCCAGGCATATTTTTAGAGAAAGGTTGGGGGAAACAAACGGGAGAGAAGGAGAGTAGTGACCAGGGACAAGGAGAAGCCGAGGGAAAGGCGTGTCCATACTTTCAGATAAAGGTGAAGGTGCTGAAGAATGTCCTCAGAACCTCTGCGTAAGATCGGCCTTCCACCAGCTGTGCGCTAAACCAGACTAGCCCTGCTTTTTTGGGCCTTGTTTGAAAAGCTCTTGGCTTCCCAAAGCGAAGCTCCAGTTGGGATATAGAGTTGGTTCCATGATTGTTTGTTGAGGCAGGGCCTCATATGGCCCAGACTAACCTCAAACTCATCACGTGATCCTGAGCTCCTACCAAGGCCTCCACATCTACCGTACGTGGTGCTGGGACAGAGTCTGGGCCTTGGGCGCTGTGCGAGGCAGACTCCAGTCCCAGCCCTGATGTCATCATTTATTTTTGTCATTGATTGGTTTTATTTCCTCTGTAAACCAGATCACTGCCCCTCCCTTAAGAGCCCTGTGGTGTACAAGTCTTCTGATGTACTACATAAAAGCATCCTTCCAAACCAAAACATCAAGATGGACAGTCTTGGGGGTGGGGGGTTCTTTGATTTTCGTAAGTGCTTATAGGTCTTAGAGAGATATAACCAGCATGTTACATTCAGATCTGCCCTCGAGCACATGTACTGAAAATACACAACCACAACACTGGGGCTGTCCTGAGACAGGACACCTAGCCTGCTGGGTGTGCCCCTTGTGGCTGCTGTGGCTCTGGGCATCTGAGCAGGTGTTTGCTGTGGGACACTTCCTTCTTACTTAGCTGCTTCTGTCGTGGTAATTTTAGTGCTTGTGAGTGGTTCATAACTAATCCAGAGCGTCTGGGCATTGTTATAGAGAAGAACTCAGATTGAAAGAGCGGCCTTCTAATCAGCCTGAGGGCTCTGTAGTGTGTGCTTCAGAGTCAAACCTGAGCCCAGCATTCTTCCTGTCCTCTGTCCTCTCTCTTCTCAACTAGAGACGTCCACGGAACTGTGATTGATCTGTTCCCCGGGGCGCCCTGTGATGCCAGGGCACTAGAAAGTGCCTACTGCTCATGACATGCCTTTCCTTCTAGGTGGCCCACCAGCACAAGTGAGAAGCCGGAAACGGATAACTGGGACGCATGGGCCGCTCAGCCTTCTCTCACTGTACCCAGTGCTGGCCAGTTAAGGCAGAGATCGGCCTTTACACCAGCCACAGCCACTGGCTCGTCCCCATCTCCTGTCCTGGGCCAGGTAGGGGCAGTCCATGGAGGCATGAAATGAGTGTGGTCTGCGACTAGCGTTTGCGTCAGCCACTTCAGCAGTCTCCACCTATGAAACCTAGTTCAGAAACCTGACACTTACCGTAGTCCTCGGAGTCGGAGGGCTTAAACTGTCCTGCCCGCATCTGTCTGAGAAGCTGCATTGAAAGAGCAGCACCAGAGCTGCAGTGCTGATTAGTTAAAAAGGTATCGATACTCTCATGGGGAGAGTCACTGTGCATAAAGACAGTTCCAGGTTGGTCCGTTTGGCTACCCCCTTGGTCCTTCCTGGAGAAGGCAGGCCGATTTCAGGCTAACGGGAAACCCACTGAAGAACAGTATTTCTGAAAGCACAGGGGACGTTACTGTGAACGCTTATCTTTAGGCTAATGTAATAATGATGAAGGAATGAGGTCAATCAATCAGACGGAGTTCCCGGGAGATTGCAAGGATTTTCCCTTCTGGAAAAGCTTAAATTGGAGGACACACCAGGCAGATCCATTGGGAAGTGGTGTGCAAGAAGATTGGAGCTGCCGAGCAGCCCTGCTCACGAGGGCACTGAGTGTGAAAGCCTGGACCCTGCTGAGTTCTCTATCCAAGCCACAGAAGTGGGAAAACAGCAGGGTAGGAAGGAGAGAAGAGTCTAGTGAGAAGGGAGTGTGAGGTGGTAGAAGCGGGGTGTCCGGCTAGCGCTGTCTGGCAGACTGGCGGAACATGGGTCTGGAAGGAGATGAAAGATGGGAGCCGAACTATAGCAAGCATAGTGAGATCCAAGGGGTTGGAGGCCATCAAGGACAGCAGACATGGGGAGAAGCAGCCAGTGCCCTAAAGGGAGCCGTGGGGAAGAGCGACTGCACTACAGGCCTTTGCTTCTGCCCACACTCGGCACTTAAGCGAATCCCGTCAGTGCCCAGCGACCAAGGCGGTGCTGTGGGTGAGCCGGGAGTGAGAGCTGTGGAGCCAAGAGCAAGATTTAAACTCGTGAAGGACTGAGGTGCTCGCATGTCATCAAAGGGTGCTGAGGGCAGAGAAGAGGCCATCTTGGATAAGTAGGGTTGGTCTCTGGGTAACTGGAAGAAAGGGAAAATCATCCAGAGTGTGGTGAAGTAAGAGGAAGTTGAGCCATGAGGCTCTGCTGGTTTGTGAGAGGTGGAGCAGAGAGGTCACAGAGTGACAGCGTTAGTCAGTGCAAGCGAGCAAGCCCTGGGGGCCTGCGGAGTGGAGAGGAAGTGGACAGGGCAGACTAGGGTCCCCAGGTAACCGCGCTCTCCATCCTCTGGCCATGCTGCCCAGCCCAGGACTAGGGATCGTGGTACTGCAGAGGGCTTTCTGAACATATGGCCGCCTCAGAAATGTGCCACCCCCTTGGGAGATGTGGAAACCAGGGCTTGGAGAAGTCCGTCCATTGCCTAAGTGTCACGTCAGCCCTCACATTGCAATCTTGTCTGATCCCGGGCTGCCTCAGAAACCCCACACAGGGAAAGAATCTCAAGGGAGACATCCAGACTTGTAAAGGCACAGAGCAAATGGCTTCCCTTCCGTTCTGGCCCGGAAGTCCTAAAGTAGTTGGGAGGCAAGTTGGAAGCTCTGTTGATCCGTGGGCAAGGGGGAGGAAATGGGAGGCGAAGAATAGTGGTTAATAATAATAGTGGGACTAATGTGAAAGAGAATCAAAATGTGTAGGTATAGGAGATGAGAATCCACGCAGAGCAAGACTTAGAGGTCACGGACACACTTGTGGACGCTACTGACCAAGTTTCAAGTTTCCTGTTTTGCCCAGTCAGATCTTAACGCAGAAATAAAATCACTTCAGTCAAGCACAGACAACTCTGGACCAACTCTCCTTGCGCATTAACGTTTGTTCTTTGTCCATTTACGTGGACAGTTGAAGTGGGACTTACTTGATTTCTTTAAGTTATCGTCATGATTTTTAGATATTAAGTGCCTCACCTGCCTTTGCAGCCTTGTCTCCTGCCCCACTGCCCACATCCCCGGATCCTGCTTCTTCTCCTGGACCACCTGCAGTGCACTCAGCCTGCCCCCTCAGGGCCCTTGCCTGGGCTCTGCCTTTGGCCTGGGGTACCCTTCTGCAGCACTGGCTCTCAGAACACTTCTCGTCCCTCAAGGCCTGCCTCTGCCCCTGTAAAAGTGGCCCTGGGGTCCCGAGGCAGGCTTTGTCCTTGCCTCTCTGGTCCCACAGCGAAGCAGGAGACCTTTTGTGCAGTATATCTTGTTCCTCCAAATGATATATTGAGCTGTTTTTATCTCTTTCTTGTACACTAAGTTCCTTACTAGAGGATATTCTTACAGCACGTTAAGGTTAATAAAATGCTTATCCCAAACTATGTGGAGAGAGTAGAAGTGATGTTTTCTTCATCCGTATAACCTCACAATGTCTAGACTTCTGGGGGAAAAACAAGCACAGTCCAGTGCATGGCCTGTTTACGTGTGTCCACCCACGAAATACCATTCAACTCCTAAAGTGCCTGCCCCATTACGTTGAAATATAAAAGACACACGGCTAGAGCCACTGAAGAAGGAAGGCTGGGTGGGGGCTCTGGGAGCAGCTGGCAGAGTTTTGTCTCCATGTTTAAGATGCACAGTTGCGGAGAAGCCACGAGGTGCCTAGTGCTCGTGCCAGGCAGAGGCAGTGTCTCCGGCTGTGTGTGCACTCTGTGCACATCTGTCTTGGTTGATAAGAAACTGCGGTGTAACCCAGGTATTTATGTCATTCCACACAAGGGTGAAAAAGTGGAAGGGTTGCAAGCTCAAGCCCTGTATCCTTGGAGAGCCAAAAAAGACAACCACTTAAATTTTAACAAAAATGATGTCATCACCGTTCTGGAGCAGCAAGACATGTGGTGGTTTGGAGAAGTTCAAGGTCACAAGGGTTGGTTCCCCAAGTCTTACGTGAAACTCATTTCAGGGCCCGTCAGGAAAGCTTCAAGGTACTTTATTTATCTGCTTCTATTTGATGAAAAGCATATTAGGAATTGTTTGTGCTAGTTAAGATTCCTTGGTGGGTGCCGCAGGACGACTGTCCTCTACAAAGTTAGATGTGTGTATGAAGGACAGAAAGGGAGCCTGTTCTCATGAGCCATGGCTTTCTTCTGCGTGTCATGCTGTGCACTGACCTGTCTAAGAATCCCTGAGCTGATTGGGATATGACTCTTTATGCTTAGTACCCAGTGCAGTGCTGAAGACATGCAAATACTTAAGATCAAAGCATTTGGGGAGTCAGTGGAGAAATGTGGCATAGAACCCACAAGGTTGTTACTGTTTATTCCAACACGTAAGGGTGTCCAGAACCAGCTGAGAGTTCTGAGGGGACACCACTAACAGGAATACCCCATGACATCTGCTAGTCAGTGCTAAAGAGACTGGCATTGAGCTTGTGTCCAACACAGTAAGAGGAGGAGCAGTGTGGGCTTGTGTGTCCTGTGTAGTCAGGGGGAGAAGCAGCGGTGTGGGCTTGTGTGTCCTGTGTAGTCAGGGGGAGAAGCAGCAGTGTGGGCTTGTGTGTCCTGTGTAGTGCGTGGGAGAAGCAGCAGTGTGAGCTTGTGTGTCCTGTGTATGTAGTGAGTGGGAGAAGCAGCGGTGTGAGCTTGTGTGTCCTGTGTAGTGCTTGGGAGAAGCAGCGGTGTGGGCTTGTGTGTCCTGTGTAGTCGGGGAGAGAAGTGTGGGCTTGTGTGTCCTGTGTAGTCGGGGAGAGAAGTGTGGGCTTGTGTGTCCTGTGTAGTCAGGGGGAGAAGCAGCGGTGTGGGCTTGTGTGTCCTGTGTAGTCAGGGGGAGAAGCAGCGGTGTGAGCTTGTGTGTCCTGTGTAGTCAGGGGGAGAAGTGTGAGCTTGTGTGTCCTGTGTAATCAGGGGGAGAAGTGTGAGCTTGTGTGTCCTGTGTAGTCCGGGGGGGGAGAAGTGTGAGCTTGTGTGTCCTGTGTAGTCGGGGGGAGAAGTGTGAGCTTGTGTGTCCTGTGTAGTCGGGGGGAGAAGTGTGAGCTTGTGTGTCCTGTGTAGTCGGGGGGAGAAGTGTGAGCTTGTCTGTCCTGTGTAGTCGGGGGGAGAAGTGTGAGCTTGTGTGTCCTGTGTAGTCGGGGGGAGAAGTGTGAGCTTGTGTGTCCTGTGTAGTCGGGGGGAGAAGTGTGAGCTTGTGTGTCCTGTGTAGTCGGGGGGAGAAGTGTGAGCTTGTCTGTCCTGTGTAGTCGGGGGGAGAAGTGTGAGCTTGTGTGTCCTGTGTAGTCCGGGGGGGAGAAGTGTGAGCTTGTGTGTCCTGTGTAGTCGGGGGGAGAAGTGTGAGCTTGTGTGTCCTGTGTAGTCAGGGGGAGAAGTGTGAGCTTGTGTGTCCTGTGTAGTCGGGGGAGAGGAGGGGGAGTAGTGTGGTCGCTCATGCCTCTAGCACCCTCATTGTACCCCAGCCCCGTTACTGCTGACTGCTACAGCTGTGGTTTTTCACAGCTTTCAAAGAGAAAAGCAGTGTTGTTTGGCGCTCTCAGGTGAGATTTTAAAATGTTCTTTCCTTCCCTTCTTACAGCATCGACACTGGCCCTACAGAAAGTCCTGCTAGCCTAAAGAGAGTGGCCTCCCCAGCAGCCAAGCCAGCTGTTCCTGGAGAAGGTGAGGCCCTGGGCGTGTTAAGCTCCGTAGGAGGCTGAGCACATTATGACAGTGGCCATCCAAAACTGGATTCTCTGACTATGCCTGGCAGTGAGGGAAGCCCACTGTACTCACTAAGGGTCGAGTCCTGAGCATGTGTCAATCATGGCCTTGTTTCCCCATGTAGCCCTCTTGTCTGATCTGCGTGGATAATTGTATCACTTTTAAACTGACTGCACACTCCACGGAAGCTCTCAGAACACTGTGAGTGTCGTGGGTACACCCAGCAGAGACAGATCGCTTCTCTGTGCTGTGTGAATGGCCAAGCTGGATTATTTATGCCTGAAACTTTGGTTGTCAGTATTTACTACACAAGTAATTAATTGCTTTTCCCTCAGATCTTTGTTATATGGCACAGTCTAGATATTATATGCCAGGCTGTAGAAAGAGGCATTATTTTAAAGTTTTTAAAATGACCCAGATCTATATAATTGAGGCCTCACTGGTCTTCTCCACGCTCACTGCAGTCATTACCAGGTACCCGCTGACCGGGCCACCTGAGCTAAGCGTCTGTGTGACAGTGAGCGGGCTCCGTAGTTAGAGATGTCAGTGGAGGTGTGTGGTGATCTCACCGGTGTCTGGAATCCATATGTAACAATAGAATGTGGTTCATGCGCTGTGGTGAAGCTGCGTTCCTTAGAAACTTGGCCAGTGGAAAATCAAGTTCTTGGGATAACTAACTGCTTCATTGGAGGCAGCACAAATGGAGGGTTACCGCTAGTTCCGACTCCCAGGAACACTAGTACAGTCTTAAGACTTCTTAAAATAATTGCTTAGTTTATAGGCATAGTTACAAAACTTCATCACTACTAAAAAATTCGAACATTTTCCACATAACTATTATTATTTTTTATTTTTATATGACTGTATTATTATGTTAACTCTATTAGGATAATCATCTTTGTGCATTCATACTTTCTAAATAATTATTTTAGCACTATTGGAAAAAGGCAAAAATCTTTTTCGATATAGCATGCCTTCAGCCTAATTAAAAGCAAATTTTACCTCTTCCTCAAAACAAAACAACAACAGCAAAATCTTGTGTATTATCTGTCAACAGGTCTCACTAGAGGGGGAAAATTCATATTTTGGCTCTCTCATAGTAATTATCTAATCTCAGTCATGCCTCAACTTCATCTGTGAAGCGGGCATAATAATCACCCTTTTCAGGGAAAATTATTACAGGGATTATGAGGTAAAATGTATACAGCTTTTAGAATGAAAGCCAATCAATGCCTGCCCCTTTTCTGTTTGCCTCGTGTCCTTGCTTACTGGGAGGGCAGTTAGAGCTGACAGCAGTGTGGAAGGAACACGTACAGAGACTTAAGAAGTAGGGTCACAGCGGACCCTCACTCACTCTTCCAGTCAGGCAGCAGAGCAGAGGCAGTTCCCACCTAGGTGCTGGCTGTCTGGGCATTAGAAAAGCCGGGAGAGCGTACTGGCCTCGTGGAAGGAGAGCTTATAGGAGCACACTGGCAGTGGAAATTCTGAGAAAGGCTACTTATAGATTAATGAACCTCTTGTTAAAAATACATTAAACATCATCTCATTTAAACTGTAGATTTCAATTATCCATTTGGATAGGTCAAAGTAGTGGCTTGGAACTGGCCTATGCCCATCTCTTTAGTGTCTCCTGAAAGGGGAGCTTGCTGGGAGCCCCCTGAATTCTCTCATGGACTCTGGCTTCCCACAGCCTTGTGCAGGATGGGGCGGGGCATGCGAAACCTCGTAGTCCTTGCAGGCCCCTTACGTTTTGCAACATTGCACTCAGCTAGTGGTCCCACTTCTGAGTTTCCTAAACATTTTGAAAGATATTCCACAATTTTAAATGGATTTAAAGAAGGTGATTTATATATTGGATAATCTGGGAAAGATACAGAATGCCCAGAATCCTGTCAGAAGTGGCCGGATGGGAGTGAGTGGTGAACAGGAGCAGACATGACCGTCAGTGTCCAGAATACTGAGAAATCAAATACTTGCGAGAGTGAAAGGAGAATGCCCTGTTAGAGCTGCGATCTCCATGAGCGTGCTATGGCTTCTCAGTGTTAACTGTGGAGCTTCACGTTACCAGGGAGGCCCAAGGGCAGCTGAGTGACCGTGGTCAGCTGTGGATCTAGCAGTCCGTGCTGGCTCAAGCACAGGTCACCGGTCCTCTGAGGGAGATCTTTGTGGTTAAGGATGCCCCTTTAGCTCAGACCCTAGTGGTTTGGTTCTGTGCGCTTCAGTTTTCATTAGGACAAAGGTGTTCACGTTAGTCGGGGAGGAGCTGACAAGACGGCTCTGCAGGTAAAGTGCTCACAGCCGTGCCTGGCAGCCTGCGTGTGATCCCAACTCTACAGTAGAGGAGAGACCCGACTGCTGACCCTGCCATCTGACCTCCAGATGAGCCACAAACAATAAATGTGAAATTGGCCAGTGGAGATCTCTATACCAACGTTCCAGCTGCTAGCCAACCTTGCACTCTGCTTTGAAGGGTATTGACTCATGTAAGATATGTTACAATGGAACAATACAGGCTGTCCTGAGAGTAACCTTTATGAAAAACTTGATTCTTATACTACTTTTTAAAAATGTATAAAGGCCTAGGACAAAGTGGATAAAACGTAGAGATAAGAAACATGTACCTCTTTCTGTCAGTCTTCTGTACTTACTGACTAGAGTGGCTTTGTCCTGAGCCTCAGGGTCAGCTCAAAGCAAAGCAGAGTTCTTAGAGTTACAGGGAGACGTTCCCGTGGATTGCACCTCTCCAGCTGGAGTCCCTAGAGAACACCAGCTCTTACTCCTCGAGACGAAACCACATGAGGAGTAATTGCTAAATGACTGGCTATTTCCTTGGGCTAGGGAGATGTTACTTGTGTCTTCAATCCCCACACCTGCTTATGCAGCTTGAGTGACAAGCAGATGTCCAGTCGTAACCAATGCCTACTGTGTAACTCTTAAACAGTCCTCGACCATTTATATACACGGCAATATATGTCTCAGACATTCACTCGGGTATTTAAATAGCAAAAGGCGTATCATTTGATTGATATAAAGGGTGAAGTGTATCTGAAAGTCTGAAATACAGATATTTGCACTCCAGGAGCCTGCATGTGAGCACGCCCTACCCTGTACATAGCACAAAGTAGGCAATCAATGTTAGCTAAAGCTAAATGAGAAACATTTTTTATTTAAAGAGGTGATGTATCTAAACAGATCATAGATCATTCTTGATGCTTGGTCAGGAGATGTGCAGTGCCTTTGGTTTGTGTTCCTGCGGCTGGATCCTCACAGAGCTTCCTCTCTGCCTACACTGTGTATGGGCAGTGGGGGAGTGGAGCCCAGGTGGCACAGCCCTGTGTTTTAATCTGTGGCTAGTGTTTCTTGAATGGATCTCACCCTGACTTCCTGAATCATAAGTTTGCTTTTGCAAAGCTGTCTGGGATGTCTTTAAACAATCAAGCTCTCTCCGTATCTCAATATTTCTCCAGAATTTATTGCCATGTACACTTACGAGAGTTCTGAGCAAGGAGATTTAACCTTTCAGCAAGGGGATGTGATTTTGGTTACCAAGAAAGATGGTGACTGGTGGACGGGCACGGTGGGCGACAAGTCCGGAGTCTTCCCTTCTAACTATGTGAGGCTTAAAGATTCAGAGGTAAACCCACATTAACTGTTTCCTCTCCCTCTCTCTGTGTGGTGGTTCTCTTGGCGGGGAGTTGATGCTTGACCGTGGAACACTGTTGGGTTCTGCAGAGTTCTGGATTGCTATGGTAACTGAAGTGTCTGACCGTGTCCTTTGGTACCATGGAGCAAGCTCTGGCTTCCTCCATGCAGAACTCCGGGGTAAAGTGGGACTGCACCAGGGGCTCTCTTCATCGCTCTGTTCCAGTGTGCAGAGTTGACGGTGTTCCTTCCTGTAACCAGCTTATGATCGCTTGATTAGCTCTCCATGGCCATTAGCTTTTAGATGTGCACAGCTGCCCTTGGCTGTAAAAGGTGTTCTGGTTCTGCTCTGTGCTTTGTCTCACAGTACAAAGACATTAAGTTCCAAGAGGTTGGTATGTTTGGGGCGATGCCACTATCCTTAGATATCTGATTGCATAGGATGTGGTCTTGAGTTGGTGCAAACTTAATGAAATGGTTGGGGTTGGAGGGTTTTATAGTGGCCAAGTTCAAGTTAAGGGATTTTCGTGGTATGATTATAGCCTTTTAATAGACCCATAGAAACAAACCAGCAGGAATGAACCTGAGTTTTTTTAAGGACAGTAAATCCGTAGCTGTTTTCTTTTATCCCTCACATCTCTCAGCACTGAGAGAGAAACTGGCAGGGCCTATGGAGCTGCATCACTGAGAATAAGCGGGTGGAAAAGGCACTTGCTGTTGCTTAAATGCCAGGCAGGGAGTACGCACCGGCTTCTTCTCTAGGCCCTTGTGCTCGTAGTGGCTTTGGTGAGGAGGGGTCCCGGCGACTTCTGCGTTACACTTGCCACTGGTCTTTCCACCCCAGGAATGATTCTGTGTGCTTTAAAACTGAGTTACAATGCTTGCTGTGGTAGGAGAACAGCTTGCTAACTTCTGGGCGTTTGTAAGTCTGCCCACCCTTAGGGAACTCCGCGGAAAGAAGCCAGGGAGAAGTCATTTTCCCGTGTCAGACAGCTGGCCTGTGGACTCCCTAGACCTAGAAAGGGAAAATCCAACGCTTCTCTGGGCCGGCAAGTTGGCCTTAGATTATGCAGCTGGAATTTCAGGGGTAGGACGCTCCACTTCCTGCCATGAGGCACAAAAACTCTCAAGTGAGGTCACCTTTTGGAACAGGTGGAATACAAAAAGCCATTTGGTTTGCATCTAAACTTATTTTTAATTTATTCATTGACATTTTACTGAAGTTTCCTGTATATGTAGGTAGGTAGGTAGGTAGGTAGGTAGGTAGATAGATAGATAGATAGATAGATAGATAGATAGATAGATAGATAGGTAGGTAGATATAGATAGGTGTATACAAAGATAGTCTTGATACATATTAAAGTAACATAAGAACAATAAGCTGTTATACTGAAAAATGTAAAGGCTGTTTCTTACATTATATTTTAATAAATCATGGCTTTCTGTCTAAAAGCATCTGAAGCCCTTAAGCAGGAGCAGCCTGTGCTGGTTTTGAAAGGCCAGCTGACCTGTGAGGAGTTTCCGCCACCGTCGTCAGTTATTAAATTACTGGCTATGGGATAACTACCAGTTAAGATTTTTAGATCAAATATATTCAAATGGCAATAAAAATACAAGGTTTGGTGTGAGAGCAAAGCTTCCTACAAACTTAAAAGGAAACAGTACACTCTGGTGGGGACACCAGGCTGGGCCCGTGGGCTGAGGAGCTGCCCTTCCATCCCTTCCTCCCTGGGGCTTCTCCGAGGGAAGATGCTGGAGCCACCTGACTTGTGGCTGGGCAGTGTCTGTTGCTTTCCTCTGCGTGTGGAACATGGGGAATTATTATAAGCCCACGTACGGGAAGTAACTGAGTCTTTCATTGCTATTCTTTATTTGATATTTAGGCCATAAAATTAGCAATAAAATTGATAGTTTATAATTGTGCTCATTAATTAAAAGCTCACTAGTTAGAATAAAAATTCATTTCAAACTGTTCCTCTTCAGTGGTCATTTGATTTTAGTGGCCAGAAATATAGCAGCATTGATAAAATGGGTTCCTTGTTGGCACAATGCACATTTTTATCTTTACAGTGACTGCCTTGGTTTATTAAATCCTTCGCTTTATTTCCATTGAAATGCTTAATTTACTACAAGGGTAGGCACTCAAGGGGGAGCATTAATTGACAATAAAGCACTTTGTCACACAGATTAGATTCTGGCCCCTGTCCTGGCTCTCATGGTCTCTACTGGCTGACTCAGCTGGGTTAAAGTTCCATGGCTATCCGGGAGGAATTCAACCCCAGAGAGTTTCTGGAACACTCAGTAGTTGGGAAAAAACATGGTTTGCTTCTACAATTGTGCTTCCAGCATAGAGAGAGAAATGTCGGTGCTCAGACAGTGTGAAATTGGGTAGAAACAGCATGCAGGAGAGCAGTGAGGGGGAAGGGTGGGATCCCTCCTCCCGATGCTGGGTCAGTCCTTAAATCCTAGTGAGACTAGAGCAAGAGAGCATCAGTGCTTTCATGTGTTGAGTCTGGGTGGGGGCGCTGGTGTCTGCGGGAGCCTCCTGTCATGGGGCCTGATGCTGCATTTGCCCGGATCCAGGGCGTGCCTGAGCCTCCAGGCCTGCAGGACTACATGTTTGCTCTGTCACAGGGTAAAGGCCACCTGTGTGCACCGTCCCCCTGATACACGTGCTCCCATGCTCCCCCCGAGTGAAAAGAGGGACTTAAGGGCTCTAGTGGGGTTGTGTTGTTAATCATTTTTTTAAGTTGTGCAATCACCTCTTCAGCATGCAAATGAGACCTTCTGCTCTGTTTTAAGGGCTCTGGAACTGCTGGGAAAACAGGGAGTTTAGGAAAAAAACCTGGTAAGTTACAAACCCCAATGCCTGTGTTTCAGCGTCAATGAATGCACTTGGTAGTAGTTCCCAGCCTTGTTTACCACAGCCACAAGTCTAAGTAGAGGTGAAGGAACCTCCCCTGACAGTGCGTGGGTGGACCCTCCCCTGCTAATTAGTGCCCGTGACTGTGAAGTGGGGAGACTGCAGGGTCAGCTGCCTGGGGCATCATCTTGCTGAGTTTGGAAAGCGGATGCCAACGAAGCCCTGGTGGCACCAGCAGTGGTGAGCAGAGTTGCAGCAGACAGCACCACATGGTGGGTTTCATCCATTTAGCATCAGGTGGTTTCCCCCGGCAAACATTGAAGGTACAAAATGAAAGGCACGCCTCAGAAGCTAGATTTATAGTTTATTTAAGCAAAATCACATGTTCTATTAATAGTGGAATGAAAGGGAAGGAAGCAGCTGTGAAATGGCATGGCTGGTCTGGCCCGTCTTCCCAGCCAAGGTCACTGGCGCTATTTTGCTGTCGTATCCTTAGGAAATTATAGGTCTGAATGGGCACTGCTGTGCTAGAGGAGCTACAAGCTCAGCTCCTGTTGGGCTCACATAGTCAGAGCATATAGCTGAATCTGCTCTTTCTGGGAATTGTCTACACTTTCAACATCTGTCCAGTATTTCATACAGTGCTCAGGTGGGCCTCGCTCTATCCTGACACTAGCAAGCTGCTCGGGGATATGGGCTCTTCAGAATGCTAGGGCAGATTGCTGGCCCGTATGCCAGGTCCTTTGAGGAGCAGAGACAGCTGGTGCCAAATAGGACGCTAATTGGGACTGTCTCCAAATGAAAATCTTGGAATCTAGAGCTCGTCCTTGGCATGCCAGAGGAGTGTCCTCACCCCACAGACTCCCCATTCAAGCTGTTGGTTGGAGCCAGACTAGCCATGAGCTGGGCCCCAGGCCTTTTGCCTTCCTGGGTTTTCTGAAGTTCTGAGCAGTCCCTCCCACTGTGGTGGCCAGCCTCAGATTGCAGGACAGAGTAATAGGACTTGTTAAAGGGGCAGGATCTTATTCCTGCACTGGACACAGAGGAACAGTAGATGTTGGAGCTTGGGGCCTCTCCCACCCCTCTCTTTCTGACTTTCTGTTTCATTACTCCTTCTTGCCATCCTTTCTGTCCTTTCTACTCTTTCAGGTTCGTTGAGATGAGGGTGAGTGCAGAAGAGTAAACAGTTTGTTCCATATCACTTCCGCGTGCAGGGAGCTGCAGCCTCAGTCTCGGCTGTGGTCCTGCCGGGAGTGTTCTCATAGGACCTTTAAGATCCAGAAAACTAGAGCACATTCGCATGCTTTATTTCTATACAGAATTACTATCATCTTTGATTAAGTTCTCATGACTCTGTTCCTCTTGTAACTTGGAATAAAAAGAAGTTAAACTAATGGTTCTGTGATTCAAACCATAAATGCATGGATAGCTCCTAGAATATGAGCCATGGCTGATTTGACTTGTGTTGGACAGTCCTAAGCCATGTGTAAGTGAGTTGCAGCCAAGTTCCTGAGGAAAATCAAATTTCCCCTACTAGTGTCCAAGCAGAGGGAAACATCCTTGAGATTCACAGAGCTGGGGGGAGCAGGCACCTGGCCCTTCATCGGGGTTCATAGTAACTGTGGGATTTGACAGGAAGCATAGGACAGGCGGGATGGAACTTCATGGCAGGGGAGCTGAATGGAGAGCTGTGTTTGCACTGTCTTCTGGGAGAGGCCGAGACGCAGTGCCTCTGGTCCTGGGAGATGGCCGTGTCATCCTAGGAATGCCTTCTCCCGCTCTGATAGCACGCTACAACATTTGATCTTGTTTTTCAGAAATTGCCCAGGTTATTGCTTCCTACACGGCCACTGGTCCCGAGCAGCTCACCCTGGCTCCTGGCCAGCTGATTTTGATCCGGAAAAAGAACCCAGGCGGATGGTGGGAAGGAGAGCTGCAGGTTAGTGTCTGTTTATGTAAAAATCTCCGCCCAGGCGCAAATTTGCAAAGTCTCAAGGAACAGTTATTTCACTGCAAAATACAAAGAGTGTCATTGTCTGGCCCTGCACCTGCCGGGGGACTCCTGTGTCTCCTGTGTCTGGTTCTCAGAGCAGGGAACGCAGAAGTAGTGTTTTGTTAGAAGTGGTTTACCACGTGCCAACATGGCGGTGTCCTTCCACACAGACCACATCTGTTCATGTTGTTTTCCGTGCCGGTGTGTATCGAAATCGCGTTACTCGTTTCACCGTTCCAGATGCCTCCTTTAACTCTCACTTCAAGACACAAATGTTGTAGAAGGGTTATTATTGTGTATCATGGGAGAGAGTAGGATGGTCGTAGGGTACCACACTGCTTGTTATTTGAAAGCATACAATGGTAACACAGTTGAGAACTGGGGTACTAGCTAGTCAGGTGATTAAATGGCCATCACTAGTGGGGACAAATGGTCAATATTCATGCAAAACGCTACCTCGTAAGGTCACAGCATCCATTCTGTGTCAACAGAATTGCACCAACTGAGTCTAATCCTGAGCAAACAGGTAAGTGCAGAGTGAAGGATATTGAACTAAATAGCACAGGGAAGGGTGCACCCTTCAAAACATCAACAACTAAACCTATAGAAAGGGGGTACAAGAGATAGTGACAATATCAGAGTCTCCTCTGGACTCTGTATGAAAGGAAGCCAGGGGAGGGGTGCAGAGGCCGGGCTAGCTCAAATTACTACAGCATTGCTGACTTTCCTAAAGCTCAGTTAGTCTACAGCTCAGTTTTTTCTACTGGGGTTCATTTTTTTTAACACATGCCTGAAATACTGATTTTGAAACACTGATATTACATATTGAAATATGTTAGGTTAAAGAACCATGGTTTGGGGACTAAAGAAATGACTCTGATTAAGACCTGAAATAGGTTTCTGCTACCCACATCAGGCAGCTAACAGCCTGTAGTTTTAGCTCCAGGGGATCTGATGACCTCTTCTGGCCTCTTTGGGTACACACACACACACACACACACACACACACACGCGCGCACACACACACACACACACACACACACACACACACACACACACACTACAAATAGACTTTTTTAAGAACTGTGATGTGAGAACCTGATAGTCAGGTGGTTCAGGAACAAATGACAAGAGAGAGGGTGAGGAGGCTAGAAGGGATGGGGCTAGAAGACACACAGATGGTGGGGCAGCTGGGGTAGGCATTAGCAGGGGTCCTCGTAAACAGTGCAGGCACGTTCTGTGCTCTGCCATTATCTCCTCATTATCGGGAGCTAAGTGTGCTCCAGCATTACTAGTGAACATGAGACTGGACTCTCCTTGTGTTTCAAACCTCTGGGAGCCCTGAAGCTACCATACACGCATGTCCGCACATAGGAGCAGATGACATAAGAGCTGGAGCCACCATACACGCATGTCCGCACATAGGAGCAGATGACATAAGAGCTGGAGCCACCATACACGCATGTCCACACATAGGAGCAGATGCACGTAGGATGCTGGAGCCACCATACACGCATGTCCACACATAGGAGCAGATGCACGTAGGATGCTGGAGCCACCATACACGCATGTCCGCACATAGGAGCAGATGACATAAGAGCTGGAGTCATCATACACGCATGTCCGCACATAGGAGCAGATGACATAAGAGCTGGCCTGCTGGCCCTTACACAGGAAATGCCTCGCTCCCGCCCGCCATCTTCTTCTCACTCAGTGAACACCAGTCTGGGACTGCAGGCTCCACCTGGCTTTGCTCCATTGGCATTCCTCCCTTCATGAAGGAGAGTGTGGGCCACAGCTCACCACATAGGCACTCCTTAGTGGCCTGCAAAGGGCTGAGTGCCCAGCAGCTGTTCAGTTAGTATACAAGGGGTGCATACAGTGTTTCTCCTTGGTCTAGCACTGGGGCCTGCTGCATAACACAGGAGGGCCCCACTTGTGACCTGGTCATTTATAGCAGTGCCCTTGTGAGAACCCGTGTCCCTATAGAATGAGCCCGTGATAACTTGCCATCGTGATGTGCCCGCAGTCTGCTTATCCCATTAGCCAGTTTCCGTGTGGCTCTGAGCAGGATGGTGTGACAGACAGATAAGTCTGAGACAGGAGACTGGGTGTTGGCCACTGAATGCAGAGGACTGGGTGGGGTGGTGAGCGTCCTTGGGGAGGAGAAGGGCTGGCTGCAGCTCCCCAGCCATGCTTCTCTCACAGCTGTGTCCAGGCCCTTCCCAGTGAGGAAGGAGGACCCATACTGTGCTGAGCTGGACGTAGGAGGAAAGAAGTGCTCTCGGCCTGAAGCAAAGCCATAGTCTGTAGCATGACTGACCGTAGGCTTACACAGGGAACTGTCTGGTGAGCAGCCAGAGATCCTGGCCAGGGGCAGCATACTTGTTGAGGAATCCAGCCCTGGCTCCCAGAAATCCGTTCCGCTTGCTGTGAGGAGTAGGGAGCTGCAGTGTTTCTTGCTCTTTCATTGTAGACAATGTCTCACTGTGGAGCCTTGGCTGGCCTGGAGCTTACCATATAGACCAGCCAGCCCGTGCCTCCCAAGTGTACACTACCACTCCCAGCCTCAACTTGCTTTTAAGGCAGGGTCTCGCTGTGTAGCCCAGGCTGGACTCAGACTTGCAAGTCTCCTGTTCCTGCCTCAGATGCTAGGATTGCAGGCTTGTGTTCTCAGTCCAGCCAGCCATCCCCGTGCATCTGTGTCTTTACTGCCGCCTGCCTCTGGTCCATGCGTTCTCCTGCTCAGAGCACTGTCATGACTCCTGCCGCTTTCTTCACCATCCCCGTGGACCTGCCTCTTCTTCCCTTTGCAGCAGCATGCCCCCCCTGTCTCATCTGACACTTTGTCTGGGACAGCCACACCCCTGGGCCTTGAGCCCTTCCCATGGGCCTCTGATTCCTCAAGGGCTGGCCATTCCTCACTTACTCCAAAGGGCTCTAAGAACCAGCAGCACCGCACTCTCCTCCGACCACAGGGCTGGTCTCAGGTGGACACCAGTCAGTGCTGGGCTGTGACTTAGACTCACGTCTGTTTTTGTTTCCACACTCGGATTGTCTCTGGCTCGACTCCTTAAAGAAGCGTGTATTTTAGTTTAGCCCTCACACCCCTGGCACATCAATACAGTGTTAAATAGTATTGGCCCTCACAGGGAAGTAGGGGGCTTGCTGTGTGTCCAGGAATGTCCCTTACGGAGACTCTCAGCGTGGACACACAGCAGAGAATGGGAAGGAGTTCAGTTCCTGCCCCTGTAAAGCTAGGGGTAGGGCAGAAGAGTCTGGGAGCCTTCGGCAGTCTACAGCCGTTAGAGCGGGAGTGGCTAAGCAGACACAGCGCTCTTCAGCAGATTCACCATGCAGAGTGAGGCAGTCCTGGAGCCAAGGACATGACTCCTATCTGACCAACCAAATCTTAGCTGTGCGCTAGAGCTAACCCAGCCTCTCCTCCTTAATGACCTGGTGAGTGGAGGGTAGAGGTGTGAGGTGGTATATCGGTTTTATTTATCTATTTGGGGAATAGGTGTCACAGTCACGTATGTGTGTGTGCCATGTGTGTGCTTGGTGTTCATGGAAGCCAGGAGAAAGTACCTGATCCTCTTGAACTGGAATTGCAGACAGTGGTTAGTTGCCACTAGAGTGCTGGGAACTGAACCCAGGTCCTCAAGAAAACAGCCAGTGCTCTTAACCGCTGAACTAAATCTTCTGCCCTGACAGGTATTTTTATCAGGTTTTTTGTGGAGACTTGCGTGTGTGTGTGTGTGTGTGTGTACGCATTTGTGTGGTGCTCTTTCTCCTGACAGTAGGAATAGACAAGGATAGCCTCTTGCGTCTTCATACCTCCACGTCTTCTGCCGTTTCTGATACTGGAAAAATGCTCCGTAGAGGGCTCTTGGGCCAAATCAGGCTGTGGAGTGCAGGAGAAGGGTGCCAGTCGGGAATGTGTGCGGTGCTGGAAACTAAGACAGTGGGAAATCTTGCCGCCATCTGGGAGCCTGATGGTTTTTGAAACAGCGTCAAGTTGAATGCATGTGTTCTGTAGACGCTATGCGTTGTCTGACATCTGCATGGAGAACTCAGGCATGGTAGTGAGTCTGCAGCCCTGGGACTGTCGTGTCTCTTTTCAAGCTCAATTTAGGCATCTCAAAATCAAGAATAACAACACTGTAGCCTCAGGAGCTGTCCTGTAGACCAAGGCATCTGATGCCCAGGTCTTCTTGAACACTCATGACATTAATCAGAAGGTCTGTATTACCTGATGTAGCAGTAGATTGCTAACTAGTTTTCTTTCCTATTAAAAATAATTTTAGCTTTATGTGTATGAGTATTGCCTAAATGTATGTCTGTGCACCGCTTGTGTGCCTGGTGCCCATGGAGAACTGGAGTTTCATGCAACTGTAAGGTGCCAGTGGGACTAGGAATTGAACCTTGGTCTTCCAGAAGAGCCAGTGCTCTGAGCCCTAAGCCATTGCTCCAGCCCGTAGCTTTCTGTCTTAGCTACATTACAGAATATCCTGAATGTGTGATCTACATAGTCCATCTCTGTCCATCAATGGCTGCCGCAGTTTGACTGGAACGGCCATGTTTGAACATGCAGCAGTTTGTATCTCTTTGTATCTTAGCTCAGTGTGAGTGTTGTACAATGCCCTGCTACAAAGCAGGTTGTGTGAGAATGATGGGCTTTGTTGTAAAACGTTATTATTTTCTTCTTAGGCTCGAGGGAAAAAGCGCCAGATAGGCTGGTTCCCAGCAAATTATGTCAAACTTCTAAGCCCTGGAACAAGCAAAATCACCCCAACCGAGCTACCCAAGTCTGCAGCGCTGCCAGCAGGTAAGGCGCTTGCGGGTCGCTCCGCTACCACTCAAGTTTCTCATCCAGTGTCTCGTGTGATTGTCACATGTGCTTAGCTCTTGTGCTTGCTGGCTCTGACCCACAGTCGGTGTGTGACCGGGAATATGTTTTTCAAAAGCTCCAAGCATCTCCGTAGCCTTTTTGTGCTGGGCACTGCAGCACCCTTGTTGGACTCTTGAAGGACTTGGGGATGCTGTGACATTAAAGACAGATTTCTCTCTTGATTTCCTTCCCACTCTTTACCCTGGGATTTGGGCCACTGGGCAAGGCAACAGAAAGGCCCCTAAAATAAAGTTGTGACATCTGCTGGGGAGAAAGGGGGCTCACTGAGTGGGCAGGACGTTGTTGTGTCTTTTCCTAGAGGGCAGGCAATGGCAGAGGGCTGCAGCTGGCTTGTCCGTGTTCTGATCTAAGACAGTGAGTTAGCTGTGGAAGAGTGGCCTAGACTTGGTGACCCCTATGGAGATTGTGGACGCTTTGCTCCATCATCACCTTGTGATTGGATGTCTGTTTTATATGTCCCCTGTGAAACTAGCTTAAACTTGTTGTCCTTGCAAGAAATGTCAGGACCTAAAATGTTGTGGCTGAACCCTGATCCCCATCTTGTCCTCTGTGCATGAGCTGAGGCCTTGTGTGGGCAGTAGCAGGGTGGGGTACCATCTAAATCTGCTGTCCCCTGGGAGACTTGTCAGACCCCTCTCCTATCAGCTCCTTTCAGCTCCTGTCAGCTTGCAAGCCCCACACCATCTGCAGAAGGATTCTCTTCTCTTAGCTGGAGAGTTTGAGAACCCTGAAGCTGCATATAGGTTGTTGGTTAAGAATGAAGATGCCAGGCAGTGAGAATGGGTCAATACACTGTGGGATTAAAGGAAAAGGAAAGTTGTTCTTGAGGTGTGGTCGTCTCTGACACATGAACATACAGCAGAATCACCTCCTAAAGTGCTGGTTTCTCTTTTTTACTGAGATTCAGAAGCGTCCGCAGACCAAGTGAGAGCCATAGTCCACCTTTAGAAGGACCAGGCCCAGGGCTGGAAGCTCAGGGCCAGAGCACTTGTCTATCAATCTTCAGCACCACAAAAGAAGTTAAGATACAGACAGGCACGTGCTCTGGCCCCTGGCAGTCTGCGCTGCGCTGCGCTGCCGTGGGAATTGGGTGGTACCAGCCAGTCCTCCAGAGCCAGCGTTGTAAGTCCCTCCACCGCGCTCAGAATAAAGGTTCCCTTGTCTGCTGACAGGCGCTGTGAAAGGGGAAGACGTTATGACATTTAAGACAGGGTAAAATCTTAAAAATGTAGTCCTTCATCTTCCTCTGTTGCCACACCATGGAAAGTGAGGGCCCGCTGCCCTCACTCGCCCCCTCTGCCCCGGGAATGTACCTGCTGCTGCGCATGTGCGTTGGGCCGCAGCTGCTCACACCGCCCTGTCTCCCGCAGTGTGCCAAGTGATCGGGATGTACGATTACACCGCACAGAACGATGACGAGCTGGCCTTCAGCAAGGGCCAGATCATCAACGTCCTCAACAAGGAGGACCCTGACTGGTGGAAAGGAGAAGTCAATGGGCAGGTCGGGCTCTTCCCATCCAATTATGTGAAGCTGACTACGGACATGGACCCAAGCCAGCAATGTAAGTGCCCTGGCGGCTCTCTTCCTGGCCTCCTGGCCTCTTCCCGTAAGACATGCAGCATTGCTCTGATTCTGCTGAGCCTGGCTTGCAGACCTGGAAGCCAGACCACTGCTGCATTTGAACAGTCTCTTTGAAGACCTTCTGTGATGCAAGGCTAGTCCGTGGGGTTGTTTTTGTTTTTAAATTTCATTCCTTCTGTAGCATGCCCCCCTCCCCTCCCCCCTTTCTTTTTTCTTTTCTTTTTTTTTAAAATCATTTTGGCACCATGCTGTGTACATGCCTGATTCATTTTCCTAGCTTGAATTTTGCACATTGTTTTGTTTGGCTTATGTGTTGTTTTCCTCCTTTTTCTAGGAATCATATGTTGTCCATCCCCCCTCAGGCTTGAAAGTCCTCAAAGAGACCCACTATCCCATATCACTGCCCAGAGGGATGATGGGAGATGCAGCCTTGATCATGTGACTTGCAGCATGATCACCTACTGCCTTCTGAGTAGAAGAACTCACTGCAGAGCAGTTTACCTCATTTTACCTTAGTTGCATGTGATCGCAGTGACTGAGTCATTACGTGCAGAGACAGGAGCAAACTGGCAGAAGTGCCCAGGGCGGTGGGTCCTTTGCTGGCTTTCCTACTCACTCAGCTGACTGCCCTGCCTTCACAGGTGCTCTCAGTGGTTTCGAGATTATTTTTAAATGTGTATTTTAGCCTTTTAATAAAAATCAATCAATTACTTCTTTGCTATTTTGGTTTTGCAAAAAGACCCACTATCAAGGAATGCTGCATGTGCTATTAAAAATTGTTCCAAATGTCCATAAATCTGAGACTTGATGTATTTTCTTCCATTTTGTCCAGTGTTACCAACTAAATTGTGTAGTTTGGGGCTTTTCCCCTACCGTAGAGTGCAGAGGAGTTGAGTGTACCGCTTTGAAGATGTGTAGAGAGCGCCTGCCTAAATAGGCGTCAGGCTTGCTTGTGATGTCGTGTAGCTCTTGCATGGAACACACCTGTCCTGAAGAAGTGGCTCTTCCCGCGGGAACCGCCGTGCACAGTGATCTTGTAGCCACACGAGAAAGTACCTGTGTTTCCGTTTGGTCTCAGATTTATCCAGTTGACTGGTGTCTGTTTCGAGGTTTCCATTTGGCGTATTTTCATACCGTACATCGGTAAGACACCACTGCCAAGGTGGTTCCGATCAACAGTCTCTGTTACAGGAAGTTTATTCCAGTTGCTTTTCATGGAATATTTTGAACAAGTAATTTTCTTGACAAGAAAGAATGTATAGTTTCCCTGCAATTAATTTCCAGTGTTTACATTTTTAACTAGACTGTGGAGTTTCTACAGATTAATATAAAATGGCGCTCCTCGTCCACATATGTGTTAACTGTGCTGTAGCCATGTTTGTCTTTAGACATTAGTTGGAAGCTCTCAATAAAAAAAAGAAAAGAAAGAAAAGGAAAAAATACCACTGCTGACAGCCCAGGCAATGGGGTTGGGGAAGCCTGAAGCACCGTCTAGCTGTCCTAGGAGTAAGCTAACTGCTGTCTTTCTGGGTTCCCTCCTGGGGAGACTCCCTGCTGGTCGTGTCATGGCCCTTCTCCCCTCACATGGTGCAAAGGACAGGGCAGCCCCTCCTTGTCTACTTGCGCTTCAGTGTTTCGTGGATATGAATGTAAAATATATAAATATATAAACTGCGGCTTTAACAATTGTAATACAACCTTTGGATTAGTTATGTGTATAGATAATTAAATTCTTCATATAAAAGTTAGATGGAAATGTCTCTGTGTTCTTGCTGTTGGAATCTTGCAGTGGTGAGGGCACCACCCAGACAGGTGTCAGCCATTGGCCTGCTACCCACGTGCTGCGTGTGAATCCAGACATACTCCTTGATACCCCCAGTCCCGTCCCCAAGTGCGGAGGTCTGCACCAGCTAGGCTGTCAACTCTCTCAGTGGAATTTTAGTTTGTGGTGTTGACACACGGACAGGTTGTGGCTTGGTTAGGGCACAAACCCTGTGTCATATAAGGAGCTAGTGAGTACCAGACTTGCACATTTCCCCAGGCTGGGGTCACGTCAGCTATGCACTCTTGTGACAGTTACAGAGACAAATCGGCACAGGACACACGGGTGACACGCTAGCCCTGGTGGACACGTGATTGGCGCTATCCTCCTGAACCTCACTCACTGGGCCTCCCTGCCCTTCCTTCACAGTTTTTTCAAGTTGGCAAAACGTTTTGAGGCAGGGGTAATAAATGTCCTGTGTTTTGGGTGCCCTGTTGGGTTCTAGCGAGAGAAACAGTGACAACAAAGTCCATACGAATCTTTATGGGTGTGTGTTACGTTTTGCGGAGTGGGGGTGAACTGTAGCATGTGCAGGCCAGCCAGTGCTTGGGGGAAGGCGCTGCTGCCACAGGGCAGACACGGCCCCCACCAGGAGGGGCAGGGGCAATACTGAAGGAGAGACCAGTGAGCCAGGTGAACTGTTATGGACCTAGATGTCAGAACAGGGAAGACTCGGTGGGAGGTGGGCAAGGCCCTGCCTGTCTCCCATCCAGCCCCTTGTGACAGTGATCAGTCTGCATCCTCACCTCCTCCCCAGGACCTCTTCACTGTCTAAGCAATGCTCCTTCTCCAGTGCTCAGGTTGATGGTGGGATGCCGGTGTTAAGGTGGGTGATGTCTTCGCATTTCACTCCGGTACCCTCTCACGGTGTGTTCCACTAGTCTTTCTCCCAAGTTTGGGGACTGGCACGGGTTTCCTTCCCATCCCTTCCGTTAGCACCGACTGTGAAGAACCCATCTGGCCCTGTGGGTTTTAGGCAGAGGACCACTCCTAGCATCCTGTGGGTCATCCTACAACACAGAGCACAGTTCACATGGCAGAGTGATCAGGTCTCGCATGTTACCAGAACTGAGCAGAGGAACCCTGGTCTCACCCTACTGGCCACTCTGGCTAAAGTTCACTGGGTTGTTCTGACCCACGTGGTCACTCCACACATGGCTACTGAAGTTGCCCTGATAACTACTGCTGAATATGTGTACCCGTTTTGAAGCTCATATCATGTGTGTGCAGCGTAAAACATTTCCCACAATTGCCTTTTATTTTTCAAAACATCTTGATTGTCCCCTATATTCTCTACTTTTAAAGTTGGATTGAACAGTAAAGTATCCCTTGAAGTTTAAAAGTACTAAGTTTGGTGTTTGATTTTTGTTTTTAGGTTTTATTTAATTTTATATTTACTCCGTGTGTGATGAGTGTGTGTGTTTATGTGTATAAAAATCCCTCTGCTGAGTGTGCCACCATGCCCTGCCCAAAACAGCAATTTCATATGACTTAACCCCATATAATGTATCATTTCCTGCCACATGATAGGTTTAAGCACTCAAAGACGCCCATTGTGTGAGCAGCTCAAACAACCATAGAATACACCAGAATCCAGGTTCTTGACACATCTGTAGGAGAAGCCAAGATGTCACCCTAGTTTCTGCTTCCTTTAAATGCAAGCTTCCAGGAGTAGCGCTGCCCTGGTGTTTCCCCGTGTGTGCTGAGACCCAAGGCTGTGGACTTGGGTCTGGGCAGTCTTCACTCAGGCCAATCTAGGAAGCTTACTGCCCAGATAACAATCCCATGGAAAGTTATTTCTGAGCGACAATAAATATTTTATTCCTTTTGACAAAATTACAAATTAATCTGTTTCTTCTTCCTTTTTTTTGACCCCCAAAATACACAAGAGAAATAATTCAGGATGCTATTGACTCTCAGTGTTACCACACACACTCCAGTAAATGCCTAGGAAAATAGAGAATACCTGCTGTCTGGGGGCTGGAGATTTGGCTTGGTGGTTTAGAGCACTGGCTGCTCTCCCAGAGGATCTAGGTTTGATCCCCAACAACCATATGGGGCTCACAGCTGCCATAACTCCAGCCCTAGGGGGTCTGACACAGACACCATGCGCATGTGTGTAGTGGTGCACAACAGACATGTTTTATACAGGAAAAATGCTAACACATAAAACGCTTCAGAAAAAAGAAGAAAAAATATAGAATGCCATTATATGAGGATCTCACTTAGCCACCATTTCCTTGGGCCCTTTTTAAATGAAAACCTGGGAAGAGCTGAGATGGTTTGTCTCTGCCAGTCCATTGCTTCTCATTGTAGGTTCTGTGCTCTGCACTGAAAGCTCCCAGACATGAGAAAAAAAATGCCTGATTTATTAAAACCAAGGCTTTGTTTCTGAGACATGACCATCGTTGGTAAGATCCATGTATGCTGTGTTACAGGGTTCTGTACGAGCGCTACCTAGGAACCAGATGCTACCCACCTGCTCTTCTGTGCCCTCAGGGTCTCTGTGTGTGTGCCGGACGTGCGCATGAGAAAGTGACTTGAATGCATTATCTGTGGCTTGCTAACATACCCTGAACTCGAGTCCAGCTCGAAGCAGATAGAATTGTCTAGAAGATTCTCACGCAGGCTGGCAGCTGCAGTTTTCACATCTGCTTGACTCATCATCTTGCAGGGCACACACTTCCTCAGCGTAGCCACATCTGCTTAGGCTGACCGCTCCTTTCTCCCGAGTTCTCCAAAGCCAGGACAGGAGACGCTTGTGACCTCCCAGAGGGCATGAGGAAGTTGTGTGCTCCTGAGGCCTTTGCTCCCCCTCCCCATGCCCATGCTGCTCCCTGTCCCACTTGCACACCCAGCCAGGCCATACCAGAGGAGCCAAGGACACGAGGTGGCAGTGAGAGACAGATGTCCCCTGAAGAGTATTTGACAGTGCTGAGATCTTAGAATCTTGGACACAAGCCCTTCACTTGACAGTGGATACTGAGGGTCTAGGGGTACCCTCTAAGCATCTGCCCATCCCAGTGCCGGGTTTACCTCCTTCTCATCCCTGTCTGTTATGGAGCCCTGCCTCCTGCAGCACCTGCTCAGAATTATTGATGGCTGTCACTTTGGAAGATAAGAGCTGGCCCCTTTCCTTCCTGCAGTTCTCCTACCTCTGGGAATGATGAGAATCCCACACATCGTCACGCATTCATTGCCCATGCTCCACACTGGACTACCTCAGCCTTAGGCCCTTTTTGACTGCAGCCCAGTTTCCCAAAGACGCCAGGCCTGTCCCAGATGCCCTCGCTCTGGGCCACTGTGGCTTCTAAATTTTCATTCCTGGCCACAGCCTGAAGACCATGGTGCGGAATACAGACAGTTTAATCTACTAGCTGACTCTGGGGAAATCGGCACAGCTGTACCCTTGGACGTTGGTAGCATTGAAGGTATTCTAGGATGGCCATTTAGAGCACGGGTTTGGATCCCAGCTCTGCTACTCTACACTCTTTGTGGTCTTGGGATGTTATTGAAGCTCTTTGGGCTTCACCAGTGAGTGACTGACCACCCAGTACGTAAGAAAGGAGTCGTTTGTGGGGGACGAATGATTTCTGCATGCTCAGTGAGTCTTCTGGCTTCAATCTGTGGCTTCCTGCTTGCTTTTTAACCCCCTGCCCCCCACACACAACTACTTTCCCAGATGAGAGATTGCAGAGAGAATGACAGCCCCCCTGACCCCCTGCAACCTTGGGAATAAATCACAGTCCCTACCTTCCGGCCACGGAAGCCTTTTGGAGCTTCTGTCCCACAGGTGTGACCCGTGCTGACACTATCTCATGCCAGCATCTCCCCGCATATCGCTGGTGCCAACTGCCTCTTTGACACGGGTGACCGTGGGGTGCCCAGCCAGGGCCATGGAATGTACAAGGCTTTAAAATACCACAACCATGGACGGTTGGCAGGCCCATGCAGGGTTCCACAATAAACCTGGACAAATGTCACTGGGTCCTGTATTTCTCATCACTGCCTTTCTTGGCCTTGTAGTCTCCTGCCAGCAAAGAATGGAACGTTTGCCCCTTGCTCCCGCTAGACATGCCAGCCACTTTTTTTTTTAAGTAGCTGTACTGTTTCACTAGAGCCTTGTGCTCCCAAGAGCAGCTGCGCCAGAACACTTAGAGCTCCCAGAAACACACTGCCCTGAACCCTGCTGCGTGTACCTAGAACACTTAGAGCTCCCAGAAACACACTGCCCTGAACCCTGCTGCGTGTACCTAGAACACTTAGGGCTCCCGGAAACACACTGCCCTGAACCCTGCTGCGTGTACCTAGAACACTTAGGGCTCCCGGAAACACACTGCCCCTGTGCCCTGCTGCGTGTACCCAGAACACTTACGGCTCCCAGAAACACATCGCCCCTGCACCCTGCTGCGTGTACCCAGACAAGAAGGGGACCTTGGCGGCCTCTGCTCTGCTGAACCAGAGCAGGAGACTGGCCGCAGCCAAGCAGGCAAAGCCAAGCAGGGATCTTTGCTCTCTGGAGCATTGCCTTGGAATCCCACAGCCCCATGGGAAGCCTTACATAGCTATACCTCCCTCAGTAACCAACCCCCACCGACTGTCTAGTGTCAGTCACTAGACTGACCCTAGACCCTCACCCCAGCCCATCTTCAAGAGACAGAAGAAAATCTTCCACTGCCCTTCCCTTCCTCTTGCTGGAACAAAGGCTTCAGAGGGCTACCCTGCCTCAGTTTCCCTTCTCCTGTTGCTCCCCCCAACACACACGCGCGCGCGCGCATACACACACACACACACAGAGAGGAGTATGGCCCCTGACTGGTGATAAGGCTGTGGGCATTGGAACACAGGCAGGTGTGGTGCCTGCTTTTGAACCTGTAGGAGTAGGAGGAGACACCAGCAGATGGAACGGTAGAGTCAGACCAGCTCACAGGACATAGTGTGACCCAAGGCCAGTGCTGTAGTGCAGGGAACCCCGGGAGTCTCATCCCTGGCTGCAGTCAGAAGACCATGGTCTTAGACACACATTAATCTCATCGTGGACTGCCAACCTGAAAACCTTTCTGGCGCTAAGGGTCAGAACCCACATCTGTGCCCTCTGGCAGCGTCCTGGGCATGCACCGGAGAACTGATGGGGCATGGATGTGGAACTGAACTGTGCCATATTCAGAGAGCTCAAACCCCCATGGGCACGGTCTGCTCCCTAGGGCTCCCATGTGCCAACTTCTAGTTAGGAGCTGGAACAGGGTGTTTGGGTCCATAGAGCCTTCAGTTACCCTATCTGTCCCGTCTAAACCAGCCCCAAATCTTCCTTTGCCCCCATATCCTACACACACCCTTACTGGAATTCTGGCTTCAAGTTTAAGTCATTGGTGCACCCCAGTAACACATCATGTCCCCCCTTGTTCCCCCTTTCCTGCTCTCTGCCGTCCTCCCCACCGTTGTTACCTTGCCATGAAGTTCTTTCATACATGACAAGGAGACCAGGAGGCTGATACACACACACACACACACACACACACACACACACACACACACACACACACGTGGACACTGGGTAAGTCACTCACACGTTCTGTCACTGTGACAGGGCCCTAAGGAGGAACTCACAAGGAAGAAAGTCTTGTTTTGGCCAGAGATTTAGCATTCTCATCTACGGAGAATTCAGCTTACTCCGTGGCTGTGGGCCTTTGGTGAGGCCGAACACAGTGCGAGGCAGCAGGACAGTTTGCAGGGCTGGGTCTCTTACCTCATCAAGGCTTAGAAACAGAAAGAGGTCAGGGACCAGACACCTGCCAAAGGCATGCCCCTTGTCATCCTCCTCTGACCAAGCCACCGTCTAAGTCTCCAGCGTCTAGAAAATGCTACTAGATGACGTCCGTGAGTCGAGCAATGGCCAGTTCCCTCTTGGGGATTGGGCACACATGAACCTTTGGTGTGTGTGTGGGGGGGGGGGGTTTCTGCAGACTGTAAGACAGACTCATCTTCTTCATTATCCTGAGTCCTCTGAGGGCGGGGCCAGCCTAGTGTCTCCAGATTTTCACGTCAGGAACTCCACGAAGAGTCTGTTGTGAGATGTATGCCTGTAATCCCAGCCCTCGGAGGGCTGAGACAGGAGGATTACGATGGGGGTGGTGGGTCAGTCTGGGATACATAATTAAATGCTGTCAGAAGTAAATAAATTGGGCTGGGAACGTAGTTCAGTTGGTGGCGTGTTTCCCCAGCGTGCATGCAGCCCTGGGATTCATTCTCATCACCACATAAGCAGGCGTGGTCATCACACCTGGAGTCTCAGCATTTGGGAGGCGGAGACAGAGGCGTGAGAAGGTCAGGTTCACCCTCAGCCTAGGGAAGCCTAGGCCATCCTGATATACATAAGACTTTATCTTAAAAGAAAGAAAATGAAGTTAAATAATAATAATAAATCTGCAGAGAGTTAGTTAGGGGTGTGGCTCGGTGGTAAAAACATATGCTTAACATGGATGGAACCCTGGATTCTCTCCCCAGAACCACAAAAGGGAGAGAGTCATCACAGGACAAACACCGTCAAGAGCGATGGTGCTCCCCTCGTAAAGCTGGCCTGCTGTGGGGTCCCCATCTCTTTCTGGCTGTAAGCTACAGTCTGTTTAGCACACTAACATCTCCCATCAGCCCTCACTCTTGGGGACTGTGAAGGAGGTGTCGGGTGTTGGTGGCAGTTCATGTTTGCCTCGAGCATCGGCCTCCCTCCCCAGCCGGGCCATGGGTGTACCGTCTTGTTCATTCTCTCGCCATGTGTGGCAGAGAACCCAGCATAAAGCCTACGCTGGGGACGGTGGCGTGGTTGAAGAAAGTTACTGTTTATGAAAAGGCTCCAAAACAGGACGCATGCTTCATAATCACTTAACTAGGCTACACACTTACCACTTGGTCCCATGCATATGTGGTATCTAGTCTTCCCCCAAGAGTGTGGTGGCCTCACAGAAGCAACCTTGGGTAGGACCTGCAGCCGCTCAGACAAACAGAAAGTCTCTTAGGTTGGAAGCATTTCTTGTGTTCCAAAGGAGCCAGTTTGTCAGGGCCCAGGGTGTTGCCAGGTCCTTCTGAAGGACCTTAGGGTGGTGCAGTATACCTCCCCATCACACAGCCTTCACAGTGTCCTGTGGGCTGGTGAGCCAGGCTCTTTTATTTAGATTTACTTTTATTTATGTGTATGTGCGTATGAGATGTATATGTGAATAGTACCAGTGGAGGCCAGAAGAAGGCGTTGGAGCCCCTGGAGCTGGCGTTACAGGTGTTTGTGAGCCACCGATTGGGATTGCTGGGAGCCAAACTGACTGGGCAGGAAGCGCTCAGCTTCTGAGCCACCTCTCCATCCTGAGCAGCTGCATCCAGCTCCTGAGAGCCTGAGCTTCAAGGCCAAGCTTGTCTTCAAGTAGACCTTCTAGGAAGTGCGGGAGGAAAGATGGCGGGCTCCCTGGGAACACATGTGGCTCTTTTCATCATCCTGTTTCTAGAGAGCATTTCTGATAGTGGGAATAGCCACGCCTTTCTGGACTCCACACTCCCATCCATCCAATAAGGGTCTATTCCAATAGTCTGGCCTCACACGCACCTCCAGAGGCCCCGAGAACAGACCATCAGGGCTTCAGTGGGCTCTGGGTGTAGATGGCCTTTCAGGGACAGTGTTCTCTCCTCGAAGCAGGCACTGGATAACCGCTCAGGAGGCCAGCCGTGAGCTGGCTTGAGCTGAAGGACTGTGGAAGCCCTGGGTTCCATGCACTGGGACAGCTGTGGTTTCCAGTTCTTGTTCCTTCCCACACTGGTATCCAGACCATCTTTTCTCTCGAGAGTGGGAAGTTTTCTCTGCCTGACACGAGAATCACTCAGAGCCTTACAAGGGAAGGACACGGGTCTCCTTTGGAGAGTTAGACATACTTGATGTCTCAACAGTGTCAGCCGGGACCCTGGCAGTTTCCAAGCTCCTTGGATGACTTCGGTGCCACCATACTAGAGGACTGCCACTCTTCCTTCCTGCCACCAAGATCTTCCTGAAATACAGCCCAAACCTAGCTCTGCCCTGAGCGTGTGTCCCTTCTGACATGGTCTGAACTGTGCCTCCCAGTGTTCATGGGTGAAAGCCCTAACCTTGGAGATCCCAGGATGTGGCTAAATTTGGAGTTAGTGTCTTCAAAGATGTATTTAAATAGTACAGTGAGGCCGTCAGAGTGGATCCTACTCCAATATGACAAGTGTCCTTTTAAGAAGAAACCATATGTAGATAGACATCATGGTTTTCCAGGCACAAAGGCAAGGTCCTGTAGGACACGAGAAGAAGACACGGTTGTAAGCCCAGGAGAGACGAACCCTGCCAACATCTTGGCCTGCTTTTGGACTCCAGGCTCCAGAGCTATGCGAGAGTAAACTTCTATTTTTAAAGCTATGCTGTCTGTGTGTCCTAGCCATCAGGTCACACAAAAACACCCCCTGTCCAGCAAGGCGAAAACAGAACGGTTAAGAACGTGGATTCTGGTCCTACTTTGTTTGCTGTGTCTTAACCAAAGCTACCGACTTACTTGTCTTCACCGTGCCTCCGTTCCCTCATCGGCTCGTTGTGGGTCTTCCTAGCTACACCACAGGGTTGTTGGCGAGGAACTGAGTCAACACATGCTCAGTGCTCAGCTTGTTGGCGAGGAACTGAGTCAACACATGCGCAGTACACAAGCTCGTTGGCAAGATCTGAGTAGAGACAGGCGCAGTGTCCGAAGTGTCTAGTTTAGCATTGCTATGTGCCCCACCCAACGTCTTCTCTCTTCCACACCTGTTCCTCCAGCTCCACGCACCCAACTCCGACTCTCCATGCTCCCACCATCCTTTGTCCATGATGTCTTAGTGCAGGATACTGTAACAAAATACCTCAGGGTGGCTAAGTTATAAATCCTTTTTATCATCATAGTTCTTGAGGCTCAGATGTCCAAGATCCAGGGCATGCATCTGGTGGAGCCTCCCCAATGCATCACCCCATTCCAGGAGGGTGGAAGGATTAAAGGTCACACTCAAGGGAGCAGCATGTCTGCTTCATGTTTATAACTGGATCCAACTCCTTAGATAACAACATTATTTTTATTCATGTGGATAATCAATCACCCCTAGTGACCCCCTAAAGTACCCTATCTCCACAGGATGGTATGTGAACATTGAAAGACATGTGAACCATAACAAAGTCCAAAGTCCAACTCCAATTCCTCCTCTTCAAAATCTTCCCAGACCCCTCTGGTCATACTGCTGCCTTCCTCAAATCCCAATTTAAAAAACAAGCAAATAACAACAACAAACAACAACAACAAAAAACAACCATGTCCCACAGTGCTGCTGTAACATTTCATCTGCCTTGCAAACCTGAAGGGTTTATTTACAGCCATTGCTAAGGAAGCCAAAAATCCTGCAGGACAGGCCACACCAAAAGTGAGTGCCCAGACAGCGAGAAAGCATGCACAGAGACACGGATACAGCTGAGAAGGGAACATGCAGACTGTAAAGGAAGGACTGTGGTGCCTGTGCCAGGAGTCCAGCATCAGACAGAAAGCCAGCGTGACCTGCTGCTAACCACATTCCTAGCCACTGCAGAGCGGGAGGTGGACTCTCTCTGGAAGGAATTCCATTTCTACTACTTCTCCGTGTTCATTAAACTACTTGGCAAGCCAGGTAGACCAGATGGCCTCCTTGGAAGACGATGGAGCTGATTTGGAGAATATGTAGTTTTTGGGGGTTTTTTTTTTTTTGAGTTTCTGGGTTTGTAACCAAGTGAGGAGGCTGAATGAACATGCCCAGAGGGACCCAGCTACGCAACTCAGTGGGTTCCCTAAAATAGGAATACCTGGGCTCAGTGCACAGGATTTTTGATGCCATTGGTGGCATCTTCAACAGCTCACCACAGGCCTCTCACTAGCTCCTACTTTCTTATCAATATCAGAATCAAAAATCTGAAACTCTCCTGTCCTGGGGACTGATGCCAGCTCACAGCCTGCCCTTCTAGAGGCTTCTGTGAGTCAACAAGGGCAGAGGCCAGTCTAGAATGCCTGGGCCTCCAGAAGACAAGGACCCAGATGCCTCCTCATCACTGACCTCAGCTCCAAGCACAGATGCTGCAGGAAGTTCACTGCAGGCCGGGAGGATTCCCACAGCAGCTGTGGTGCAGACAAAACCAGAGACCGCGGAAAGGGCTTCATCTGCTTTTCTTACAGGACAAGCCACCCCACCTGCCACTCTGCCTTGGACGCTGAGTGGTTCATAATAGAATCAGTTATCCTAGGAGGATCAAGTGCAGCCTGGTGGGGACGGGAAAGGTGTCGCTCAAATGGCAAGAGACTGAAGCCTGGCAGAGCCCACTCTAGCGACTCCTGCAGTACAGACAGGAGCTCAGGCATCCAAGTCACACATGTGAGTGACACAGACCTACTTAGCAAGGGCATTCGGGCTGAATGTCTCCAGACCACCGTGCTGTCTTTCTCTTGAGATGAACACCATCATTGGGGCCTCCCCATCACTCTCCTGGCCTCTCCTCATTGTGTCTCCGGTTCTGTTCTGGTATGGCTACCCCTATACCACGCATGGCCTTCTCTCCTTCCACAGGTGTCTGTGTTTCCTCGCTGCTTTTACAGCGCTGTTGGCTGGCCTGTTCTTCGTGTGTGTGAGTGTGAATGCATGAGCGTGTGACGCCCAGCAGTCAACCTCAAGTATTGCTCCTCAGGAGCTCGCCAACCTGGTTTTTGAGATACTGCATCTTAGGGACACCCAGGACTTGTCATGTGCTAAGTCAGGCTGATTGGCCAGTGAACCCCATGAATCTGGCCATTTCTGTGCTCCACTGCCTCCCCCAGTACTGGGATTTCAGTACAAACCACCATGCCTGGCTTTTTACTATATGTTCTAAGGATCGAACCCAGATCTGAGCAAGGCAAACACTTCACCAATGGGACCATGTCCCACTCTTACAAATACTATTTTTAATTTACATTTCCTGTGGAGTCTCCCCTAAACTCCTGAGTTTCCCTGAGGACAAGGATGGTATCTGCTTACCTCTGTGTCCCTTCAACTTTCTGGGAACTTAATAAATATTTATTGACCAGCTTATTACTATATTTCTTGGCTCCTTCATAACAGAAATAAGGTCTGTTTATTTCCTTAGCTCAATGTTTAGCCCGCTGTGGGGGCTAATTTGGGTTTCAAAACTGTACTGAAGAGAGGAGGGAGGGTCTTCCATTTTTTTGTGCTAAGTACTTCTGTATCCTTTGAAATTCCACAAGATCTGTGAGCATGTGTATTGGCTGTCATAGAAAGGATCCCAGTCCCACTGGTCACAGGAGTGATGGTCATCATATCCCCCTTGGACCCATGTGGGTCCCAGTCTCTGGACCTTCGATGTCACAGCCCTGTCCCTTTCATAAGTGTTATAAGAAAACAGTATAAACTTGGGAGCCTACATTAGGAATTTCCTGTGGGTTTAATGAAGGCTGTTTTTTAACTGCTTGGAGTTTTTGCAATATTATTTCAGCTGTGAACCAATTTTGGTTTTGAGACACCCTTCATCCCTACTCGACGGCCATAGAAAATCATTCACTATACTTTCACCCCTAATCTTTCCCTCAGCCAGGGGTCAACAAACTGTGTGTATCTTGGTACCCAAGGGAGAGAAGGCCACACCCTCTACCCCCTAAAGAAAAGTTTTAATTTGAAATGGCTTTTCCACTTGTCTGGCTTTGCATAATGAAGGTTTTCAAACTCCTTGTTTTTCTAAATATTAAGTTTTCAAAGGGAGGGTATTTTTGGGTTTAAAATTCCTTTTTCAAGTCTTTCATGGTTCTCTGGGTCTGGAATTCAACCTTCCCAGTATCCCATGGGTCAGTTTAGTGACCAAAAATCCATCTCAAGTCAGTGTGGTTGCTGCATGGTGTAGAGAGAAACCTACTCCCAAATTCTTTGCTGTTGATTGTGTTCTGGGTCCAGAGGCCAGCGTGCTCATTCCACATTTCCAGGAAGGCTGGAGTTAGACTTGCATGGAGTGGGACAGTGGAGGTCATAGCCCAGCTACAGCAGCATCCCCAGGCGCTCAGTTCTGGCTTGGATGCTGGAGATGTGTAGGTCTGAGGCTGGTCTTCCAGAGCAAGGTGGACAACAGCCCCCAAGTGCACTCAGAGCTGGCACTAAGCCAGGTGTCCCTGCACCTTCCACTCTTCTCCCAAACTTATGCCCAGAGGAGCTTCTAGAATCCAAAAGAAGCAGGCATCTCTCCCAACAGGACCTCATTTTGGTTTGTTGGTCACTTTTTGTCTTCTGGTCATGGTACTTGCCTGTTGTAGAAAGTAGTTAGCGTTTCTCAATGGGATCTACTGGCAAGTGATGTGTATTCTCTGTCCTGTGTTTTAGTACATTTAGTTAGTCCTGGGCCAGCCTGCCAAATGCCAGCCATTGCTTTCTTGTTTGAACAAGAATACACTCAGTCTTCTGGGTAGAACATAGTAACCTGACCTGGTGTGCTAGAAGGGTGGTATTAGTTTGGTGGGGCAGTACCATCTTCAATCTGAGGGGTGGGGGAGCAGTACCACCTTCAATCTGGGGGGGCAGTACCATCTTCAGCCTGGGGGTGGGTAGTACCACCTTCAGCCTGGGGGTCCGGCACTACCTGGGAAGGGGGAGGAACAGTAATGCCACCTTCAGCTTCAGCCTGGGGGGCATTACCATGTTTGAGGAATTCTTCACTGGAGTAGGAAACAACACTGTGTTCAGTTTTGAACCATTGAATCCACAAGGTCTGGAAAATAAGCACCTTGCTTTCATCCTGAATTCCCGGCATGCAGCATAGCTGGTCCCAAAGTCAGGGTAGAGATCACAAAATTGCCAAATGAAGGAATGTTTGTGTGTGTGTGTGTGTGTGTGTGTGTGTGTTTATTTTGTTTTGTTGTTGAGACAGGGTCTCACTAGGTAGTCCTGGCTGTCCAGGAATTCATCTTCCTCTGCTCTCTAAATGCTGGGATTAAAGGTATGCACCACCAAGAACAGTTTGCAAACAGGCTTTTGAACTCAATAAAATTGTGTGCAAAGTGGGTGTGTGTGTTTCACGTGGTACGTAATGGTTTGCTGGGTACAAGCCCAGAGCGCCCATGAGATCTCACCAAGGGAACTGTGATCTAAAGGGACATTTGTGGGACTTGTCTGGCCACTGCTGATGTCTGTGCTGCAGACAGTTCGGTACAGTGCCGAGTGAACTTAAACCACGGTATATGCGAGAATTCCAACAGCCCTGTGGACAGCAAGGCCCTGGAAGCACCAGGAGGCTGCATCCAAGAGAGGCCCAGCCCCAAATGCATGACTCAGCCATGGAACAAGAAATGGCCTGAGTCCTGGGCCCTTGTATTCACTCTTAGGACAGTGGGTAAAGACAGGACAGGGACTGGAAATGCCTCCCCACGGCTCAAAGTGTTCCCTAGGTGATTCCCCCAAGAAAAGTTATAGAGCAGAGAAACCTAGGGGAAGAGGAGTTTCTCTGCTTCCAACAATCCAGGGCTCACCCAGCTGCTGGGGACACTCACTGGGAAGCTTTGCTAATACTGATATTTCCAGAAGACAGCAGCACCCCAGGCAGGCAGAAGAGCTGAGTCACAGGGGTGGTTAGCAGGAGGCCTAAGTTCAGAGTCACACTCACCTTGCCACTCTGAGGTCCAGCTCGGCCGCCCACAGCGGTTGGGTAAAGTCCAGGATGGAAAGGCGTGGAGAGTGTCTCTGTAATGATAGCTTCCTCCTGCTGGTTTCCTGGCACCACCTTTGGCTGCCCTGCTGTTCTGTCCCAATGAGAAACTACAGCAGGCAGAAAGGGCGATTGGCCAGGGGAGGGAGGAGAATCAAGGACTGTAACCCTAAGAGGTAATGTCTGGCGCAGAAAAACAGTTCACCACGAAGTTCATCATCCAGACGGATGGTTCTATTCACAGAAGCTTCCAGCATCTACATGTAGACTCTGTCAGTCCTGAAGCCTAAATAAACCCCCTGCCGGGAGTTGTTGGTAATCCCTAGCAGCCTCCTCAAACCTGAAGACTCACTAGAGGGCTTATTAAATCGAAGTGCCCTGGTCCGCTCCCCCAGATAGTCTATTTGGCAAAGTTCTGGTCATTTATTTCCAGGTTCTGCCAGGGTGGTTGGTGGTGGAGGGATCACACATAGCTGGTTTCCGAGCGAGGAATGCACAGTGTTCTATCGCGCCCCCTTGTGGCAAGTGGTAGGAAGGATGGGAAATGAAAGTTAGGGGGACTCAGCCCCACCCACGCACCCCCCACTCACCATCCCCAGTTCTCAGAGTATGTATTTTACCAATTCAAGTTCTGTGATTAAATAAAGACAGTAATAAAAAGTATATGATGTGTGGGCACATTTTCATGTATAAAAAGGTGGGCCCCGCTCACTACTGAGAGTGGGTGCTGCCGAGGCCCGGAATGGGCGGTACTGATACAAAGGCCCCATGTGAACAGAACTCCAAATAACAAGCTGAGCGAACACAGTTGAGGGCTGGCCTGTCTCGGGGCAGCCTTGGCCTCTGCAAAGGCAGGGTGGGACTGTCCTGGGAGCTGTCTGCGGCTGGCAGGACTTTCCACGGTGCCTGAGGCTTGCTGCTCACCTTCCATGGATACACTACTGAGACCTTGCCTCGAGGGAGAGTCTCCTGGTCCTGTCTGGATGCAACTACCTGGTCCTCATGTTCACCAGGAGCCTCTGCACAGTTACCGCAGCCTCCAAAAGCCGGCCTCGGGATAACGGCGTGCCCTCCTTCAGCTTGGTGTGGACAATGGGGTCTTAGCGCACACAGCCTCCTCTGGACCCACCCGGAAGGGCTTGGACCCGGCTCCTTATCACTGCGGAGGGGAAGGACCTCTCTGAGCTTTGGTTTCCTTGTCTGTGCCCAAAACTGACTCTGGAAATTTAGAGAGCCTCTCAAAGCAGGGGTCAGCGCCAAGCTCCTGGCACAATCCCTGGGGTGGAAGCCTTGGCTGGGGGTTAGCAGGTCATTTAACCCTTGCCATGGTTCTGATGGAGCGTGAGTGTGCATCCCATGTGTGTGACCACAAACTGGGAGGCTTCAGAAGAGTGGAATTTATCCCTCTTACAGTCCCGGGGCAGGAAGTCTGAATGAAGTCAGTGGGTGGGACGGCTTCTCCTGAAAACTGTGCTGCGCTTTTCTCTTTCGCTGCTAGACTTGACCGCGACCTGCGGAAATCTCTGCTCGTGTTACTCAGTTCTCTACAGCTCAACACGCAACCCGGAGCTGATGAGGCCGTGCCACCCACCAGCCGCAGTCCCAGGGACCTCGGGCGTCTTCTCTGTGGAGCTGTAGGCTTTCACAGCCCTGCACTCAGTTTTCCTAAATGGTTATGTCTTCCAGGGTGCTCAGACTTACACCTCTTAGATATGCTGACCCCGACTGAGAGGAAACGACAAGGCTACATCCATGAACTCATTGTCACAGAGGAGAACTATGTGAATGACCTGCAGTTGGTCACGGAGGTACCAGCAGCCCTGGAAAGCTGGGGATAGCTGGGGGTGGCCCTGCAGTGGGGGCTGGGAAAGAGGTGGAGGCCCTGCTGAGGAGGTTTGTGTCCTGACTCTGAGCCTGGGGCAATCTCTTGTATACAAGGGATAGCTGAACAGCAAATGAAACAGGTCTTACCCAGGAGGCAAGATGGTCACATTTTTCCATAAAGCTACCCTGTGAGTCAGAGAGACCCAGGGCCAATGCTAGGAGCACACAGATCCCAAACTAATAGAGGATGGGTGTGGTTTGTAACGGAGGACTCTTGGCTCCAGTCAGAGAAGTTGCAGCTTGGCCACCAATTGATTGATGTCATCAAGTCATATGACATCCCTGACCCTCAATTTTGGCTCCTGAGCACAGAGGCTAGCTAGAAGTCTCATGAGTTATTTCTCGTGCCCCCATAAACTGCTGAGAAAATCTGCTAGTGTGGCTGAGCAGGAAGGTATGTTCTCCCATAGCTCCATGAGACTGCTGGCTTGGGACCCAAGAACTTTCGGAGGACTCTCTGCCCCAGCTGCTAAGGACTGCCTTGTGGGCAAGGGGCTCAACCACATGGAGTCCCACAGAGATCTGTGGTTAGCTATGAGTTATCTGCCCACCCATCCAGAGCCCAGAAGAGGCTGACATCGTCCTCTCAATACCACCTGCTTCAAGCTCTGTGCTTCCTAACAATGCCCACGGCTTGTCCACACATCTCCACAGGCATCCTCAGACTCCCATGTCCTCCTGGTGAATGGGTGAGGTAGCCCTACCCGCATGCATGCTGGTCCACTAACCTCCTAGCTTCCTATTGGCAGAATCAGAGCTTCTCCTGGGCTCCCCTTGTCAAACACTTCTCCTCTCAGGAGAAGGTGCGGTCTCTGAGTTGTGCGTGCTAAATGAAGCTGAGCGAGCACGCGTGTGTGTGCGTGTGTGCATGTGTGCGTGCATGTGTGTGTGTTGAACTAATGTTTGCTTTCTGATCGGCTTCCTTTTCTACACCTGTAGGTCTTTCAGAAACCCCTGATGGAGTCTGAGCTGCTGACAGAAAAAGAGGTTGCTATGATTTTTGTTAACTGGAAGGAGCTGATCATGTGTAATATCAAACTGCTGAAGTAAGCATTTCCCTCTCACCTCCCTGGCATAGGCACCAGCAACTCTGTGTCGTCCGTCTGTCCCTCACACATGCCGCCCTGTGCCTCTTTCTGCCCCCACCCCAGCCCAGCTCATTGCCTCCCAAAGTGCCATCCCCTCCTGTGCTCTCATCCCTCCTGGAAATCCACTATGGGGGCCTCACAGTGGCGCGTGAACTGCGCATGCGTGCAGGTTCCTGCCCTGACGAAAGCGACAGAATTTCCTTAGCTGGGACAGTCTTGGCTTCTGGCTGTTGGCTGGCTCCATCCTTGAGGGTGGAGCAGTCCTAGCCCCAGGGCCTAGCCTCAGGCCTGGGAAGCAGGGATTGTCTTGTGAGGCTCTGGGCTGCAGAGGGAACGTGTGGAATGGGACCCCACCAAACCCAAGAAGGATCTCAGGAGGTTCCTGCAGCTTCCTGAGGCCAATTATACTTTATACCAGTGTAGTCTGCAGAGGCTGCTGCAGGGCCAGAGCGAAGGGAGCTGGGTCTAGACCTTTCCTCTTTGGGCCTCAGTTTCCCCATCTACACACTTAGAGGACTGAATTAGACAATAAAGATTCCCCCAATTCTTTAAAAGCAAAATCAAAACCATCAGAACCCCAGATCTATATCACAAGTCCCTACATGAGAGAGCAGATTAAGTTCTGGTCCCCAGGGAGAGGACATGGCAGCTGGGAGCAAGAGCCCCCTTCCCCCCTCTTTCTGACTGAGCACCGCAGATGCCCCTGTTCATTCCTGACCTCTATGCTCAGGTTACTGGGAAGCTGCCACGTCCCAAGCCCAGTCCCTGTGTACCCGAGAGGTAACTGCAGGTTCCTGGGTCTGTAATTGGAGTAGCTAGGGAGAGGGAGCCAGGAGGCGTAGAGAAGCAAGCATGAAGGAAGAAGCGTGGTGTCTGCTCCCTCCGTGCCTACGCTCACACTGCGGAAGCTCTCTGTGCATAGGTGGGGAGGCCGACTCTTGGGCTCCCTTCTCACTGCTGTTCTCTGGCTCTACGTCTTTGGTTGAGTGCCTTTACGGTCAATCTCTTGGCCTCTGTGTCCGCATCTGTAAAATGGCAGCACAACAAAAGCCTGAGGTTATCCTCTCCATAAATAAAGAAAAAATGTTTATTTAGCACAGCAGCCTTTAGGTGAAGGCCTTGTGGCCAATAATAAAGAAGAGGTCATATGGGAAGTCAGGAAACCAGAGCCCAGGACCACCAGCCCAGGGATGTCTTAACCACAGTGAGCTGGGCCTGCCCTTGTCAATCACTAATTAAGAAAATGGCTTGCCTCCAGCCAGATGTTGCAGAGGTGTTTTCTTTCTTTCTTTCTTTCTTTCTTTCTTTCTTTCTTTCTTTCTTTCTTTCTTTCTTTCTTTTTTTTTTGTTTTTTTTTCGAGACAGGGTTTCTCTGTGGTTTTTGGAGCCTGTCCTGGAACTAGCTCTTGTAGACCAGGCTGGTCTCGAACTCACAGAGATCCACCTGCCTCTGCCTCCCCAGTGCTGGGATTAAAGGCATGCGCCACCACTGCCCGGCCAGAGGTGTTTTCTTAACTGAGGTTTCCCTCCTCTCGGAAGTCTTCAGCCTGTGTCAAGCTGATATAAAACCTGCCAGCACTGTCGTCCCCCAGAATCTGATGATAAGACCCTATCACTGATGACAATACACACTCGAGTCACAGGGCAGAGAAATCAAGGTGTACCTGTAATACTGGCTAGCTTCATAGTCCTGGAAGGTTCTGTGTACTGGTACCCGGGGAGAAGAGTGACCAACAGTCTTATTTGACCTTGGACCCTGTGACCTACAATAACAGACGCTGGGACACTGACCATCACTGTCCACTCAGTGGGTGGACATTAGCTGGAGCCACTGATGTATCGTCGGCCACTGGTGAATGCTTTGTAACTTGGACGTTCTTAGCTGACCGCTCCCCACTGCAGATCAAGGCCTCTCACACGCGGCTCTTTCTATGAGGAAGCCGCTCACCAGAGGTCTCAGCACTCTCAGGACTGTGGTTGCCACAGCTGACTCACTGGCTTACCCTCTACTTCACCTCTGACCCATGCAGAACATTCTTGGAAGAGACTCTCAGCTGAACCTAGTAGCGGTAAGCCAGGCTATGATTTCAAGCTGACTTCCTGGTTAGACAACTCGATTCTATCAGATCCCAGGGATGACAACATCCTTGAGATAGTGACCCTGAGCGGCTGAGCTTTGCCCCACCGAGACCCACCCTTTCTCATCTTCCCCCATCATTAAGGAGGAGAAAGAGGGGGAAATCCCTGTATCGTCCTCCCAGAAAAGCTGCTTTCGAGGAAACAAGGCACAGAGGGGATTTTAGCAAGTTGTGACGTGGTCATTTGTTTCTCAGCCTCCAAAATTACCAGTGGCTAATGCTGGAGCAAAGTTCTTCAGGGACACTCCCCACATCCCTCCAGTGGAACAGAGTCCTCAGGCCATCCCAAGAACCCCAGGCTGCTGCTCTCCTCATGCCCAGCGGCCATTGCCTACCTGCCCCGCGGGAGCCTGCACCAGATGGGAAACTGTTGGTTGCTTCTGTGACCTGTTGTCCCACGTTTCCTTCCCTGGTTTTCCTCAGACGAGGAAAATTTCTTTAGCTGAAAAAAACAAAACAAAACAACAAACAAACAAAAAAAACGAGGGATAAAGAAAGCAGATTGTCTGCAGTTTTTAAAGCTGGAGACCTGGATGGTGGAGCCTCCTTGGAATTGCAGAGCCTTGCCCACACCTCATGGTTTCGCCACTGTGACCATGAAAGTAGTCACGAGAATTCAGAGGAATACTTCCCAGCCTTTTTGAAATCCCGTACTGTACCATCCACCCCTCACCCACCCTCCTGTCATCGTCAGGGCGGTTGAACACGCAGTCTCACACGTGGTCTGGTCCCAGCAGTGTCTTACCACCCTCACCGTGTGGAAGTTGAACATCTTCCATTGTGGTAAGACTGCACGCTTTAGAGATGGAAGGAAGGACGCTCCATCCTGGCTGCCGTGGCCCTGAATACTACATGCAGCAGATAGTCCTAGGAATGGATGCTCCCTTGTCCCTTAGCAGCTGTTCCCAGCTTTCAGGGTGGAAACTGAGTTTGTTTTTTCATGATTATTTATCTGGTCAGTTTTAAATTAGACACATCAATGAAGCCATGGACAGGAGAAATACTTCATGCAATCATTTTTAACTAACTTTGGGAAATTTAGAGAAACACACTGAGATTGTGGCAATGGATTTGAAAGTTTGTCTCTCCTTCCGATGGTGACGTCACTTCCCTCAGAAGATTGGGGTCCCAGAAATGGGCTCTGTGCTCAGACTGAACCAGCCTGGGGCATTCACCATAGATAATGCAGGGGGGCAACAACACAGGGGTCCTCTCTGAGTTAAAGAAAAAAGAAAATGTAACAGCCACCGTGCTGAAGAAAACCACCCAGGCGACCCTCTCCACCGTACGAAGCTCATGTCCTTCTCTGTCCCTTGTCTCCCAAATAGACGTGTTAGTGGGTCTCAGGTCGGCGTCCCTCCCGCTCATTCCATATCTCTGCAACCTGGAGGTGTGGGGTGTGTCGGGCGGTGCGAGGGTGGGCAGCTCACCTGCCATGTTTCCGTGCAGAGCACTGAGAGTCCGTAAGAAGATGTCCGGAGAGAAGATGCCAGTGAAGATGATCGGCGACATCCTCAGTGCCCAGCTGCCGCACATGCAACCCTACATCCGGTTCTGCAGCTGCCAGCTCAATGGGGCCGCCCTCATCCAGCAGAAGACCGACGAGGCCCCCGACTTCAAGGAGTTCGTCAAAGTAAGGGAGTCGGGGCTATTGGGAGACTTGGGGACCCTCTCCAGAGTGCCATCCTGATGTGTAAGGGGTTCATCAAAAGTCCGCAAGCAGCTTTCCACCAAAGGCCTTTGGGGATGGGTGGAAGTTGTGGGGGGCACTGAACTTGCAGGTGTGGTTCACACCCAAGGGGTGTGCTCGGACAGGAGAGTCATCCTTGGGCTTGAAAGCTTTCAAGGGGTGTGCTCGGACAGGAGAGTCATCCTTGGGCTTGAAAGCTTTGAAACAGCTTCAGGGATATGTTCTCCAGGTGGTCATATTTTTAAGAGGCATGTCTAATTCCTTCATTGCATTTTCTGGCCTCATGCAGACAGGGCCCCCCTTCAGTTAGCATCAATATTCCTAGTTCTCCACCAGCCTCTGCCTTCCGGGCTCAGAGGGAATACTCAGAGGGAATACTCAGGGTCCCCATAGCACCTTGGTCCCAGTTTGGCTTGCTTCCTATTGCGGGGATAAAACACTCCGACCAAAGGGGAAGGGAAGAGTTGTTTTGGTTTACAGGTAATGGTCTGTCATTATGGGGAACCAGGCAGGAGTTCACAGCAAGGATCTGGAGTCAGAAGCCAAAGATCTTGGAGAAATGCCACTTCCTAGCTTGCTCTCAGGCTCATATCTAGCTACCTTTTTTAAACAGCCCAGGCCCACCTACTGAGGGGTTGTGCTGTCCAGAGTGCACTGAGCCCTTCTACATCAATTAGCAATTTAAAAAATTTCCCACAGGCCAATCTGATGGAGACAGTTCCTCAACTGAGGGTCCCTTTCCTCAGATATGTCAAGCTCAGCTATCACCACTCCGCTCCATTGGAAATCATGGGCTTGAGTGAATCGGAGGTTTCTGTCCCACCCACTAGTTCCCAAATAACCGCTCAGAGGCTTAATATTAAATGTTTGGCCAATGGCTCAGGCTTATTACTAGCTAGCTCTTACATTTAAATTCACCCATTTCTATTCATCTATGAATTGCCACATGGTTGTCACCTTACTGGTCTGCCGGCATGTTATTCCTTGGGCTGCTGGATGTTGTCTCCCAGACTCCATCCTTCTTCTCCTGTATCTCTGCTTGGATGTTCCACCTGGCTCTATTCTGCCTTGCTATAGGTCAAAGCAGCAGCTTTATTTATCAACCAATGAGAGCAGCACATATTCACAGTATACAGGACCCCACAGCACTTGAGCTCGGGGCTGCCCATGGAACTCACACAGCCCTGCTGTAGGCCTAGCAGAGTTTAGAGAGCCACATCCACCAGGGCACATTTGCGGAGCTGATGCCAAGGCTGTTAGAGGTCTCTGCGCTAGGCTATCAGCCCTGGTACTTGGTGTGGCTAGTCACAGAGGCCCTCAAGCAGCGTTTGCCTCTCTCAGGAGAAAGAAAGAAAACAGGAAGAATGAATGACTTTACAGAAACAAGTATCTTTTGCAGAAGGAGCAGCCCCTCTTTGTGCCTGGCTTTTTGTGTCGGGGGGTCACCCTCACCTCGGGACTCATGCTCCCTGAATCATCACAGGGATGTATCACTGTGGATCCTCATCAGAACCTCCGTACGCAGTGTCCTCTGCTCTGGTGTTTCTCTGCATCCAGTGCTCTGCTATGCTAGCCAGAGAATGAGGCATTCTGAGGACAGCCACGGTTAAGAAGTGAGACAAGGTTGAGATGAAGATGAGGGTAGATGCCAGGATGCTAGCACCACAGGCTGCTGTAACTTCAGCCAAGAGCTCAGCTCCCAGCCATGGGCAGGATGCGTCCATCCCTGCTAACTCAGAGCAGGCTGATGGCAGCCCAGGCGGGGTTGCTGCCCCTCCCCTCCAGTCCTCACTGTTGTTGCTTGCTTGATGGGAGTTTTGCCTCCTATGTTTCCAAAACGATGGTGATCACAAACTGATACCAGGCCCTGAGACTGATGGTACCAGACCGCTAGATGTCTGTGCCTAAGGCATTAATTAAACTGGACCCCAGACATCTTTATCGCGGCAGGCGAGGTACTCCTTTTTGTGGTAGAAGAACTGTTGTCCGCTGGAGAGGTTGACAGAGTTAGCAGGAGTGGCGGGAGGTTGGTGGCTGGGAAGGTGATCCAGGGTAAAGCAGTTGCTGGTCAAGCGTGAAGACATGAGTGCCAGCCCCAGAACCTACAAAAAAGTAAGCAAGAGCCAGCTCCCAGAGCCGCCCTCTGACCTCTGTGTGCACCCACCTACACATATGTGCACACACAGACACATAAACACACGGGGACACACACATGTGCACCCACATGCATGCACACATATACACACACACACACAGGCACACATAGACACATAAACACACGGGGACACACACATGTGCACCTATACACATGTACACATATACACACACATACACAGGCACACACAGACACATAAACACACAGGGACACACACATGTGCACCTATACACATGTACACATATACACACACATACACAGGCACACATAGACACATAAACACACGGGGACACACATGTGCACCTATACACATGCACACATATATACACACACACACAGGCACACATAGACACATAAACACACAGGGACACACATGTGCACCTATACACATGCACACATACACACACACACAGGCACACACAGACACATAAACACACAGGGACACACACATGTGCACCTATACACATGCACACATATACACACACACAGGCACACACAGACACATAAACACACAGGGACACACATGTGCACCCACATGCATGTACACATATACACACACATACACAGGCACACACAGACACATAAACACACAGGGATACACACATGCGCACCTATACACATGTACACATATACACACACACACAGGCACACACAGATACATAAACACACAGGGACACACACATGTGCACCCACATGCATGTACACATATATACACACATACACAGGCACACATAAACTCACAAAACACACATGTACACACATATAAATAATAAATGAATGCTTTTTTAAAAAAATAAAGTGGTAAGAGGAAAGACACCAAGAGGTGAAGACACGTGGCGGGGCCCACCCCAGACTGGAGTGGTAGTCCTCGGGTCTTGGCTCTACCATCTGGCCCGGAACTCACTGAAACCTGCTCAGGAATTAGATACATCTAAAGTGAGACAATTATATGTCTTTCTGGTTCCCCTAGCACTCAGTGGGGTTTTTACTCTCATTGGATAGTCTTTTGACTCTTTTGGGCCCCTGGGATATCACCAAGGTTTTCAGATATCTGGAAGAAATTCTGAAGCTGGAATCTCCTCTCAGGGAAGATATACTGAGTCTGGAGGCAGGGTATGGAGAGCCTGCATCTGAAGAGTCTCCATCTGTCGTAGTTAGGGTTTCTGTTGCTGTGGAGAGACACCGTGACTACAGCAACTCCTATAAAGAAAAGCATTTAATTGGGGCTGTTTACATTTTCAGAGGATTAGTTCATTATCATCGTGGTGGGACATGATGGTGTACAAGCAGACATGGTGCTGGAGAAGGAGCTGAAAGTCCTGCATCTTGACCTGAAGGCAACAGGAAGTGATCTGTCTTACTGGGTGTGGTTTGAGCGTATATGAGACCTTAAAGCATGCCTCCACACCACACTGACATACTTCCTCCAACAAGACCACACCTACTCCAACCTGTAGCGTGATTAATAAAAACCAAGAGACAGATATTGGGGTTCACCCTGGAGGCTAGAAAAGCAGAATAACCAGCTGCTGGCTCTTACCTCCACCTTAGTCTGAAATGGTGCTCCTGCCTCCAGGAATCCTCAGAATGAGACTGTGTATGAAATATGAATTCTCCTGTTTTATATTTCTCTCTAGTGCTAGGATTAAAGGCATGCACCTCTACTGACTATTTCTTTTTTTAATTTTTAAGGACTTTCTCTATCCCTTTTCTTCTCTCTTCAAAGTCTACGTATATTTTTAAACCCACTGTAAACCATTTAGAGGGTTTTTTCATCTGAATCTGTCTTTACTGTATATCTCTATCTTTTTCTGAACACGAGTCTTTAATCTGCTAAGCAATATGGCTAGGATTAAAGACGCGGCTTTGGTGACTGGCTTCACTAGCTCAGTTAGTAGAGCATGAGACTCTTAATCTCAGGGTCGTGTGTTCGTGCCTTACATTGGGTACCATTTGTAGACAGAAGTTCTGTCCTGCCCAGTTCTGCTGCCCCTCTGTGTAGAGGCTTATATTAATTATAAACTGTTTGGCTTATTAGCTCAGACTTATTATTAACTAGCTCTTACAACTTAAATTAACATATAATTCTTGTCCACGTTTAGCAGTGTCACTTGGTATTTTTCTCAGTGAGGCGTTCTTGTCTTGCTTCCTCTGTCCAGCTGTTGACTGACTCTCTGCCTTTCCTCTTCCCAGAATTCTCTTAGTCTGGTTGCCCCGCCTATACTTCCTGCCTGGCAACTGGGCAATCAGCATTTTATTAAACCAATAAGAATGACAAATCTTTACAGTGTACAAGAGCATTCTCCCACAGCACCAGCAAGGTTACACCTCCTGACAGTGCCACTCCCTTTGGGGGCCATTTTCTTTCAAACCAGCACAGTGTCCTCCCTCTGCAAATACCTTCAGCCTGGACCATGACAGCTGGACAATGCCTTCCAGCTCTAGGCTCCTCAGTTGCTATGCAGATGGACTGGTAATGGCCAGAGAGTCCTGAGTGACAGGTGCAGTGTCACTGACTGGCTGTGGATTTTGCAGATTTCTAATGCACATAAAAAAAAAACCAACATTCTCCTCTTCTAGAGACTGGCAATGGACCCTCGGTGCAAAGGGATGCCACTGTCCAGTTTTATCCTGAAGCCTATGCAGCGCGTCACGAGGTACCCGCTGATCATTAAGAATGTAAGTACCACCACCCGTGCCTTTGCAGGCGGTGGAAGGCTGGAGGCAGCTGGAGGTTGCTAGAGGTGGCTGGAGACAGGGGTGGGTCTCCCAGCCAGTGTACCTGGGGTTGTCATGTGGAAGTCATGTGCTCACAGGGTGCTGAAGCCATCTGCTTGGTAACTGGGAGGGAAAAGATGGTTCTGTGTGGAAAAGACTAATAAAACACAGCCCTCGGATGGCAACCAAGTGGCTTCGGAGGCAGAGGATGAGAGTTCTGTTCTCAGTGCGTTCCCCGCGCTGGCACAGCGCCTCTGTACAGAGTTTGGAGCCACAAAGAGAGAGAAAACACAATTCCTAGCGTCTGTCTCGGGAAGGTCGTTCCCTGATGTTCCCTCCCAATACCAGACACCTGTTTTCCTCCTGGTCTTTCGAGAAAGCCAGTTCCAGAGAAAACAGAAGTAGTTCAGTGTCCACATCAGGAAATGAGCTGCAGGTTTGGCTGCCCTCTGAGCCATATAGCCGGAGGGGAAGGAAGCCTGGCTCCCAGGGAGGTAGAAATTGGTTCCTTCATTTGAGAGTAGCATTTGGAAATCTAACTGTAGGAGCAGGCGTGCTCATGGCTGCTCTGGGATATGAGTGCCCTCACCACGTGTGTGTGTGTGTGTGTGTGTGTGTGTGTGTGTGTGTGTGTGTGTATACGTGTAAACGCACACGAAGTGCATGCATTCGTTCAGGCTTCCCATGTGTAACCCATCTGCCTCGCACATAAGCCTCAGACCCACCCAGTTCCGGCCCACACCATACAGTAGCACATTTCCCCGAGTCCATTCATCTGGGAAGTGTCTTCCTGTCTTCGCTCCTTGCCCTCTCTGTGCAGCCATGCACTGATGCTAGAAATAAGCCTTTGAAGTGGGTTTAACCAGCCAGGAGAGAACTAAAAATCAGGAACCAGGAGGCACTAACTTTTCACAGGAAAACATACACTGGCATTAGTAGAACACAGTTGTTGCTGCCCGGCGGAGCATCTAAGAGAAAGACCTGAGAACTGCCTCAACGGCACAGAGATCCAGAAAAGTATGATAACTGAGTCTTTCACAGACTGATTTTTATTTGCTATCCCACAAACGAGGTAGCTGGTTCCCAAGGGATGACCTCTGGAGGTGCCCTCTGGCCTCACTCACTAGCGAATGCACATACATACACGTGTGTCTCCATACATACACAGAACATACATATTTGTTCAGGGGAACCATCCAAATTGATTCCAGGATACAAGGTACATACAGCTATGTATGTTCTCTAGGGGTCACGAGTGTATAGTGCATGGCATCACCCCACCCCACCTCAAGGTGCCCTACATACTTGTGAGTTCGTGTGTTCAGTGCCAACACACGATTCAGTCCTTGGTTCCCTCGGGCGACGGAGCTGGGGAAGAGCAGCTGCTGGTGCCAGCAGGGAAGCCTGGCTTCTGTTCCTGGTCTCTGGCTGAGTTTCTTTCTTTGTGAAATAGAGAGAAGATTTTTAGAACAGAAATCCCGAGTCCCTTCTAGCTGCACTGTTTTGTGTGCCACCACGGATCTGGGGTGTTTGTGTGTGTGGTTTAGCGATCATGCTGGAGGCCAGCATTCTGCAGGGCAGATCACGGTTTGCTCAAGGGTATGAGGTTGGGCTAAAGGCTCGAGGGCAGGACCACCTTCCTGCAGCAAGTATAGCCCCTGCCAAGTCCAACACAGAGTGGTCAGTACACTCCGAGTCATGACTATGGTGGGCACCATGCATGAAGCACTGGCTTCCATGACGAGGGAACCAGGTCTGTCCACTGTGGAAAGCGGCCTGACGAGGCTGTTGCTGTCCTTCCTTCTCCCGTACAGATCCTAGAAAACACCCCTGAAAACCACCCCGACCACAGCCACCTGAAGCACGCCCTGGAGAAGGCAGAAGAGCTGTGTTCGCAGGTGAACGAGGGGGTGCGAGAGAAGGAGAACTCGGACCGGCTGGAGTGGATCCAAGCCCATGTGCAGTGTGAGGGCCTTTCTGAGGTAGGCACCCACCGGGCGGGGTGGGCAGGACCTGGACCACTCTCAGCTGTGCGAAGGCAGGAAGCACAGAAGGGATGAGAAAATGGACCATTTTCTTTTCTACATCACCGCTGCCTCTCTTCTCCTCTCTAATGCAACCAATGAGTAATTTCCATTATATTTTCCACTGCCCAAAATTTATTATTTTCAAATATTCTAGTTTCATTTGTGCGTCTTGTTCCTTGTTTAAGTGTTCATGTTTCTTATTTGTTTCTTAACACACTTAAAACATATTCATGTGTATTTCAACATCTGATCATCCCAGTATCTAAGGGTCATATTCTTTCGTCTGTTGTTTATGATAGCGCTCACTCAGCATGCCTTATTTTTCTATTTGTTCTGTGATTTTTTTTTTCTGTACTAGCTGCCAAACCCAGGGTCTCTTGCATGACGGTTAAATGCCCTTTTACTGAGCCTCACTCTTGGCTCCTATATTGTGAATTTTGACTGTGAACTAGTTGCTCTTTTAAAACTTCCCCTGTGCCTACCTTTGCTGCTTGAACTTGCATTTCCCCTGAGTGGACTGCTACCCAGGCCACCCCGTGTTATATGTAGAGGGAATTTGGGGCTCACACTGAACAGGTGAATTACAGCCATGGTGTTGTATGAGAGCTGCCCAGTGGTCAGAGTCCAGGCAGCATGTTCACCTCCGTGTACCAAAGCCGGAATCAGCAAAGTTTCCTTGCCTATTTCTTCTGCACTTCAGTTTGCCATTTTCTCGTCGAGCCAGGCGCCGTCGAGCGAGCCTGGCTTTGGAGAGTCACTCTGCACAGCCCTTCACGTCAGTCTTGGATTCATCTCCTGTCACCCTGCCACCCCGTGGAGCCTCAGTGCCAACAGGTCCAAAGGGCGCTCAGGGCTAACTCTGCCTTTGAAGTCTCGTCTTCTAATGATTTTGTTTCCGTTCTGCTTTGAGAATCTGCTCATTTCTTTTCGATTTTTTTTTACCAGCTTGCATTTTCAAGGTGTTTTGTATTTTGCTCTTTTTTAAAAGCCTGTGTTGGTGAGTCATCTGGATTCCTAACCCACACACGCATCTTCGCTGAGTTTCATGTTCTCCCTGTCACGTAACCTTCGCTCTCATTCTTTCTGCTTGTGTTTTCTCTGTATCGGAGTACATGGATGTGCAGACACATACATGTACACTCATATCTACAGTATATGTACAGATGGCTAGAATTTCCCAAAACGCCCAGGGAGAATGTGTCTCACTCACCCTCCTTCCCTGCGGTTTCTCACTGCACGGAGACCAACCTCGCCCTATCTCCCAGTCCCACAGTGTAAGTGTGCCCCAACTTATCAGCAGTCCTGCAGAAGCTGAAGAGATGGCTGTGGGTTCTCACTTTAGAACCCAGGGACATCTTTAGTTGGCTGGCTCACTCATTTATAATGCACAAAGAACCATTTATTATCTGCTCACATGCCATTGTTTAGAACTCAATCCCAAGGATATTTTGAGAGAGAGAAAGAAAGATTGGGACCCCCTAGGGTTTCAGCAGTTGAGAGCACTCACTGGCTGCTCTTGTAGAGAACCCTTGGGTCAGTTTTGAACACCCATAAGGTAGCTCCCAGCTACCTATAACCCTCTTCTGACCTTCACTGATACCGGCATGCATGTGGTTTACAGATGCGCATTCAGGCAAAGCACTCATACACATTAAAAGAGAAAGTGTGCTCCTCCATCTGGAGAGTTTGTGATCTGCCTTGTGCTAGGAGCCTAGAGATCAGTCTATCCTTTCTGCCCATCAAGAGACCTCCTGTTGGGCTGTCTCCATCAGCCTTCCAGGCTCCCTCAGAGCCTCAGCCGGGAGCTTAGAGGTCCTCCATCCTTAGACCTGAGAGTCAAGTAGAACGGACTCTTCTTGTCACTTCTAGGTCTCTCTCTGGTCACCAAATCACTGTCAGTTTTCCTCCCACATGGGAAGTGGACACGTAGCCACCAACATCTCTTAGGGGACATTATTGTGAGCTCCATGGCCTCTTCCCAGATATTTTTGTCAGAGAAATGTGTTACCATCATGATCTGGAGAGTTTTCTCTTGAAGGCAGTTGAAGAGTCTGTCTTGGGGCTGGAGAGATGGCTCAGTGTTTAAGAGCACTGGCTGTTCTTCCAAAGGTCCTGAGTTCAATTCCCAGCAACCACACGGTGGCTCACAACCATCTGTAATGAGGTGTGGTGCCCCCTTCTGGCCTGCAGACATACAGACAGAATATTGTACACATAATAAATAAATATTTTTTTTTAAAAAAAAGAGTCTGTCTCACATGAGGTCATGTGGGCCGTAGGCTGGCCGGAGATGGCAGCCTCCAGGGAGATGCTGGGGCCAGGTATCAGCATCCCCAGTTGCCCCTCAACTGTGAGTGGAGGAAGGGAGCCATTCCCTGCACAGTTTCTAAACTAGTAAGTGGGGTGAGATTCAGCATGCACCACACTGCTGTGTAGGGCTTCGAGGGGTCACTTGGTACCCCCGAATTTTGCAGCTCCTCTAGTCCCGGGGTCTGGACCCACCATGTGGGAAAGTAGCTTTTGTCCGCTAACTTTTTCATGAGTTCGGCCACTTTCCAGAAGCCCCTGGCATTCTTTGAGCCATGCGGGGATTTCCTGTTGGAGCTGGTTCTTGCTATTGCGAATCCAATGTAGCACCCCACATGGCACAGATGGCCAAGAGGGGACCTAGTGAGCCAGTTTTCTTCCTGGTGCCCCACTTCTCAATAAACGAAGGGAGAGGCACATCCACCACACCCTGATAGCTGATCGAAGCCCCAGCAGAAAGGCCTCGAGAATTTAACCAAGACTAATCCGGGTACCTGAAACCCCAGAGCCTTTGCTTTCTTGGCTCGGCAAGCTGCTGCCAGAACTCCTCAAAGCCCTTCCTCGTTTGTATGTGGGATTCAGGGCTGCTGGGTCCAGCGTTCATGCTTTGAGACAGAGAAACAAAGACAAGAGCGGCGACTCCCTTCATCCCTCCTTCTTCCTGTCTGCTTGCCTCTTCTAGCAACTGGTGTTCAACTCGGTGACCAACTGCTTGGGGCCTCGCAAGTTTCTGCACAGCGGGAAGCTCTACAAGGCCAAGAGCAACAAGGAGCTCTATGGCTTCCTCTTCAACGACTTCCTCCTGCTGACCCAAATCACAAAGCCCTTAGGCTCTTCCGGCACCGACAAAGTCTTCAGCCCCAAATCTAACTTGCAGTATAAAATGTACAAAACGGTAAGGTTCAAGCTAAGTCGCAGGTAGAGGGAGTGGCTAAAAGAAGTCCAGTTCTGAAGGGTTTGGAGAAAGCAAAGGGGAGGAGCTAAAAGTAAAGGATGGGCCAGGACAGAGTAAGGGGAGGGGCTAGAAGGAGGGGCTAGGACAGAGTAAGGGGCGGGACCAACATAGGTGAGGGAGGGGCTAAGATAGGGCAAGGGGAGGAGCTAGGATAGGATAAGGAGAGGAACTAGGATAGGGTAAGGGGGAGGAGCTAGGATAAAGTAAGAGGAGAGGCCAAGATAGAGTAAGGGGAGGAAGAGGCAGAGTAGAGGACTGTCCATGCCCCACCTTTGTCCCCAGTAACACACAATTCGTGGGGAATCCCCACCTCCCACGTGACAAAGACATGGCTTACTTCATACAAGTGAACAGGCAGCATGGCCAGCCGGAGCATCCACTGCCCCTTCCACACTGCCTCAGATGCCCGACAAACTCTCACGGTGGTTTGAAACCTTCCGAGTGGACGGTTTCTCTGAACAGAACGCTAAGTCCCGTGTTGCACGCCATGGGAGATTTTGTTTTTCTAACTTCGTCTCTGCGGGGGTGTCTTTCCTCAAGGGTTCTCAGAGGAGCAGCAGTTAGCTTTATTTTGGGAGAAAGTGATGTTATTATGTGGAGTGTTGTTAGAGCCTCTGTATGAAATCCTGGGAGAGACCCGTAGATGCGGGCAGTTTAGGATGCAATGCAGGGAAAACGGACCAGTTAGGGCTTACCTGTAGGGATTTCAAAGGTACCTATAAAGTGACCAAAGCTTTATATATACGTCACTGCTAATGGGGCTGGAGAGACGGCTTAGGGGTTAGAAACGCTTGCTGCTCTTACAGAGGATCCAGGTTCAGTTCCCAACACCCACTTGGCTGCTCACAACCGTTTGTAACTCCGGTTCCAGGTGACTTGACCCCTCCCCACTTCTAGCCTCTGTGGGCATTGCGTACTCGGTGCGCAGACATTCATGCAAGCAAAACACCCTTATACATTATTTTAACATAAAATCTGTATTCTGGTGTAGTCTGTGTACCGAACACACAGCCTTCACTTGACTACTGGGTCACACCCATGCGCATGCTCAGTGTAGCTTACTGACATTGATAGGCAGGCACGCACATGCATATATGCTCATGTTGCAGACACACAGAGCTTGTGAACACACAGAGCTCCTGCCTTGTTCTTCAGAGCCTTTTATTATTACTTTGCAGCCTATTTTCTTAAATGAGGTCCTAGTAAAATTGCCCACCGATCCTTCCGGGGACGAGCCCGTCTTCCACATTTCCCACATCGACCGAGTCTACACCCTCCGAGCAGAGAGCATAAATGAAAGGTAAGCCCGAGCCCTCCCTAGTGCCCGCTGAGGGCCACCTGTCAGCGTGTCCCAGCGTTCCCCAGCCGCGATTTTGTCACTTCTGTGTGGAGGGAAGTATTATGCAAAAAGTTGGACATCTAGTTCAAAATAAAATGGACTGAAACCAGCTTTGCTCGAAGCTTTCTCCTTCTTTCTTTTTGTCTTAGAAATGTTCCACAGCCTCTGAGGTATCCAGAGCTGCTTAGATCGCCCCAAGTTTCCTAGTGATAGAAGCCAATAGAAAAGTGATTTGGGACTAACCCCGCCCCCAGCACCCGGGCAGGCATCTGGGTCTTTGGGTTGGGGTATTTTGCTTCAGTCTTGTCTTAGACCGTTCTGGAGCCAAATGGAACATATCCCTTTCTGAGGGGCGAGCTTGAAACAAGGCCAACAACATTCCCAAGAACACTCTTGCCTGGCAAGAAGATTGGCTAAAGTTACTGTGCATATGGCACCCGAGAAAACCCGCGCGCCAAAGCGCCTCCTGCCGTGTGGTCTTTGCTCTTCTGTGTGCTACGTGGTTCTTCTCTTGGGCGATTTTGAAAGAAAGACCTCCTGTCTTCCGGGGTTCGCCAAGTATGCGTTGCTTTGCGGTGAGGGAGGAAGAGGAGCCCTATGCCTATCCCTCCTCCAGCATTTATCAATTTTTTTTTCATGGGAGTCGGGAGCTTGAAGGAGATCTTGAGCTCATGGGCAGGGCTGGGACTCTGGTAATAGATGCTGGCTTGCCCAAGTGCACAAAACCCCAGGTTCGATCCCGAGTACCCCCCTAAACCAGTTACAGAAGTGTGTGCATGCAATCCGAACACTCAGACGGCGGAGGCAGGAAGAGGAGTTCAAGGTCGCCCTTGATAACTTAGTGAGTTCACTACCAGCTGGGACTAAACTATAAAGGTCTTCTTTTCTGATGATGGAGATAATTATTAGGGCCGTCAAATACAGAATCAGTCTTTCTTTTCTGAGACATTGTTGTTAAATTCAAATACACCAAGTAAAAAGAGTCCCCGAAACAGAATTTGAGCAGACCCCAAGCCTGTTCTGTTCTGATCGATCTGTTGGCAACATTCCGTCTTTTCCCGTCCAAGGACTGCCTGGGTGCAGAAAATCAAAGCTGCCTCTGAGCTCTACATAGAGACAGAGAAAAAGAAGCGCGAGAAGGCGTACCTGGGTAATGTGCACAGGGCCCAAGAGACTGGGGCGGGAGGGCCACGGAGTCCATCCCCGTGTCTCTGGGACTGGGACACGTGCATGCGCAAAAGTGGTGGGAGCAAAATGGGGCACAGGGTGGTGGATGAAGGGCAGGTGCCAAGAGCGGGAGGAGGGAGGGGACTTTGCTTTCTAGCGGGGGCAGACGCACAGCACAGACTGTGGGCATGCTGGGGAGAGACGGAAACAAAACATTTTGTGTTGTTTCTTTGCGGTCTAGTCCGTTCCCAGCGGGCGACGGGTATTGGAAGGCTCATGGTGAACGTTGTAGAAGGCATTGAATTGAAGCCCTGTCGGTCACATGGTAAGGGCATGAATTCCACTCAAGCCACTCTAGAGTATTGGGGTGTTCTCCCCAGCGGTCTTGACATCATTTATGATATTTCTTACTCATCGTCTTTCTAGCACTTGTCAAAGAGTTATATATATGAATGTATATATGTAAATTTATGTATATATACATATATTTATATATAGAGAGACACACACATATTTTTCTAAATTCTTTTCTATTGTCCTGCTTTTCAGGGAGACCTGAGAGGACTCAGTCCATGTGACACACAGTACACATGACATATATGCACAGATAGGAGCCATCTGACTTTGAGCCCTGCTAATGGATTTGTTTCTCTAGATGTGATACCAAACTATGTGTGTGTCCTCCAGATTTCCCACTTGTTACTCTCAAAGGTCGAGGGGGGTGGAAATGAGATGTGTCCCACCTGGCAGGGGCTTTTATTCCCTTCAGGAAAGAGCAACCCGTACTGTGAGGTGACCATGGGCTCTCAGTGCCACATCACCAAGACGATCCAGGACACGCTGAACCCCAAGTGGAACTCCAACTGCCAGTTCTTCATCAGGGACCTGGAGCAGGAAGTCCTCTGCATCACTGTGTTCGAGAGGGACCAGTTCTCACCCGATGGTGAGTGGACAATGGCCCTCAGGGTACCCCGGTCCTGCCCCACCATCTTTCAGGGATACATGTTTCCTTACTCAGCACTCCTTGGGATTTCCTGAGAGATCAGGGTGGCATAGTGCGAGGAGCTGTTGGAGCCCCATGGGTGGGCATGGAAGGACGCTGTTGGGCTGCTTCCCTAGACAGTGGTCTGCTTTCCAACATAAGCAGTGTGAGGAAGGGCATGCCTACAGACCTCGATGGAGTTTGCTTTGTGTTTCCGTCCTTGGCTATCATCGAGGCTCAGTCAGTAAAGGTGCTTGCTGCTAAACCTTGACTTTGATCCCTAGGGCTGACATAGTGGGTTCTTGTCATTTGTGCTCTGACTCAACACATGCTATGGCTCGTGCGTGTGGGCAAACACACACACAAGATAGATAAGTAAATGTTTATCAAAGCAACGAGATAGCCATACTTGGTGGTTCACGCCTATCATCCCAGCACTCAGGAGGAATTAAGAGTTGGAAGCGAGCAGGAGTACATAAGGAGACCCTGTGAAAAATGTAGAAGACATGGGATAATGCTGACCAGTGGAAGAGGAATATTGGCCAACACAGGTGTCTCAGAATCAGCTGCTATCCCACAGGAGACCTAAGAAGCTTCCGTGGTGTTGGGCACATCCTTCCTTCCATAGGCTCTCTTTCCATAGTGACTTTCGGCCGGTGAATCCAGGATGCCACACCCTCAGCCAAATCAAAGCTGGAGAGTGAGTTTAAAGTTCAAAGTCCCAGAAACTATCAGAGGAAGATAACAAATGGAGCCAGCAATGGGCTGAGTGAGGGTCTGATGCCGGCACTGGACTGAATCCCAGCAGTAGGGAGGCAGAGGCGGATGGAGCTCTGTGAATCTGAGGCCAGCCTGGTCTGTAGAGCACGTTCCAGGACAGCCTGTGCTACACAGAGACCATATTTCAAAAAAACAAAAAAAAATTAAGCACATATATATTATGTGTATGTGTGTGTGAATGTATGTCATGCATATGTGTGTATGTCATGTATGTAGGTACCTGTGGAGTCCAGAAGAGGGTGTCATAGCCCTTGGATCTGGAGGTAGAGGATGTTGTAACGTACTCTACATGGGTACTTGGCAACTGAATCTCAGGTCCTCTGGAAGAGCAGTAAGTGCTTTTGACCACTGAGCCCCCCTTCTTTCTCTCTCTCCTCTCTCTCTCTCTCTCTCTCTCTCTCTCTCTCTCTCTCTCTCTCTCTCTCTCTGTGTGTGTGTGTGTGTGTGTGTGTAAAACTTGGGTATAACCACTAAGGAACTGTCTGCCTTGTGTTTTGAGATAGACTGTCTTACTGGCCTGGAGCTCACTGATTGGCTCGGCTGGCTTTCCATCCTATCTCTACCTTCTTGGTGTTGGGGTTACAAGTTTGTGCCACCATAGGTGGCTTTTTTTTTTAAAGATAGGGCTTCATATAGCCCAGGCTGGCCACACGAAACCACATCAAGCCAGTTTATACGACGCTGGCAACTGGCAACTCAATCCCAGGCCTAACGCATACCAGATAAGCACTCTACCGAGTTACGCCTCTAGCTCCCGGCACAGCTTTGGAAACAGTGTATGTGTGTTTGCCTATGTGAGTTTATGTGCACCACATGCATGCAGGAGCCCATGGGAACCAGAAGAGGTGTTGGATCCCATGGAGCTGGAGTTACAAGTGATTGTGAGCCACCATGTGGGTGCTGGGAACCAAAATCAGGTCTTCTGGAAGAGAAGCATGTGTTCCTAACTGCTGAGCTATCTATCTCTCCAGCCCACCACTGGCTTTCCCTGGGGATCGAATTTATGTCCTTGTGTCTGCAAGGCAGGTATTCTTTCTGAGTGATTCATCTCCTTGACTCTATTAATATATTTTAAAGTGGATGCAGAATATATTCTATTTGTGGATTATTACAATAAAAGTATGTGATGAGTAACAAGAAATCAGAGTTGTTGGTATACCCATCACCTTGGATATATATTATCTGGTTTATGGGTTTTTAGCAGTGACCTATCATGGCACATTGGCTACTCCATGGGGAAGTAAATGGGAGAGGCTAGTGCTGGTCTTCTCAGCGGTCCTAGAGGATGCGGGGCCTGCTGTGCCATAGGCGCAGTCCTAGAGGAGGCGGAGCCTGGCTGTGCCATAGGAGCGGTCCTAGAGGAGGCAGGGCCTGCTGTGCCATAGGCCCCTCCCAGTGTGCTGAGCGTGTGCCTTGGAAACAGGGAACTTTTTCTGAGCATGCTTTGCTTTTTCTCCTTTCAGACTTTTTGGGTCGGACAGAGATCAGAGTGGCTGACATCAAGAAAGACCAAGGCTCCAAGGGCCCAGTTACAAAGTGTCTCCTGCTGCATGAGGTCCCCACGGGAGAGATTGTGGTCCGCCTTGACCTGCAGTTGTTTGATGAACCATAGCAGTCCCGGGATGATCATAAAGGACTTCCTTCTCAAGGCCTCACACGCTGTCTGCTGATCAGCCACGGGACAACGGGGACAGCAAAGACAAAAGTCCCTCAAGGCTACTAGGAGTAGTTCTCGACAATCCTGCCCTTCAAACCATGTCCCATTTTATGAATCCAAATTCTCTTTTCCTTTGTCCTCCCTATAGGTCCTATCATGGCTTCTAAAGTCTTGGAAATCCACAACCTACAACTAGGTTCCCTTGGGAGCCCGGATTCTTCCCCGGGCTGGAGGTGTGGGTCTGGCTACTACAGAGTAGATTTATAAACGCAGGGGCTGTACAATTTTGGAGAACTTGATTAGGCCTCCTATTTCTCACCTCTAGCAGCACCTTTGCAGACTCCCTGACCTATGAAGCCCCATGTGTGGTGTGTTTAGTCCGGTTATGCTGGAATTGTTGCTGCTTTGGAGTCCAGCCTCCACTGGGAAACGGGGCCCGGGATCGAATGCTCAGTATAATGGCTCCTGAGGCAGGCACCGGCTTGGCTCCCTGGAAAGCTGCTACTGGAAGATTCTCGAGTGTGCACTAGAGCTGTTCAGACCCCGATTAGTGTCTATCAGCGAAAACGCACTGGTGCACTATGGGATGGTTCAAGATGTGCTTGGAGAATGAATGATTCTGGAAGCTCATCTATGAAGTTCTGTCCTGATGAGTTAGATCCACTCCGGGTCCCTGGGAAGCCTTGATGACATGGAAGTTCCTTACCTACGAAGTTCTGCCCTGATGAGCATGATCGGCTGTGGGGCACTTGGAAGGGCACTTGACATTATTGAGTCCTGGTTGCCGCTATTCTTGGAACATTCTCTTTGGCCTTGGAGACCCTGTGATGTTTGGTGAGAAGTTCTGTCTGGTGAGCCGCCTGAGCTGATTCTGTGTATGGGTGTACTGGATCCGACTGTTGAGTGACTCACCCCAGGAGGTCATGCCTCACATGGATGAAGTTTGAAACAGAAAGGATTCAAGATGGAACTGGGAGATGCTAAGAAAATCCATTACTTGGTGTGGGGAGGGGGAAAGACCCTGGGAACACGTGGGCCCCGCACATGAGGTAGGAAGACGGGAAACTCTCCCCTGAGCTTTCTCAGGCACACACCAGTTTTTTAATAATAGAACACATGTGCTTTTTGCCAGAGTCAGGGTGTATAGACCAAGTTTTTAGTCTGAGTTCTTCATGTTTTCTTTTCCTTAAATGCTAAGAGATAGATTGGTTGAGTAGATAATGACGTACTTTGCTGATGGAAAGTGTGGGCCGAGTTTTGTTCCCGTGGCCTCATTCTCATGGCCCAGTCTGTGGTCATGAGTGTTCTTTGCATGTCTCTGGATTCTGGCCGCAGGCTCTCCTGGGCTAGGTGGGGGTCTTTTCTGTGGTAGGTCCTCAGGATTGTTCTAGAAGTCTCTTGTAAGTGATAGTGTGCCCGTGACAGAATAACTACTCTGCTGAAAACTGAGCGCTTCGTGTGACCTCACGCCTATAGGCCCCTGTCCATGTATGTGTGTCACATGATTTTTCAAAACAATATATGTGGGAAAGGACAACAAGGTTTACATTTCATACTTCCGAGAAACACTGACTATTTATTTATTGGAGATAGTGTTGACTTTTGTATCAAGAACAACAGACATACCTATTTTATTTTTAAACGCACCAATAAACTCTTCAGTTAGCAGCTGCTAGCCGAACACGAGCTAGATTTAGTTAGCTTCAGGCATGTATTGGCTTACCACTTCCCAGCAGAAAACACTCAAAGCGCTTCACGTTCGTGCTTTTTATGTTATCAAGAAACTATTTTAAATGAAACGTGTAAATGGATCGGTGTAGTGATGAAGGACATGTTCCCATAGTGTGAAAAACAAGTGTTCAGTGTGCAAATGGCCAGGGTTGAGCAACCATTCTGTTGACCCTCCCTTCTGTCCCTTAGCCCCCTTTCCCTTCGTCGACTTTATTTTCAGGTTAATGTTGAATGTCCATGTTTCCGTAGGAAGGATGAGGCATGCACGGTGGTCCCTGTAGGACCTAGGTCACCTCCTCACAGAACCCATGGTTGTGGCATGCAAATGCAGTCTGTGGGTCTTTCCCCCAGTGACTCTGCTGGGCGTCCTTGGGGGTGATCCTGGGCTTGACAAATCCGGATTAGTGTCCTTGCATCTGCTACTGTCATTTGTCATGAGTGAGTGCTTCCGGATGAGCTGGGCTGGCCCTGAGACCCAGCTATGACTCCAGAGTCCTGCAGGGGAGTCCTGCTGTGATCCGAGGGTGACAGAGGCACAGACCCTTGATTCTCCGGCCAGGCTACATTTCATACAAATGCCATGTCCTCGCCAACAAGGGATCTGAATCCCAGCTGTACGCAGTGCTTGCTCAGGCTATGTCTCCTGGCATCCTGATGCTAGCCCTTCAATCACCCCTCCCCCTGAGGCATTCTCCTTCTGTGAGCCACACTGCTGGTACCTCCCACACTCTGCCCTCCTCTCCCTCAGGTAAGGGCTCTCCTGGAAAGTGGCTATGCTCTGACCCTGAGAACTCTCTTGAGAACATTGAGACCAAAGCTCCTAAGCTGGGCTTTCTTCACGAACCATTTGTCCCAAGGGGTCATTTCTGACCTCTGAGGCAGGATTGATACTTTGTCTCTCTAGCTTTATCTCTTGGGACCAGATTTGCTGTGTCCACAAGAGTTTGGAGACATATGTGATTTGTTCAGGTCTAGGTCTGCCCTGGCCAAACAAGAGAGATCTTTCTAGACTGTAGTCACCAGGAATGCCAGAGAAACTGGGGGAGGATGGCCGTCATCAACTGTTTTTATAATATGTTCCTGTCCTTGGACAACAAACAAACAAAAAAAAAAACATTCTTCTGGAAGAACTCTAATGGGAAATGGCATTTTTTCTTCCTTGTTTTGAGACAGGACCTCACTGCATAGCCCAAGCCGGCCTTGAACTTAGGATCCTCCTGCCTTAGCCTCCTATGTATTGAAATTACAAGTGTGTACCACTGTGCTCAGCTGTCTTCATTTTTATAAACAAAAGTATGACTTCGGTATGTAAGGGGACTTGATTTCCCCTGGGAGAACTGACCGGCTCTGGAAACAAACATCCCAAGAGAAAGCAGATCAGTGGATCACGAGCCCTGCTTCTTACCTTTCTATTTGTTTGCTTGTTTTTCAAGACAGGATTTCTCTGGCTAACCCCGGCTGTCCTGGAACTCACTCTGTAGACAAGGCTAACCTTAAACTCTCAGAGACCTGCCTGCGTCTGCTTCCTGAGTGCTGGAATTAAAGGTGTGCGCCACCATGCCCTGAGCTTGTTATCTTGACTTGGTGCCAACCTGAATCTTAGAGGCGTGTCCAGGAGGCCAAGGGCTTTGGTAATTTCAGGTTGGTCTTCCTAGGTGATGCAGCAGCGACCTCCGCAGGAGCTGGCTGGGCAGGAGTAGAGTTTACTGACCTCAGAGCGTCGCGGGGGGTTGGGGTTCCAGAATCTCATGAGTCTGAAATCCAGGGCAAATGGACGAAGTCTCTCTGGCTTTGTTTGAAAGCTGAAGTACCTGAGCTGGCTGAGACCACAATGAAGAGACAAAGAGAGTCAGTCCACACACTAAGGATTTGTGGTCTAGCCGCTCGGCCTGTTTCGAGTTTTAAAAGAGGTCGAAAGTGTGTTAGAATCTTTCACTCTGCCTTTCCTTCCGGGGTTCAGGCCTGCTGTAGACCTGGTGTCCCTGCTTCTGCCTCCTCTCTCCTGGGACTGAATTCTTGTGTTTTTTCTTTGTTTCCATCCGTTCTCCCCAAAGACACATTGACGATGACATGTCTGGGGACGCTGTACTGGTTAGGCTCCTGTTCTGGGACAGACGTCAGGGCAGAAGTTGGTTTGTATGAGTGGTGGCCATTTCCTTAAGAGAGCTCTGACCTTGCTGGACTAGGAGCAACAACAAGGCGTCCCAGTGTGGGTACTGAAGCTGCCAACCTGTGCCCCCTACACCTTTTGTGCATTGTTCCCTTTAAGGAGGGCCAGTGCTTGACTTTTTCCAACTACATTAATTACCTACCTGCCTAGGGTCCCTACCGGCAGGGGGCCAGGGATGCAAGGTCAAGGTAACGCTAGAAAGCAGAAGGAAAAAGGGAAGAGGGAAAGAAGGAAGGGAGGAGGGATAAAGGAAGGAGGGAGGAGGAGGAAGAGAGGAACAGGCAGTCAAGAGAGATCTTGGAGTGGGCTTCCTCTAGCTCTTCAAGCACCTTGGCTTCTCAGGCTATGGCGCCAACTGAGAGCTGCTTGGAGGTTAATGGCTCACCCACTGCCACGCGCTCCTTTTAGGAGTTAAAGGACCACATCTTTGGAGAGGAGACTCACGACCCCTGCCACCCCCACATGCCAGGCAGTCATATTTGTGAAGATGTGATTTAGCCCTCTCTTCTCGTCACAGAGGCTGCTGATACCTATGGTGTAGCCGCCTTTTGAGCAGCAAGTTCCCGTGAGCTCTTGGGCACCCACCATATTCTATTTTGAATGACCCCTATTTATGAACGTTGCCCTATGATGGGCTAGTCAAGGAAACAATAAATATTTCCTGGTAGCTCTGACTTGGAATAAACCGCTGGCTGGTTGCCAAGGGATTCGTCTGTCCTGCTCCCCGATACCTGGAAGGCAGTTGCGAGTCCCGGGCCACTTCCTCCCAAGGCACCGCATGAAGTCCCTATTTGTAGGTTCCCAGGATCAACTATGATGTAATAACTTCGTCTCTGTAAGAGCCAGGAAAGGTTCTGTCGGTGAGAAGCATGGAAAACACCACCCATGAGAAAGTCGGCCGTGATCGCAGGTTCTCTAACTTGAGGACATTAAAACTCAGATCCCAGCGCACTGCCCAGTCTACAAATCAGGAGCACTAATGCAGTCGGCAATGCTAAAAATGTGTTGTTTCTTCAGGGTCCCCCTTCCTGTCCAGGGTATGCCCAGGGGGCTGAGAGTCAGAGAAGCCAACTTTTTGGCTTTCAAGTCAACATGTAAATCTAATTTTAAGTCATTTTAATAACATAAAATTCACGTTTCGTGACTGGGGAGATGGCTCCGTCAGTAAAGCACTTGCCGTGCAAACCCAAGGACCTGAGTTTGATCCCCTGCACCCATGTAAAAAATGCCAGGTGCAGCAATATGTACCGGTATCCCAGTGCTGGGGAGGCTGGGACAAGAGGATCCTTGACTGTGCTCCCTAGGGGGGCTGGCTGGTGAGTTATAGTGAGAAAGCCTGTATTAAGGGATAAGGTGCAGAGCTATGGGGGAAGACAGTGCTGGGACCTGGGGTCTATGTGCAAGAGCTCCTGAACTAACGTATGCGCATACGTGCGCACACACACACACACACACACACACACACACACACACACACACGCATGCGCACGCATGCACGCACACACGCATAGAAGCGTAAGTGCTCACCTCCAAATAACTATTTCAGTTCTACATAGACCTAATTGGGTCCTTCCTTAAGAGGAGCTAATAATTTCTATTTTGGCATATAATTCTTCCAGTACCATGTGTGGTTGTCAGTTGCAGGGTAACTTGCCCCTTTGCTCTGTCAGGGCTTTTATATTTTACTAGGATTCTGTTCCGTGTTCTGGGCCAGCCTGGATGCTTGCTTCAGCACAGTGGTGGGTATCTCTTAGTGTTCAAGGGCCACCGAAGAGAGCTGCATTCGGAAGTGGGCTCATTCTGTCAGCTTTCAAAATACCCACCGTCCCTCTGGGATTTCTGGAGAGCTGATCAGGGGCCAAGGCTCCTTTTTGTGCCGTGGTGATGCCTCTTTCCTTCTAGAACCGTCTTCTACTCACTATTCGCGAGACTACCGTCCTGTGGTTTTCTGCCTCTCCAGCGATACTCTTTTGCGGTTCTCGTCTCAAACTCGGATATCGAATTTCCTCCTGTTCTTGGTGAAAACAGAGTGGGGACCCCAGAAATATAGGAGCCAAAGTCAGTGGGGTGGCTCGCGTGGCAGAAGCTGACTTCCCTTTGCAGTCTCTTCAGGGTCCTGCCGCTCCTAGATAGTTCTATGGCAGGCCCCGGGGTGCTGGCTCCCCCTGCTGCCACCTTACAGCATTGCTCCTGTGTGACTCGAGGAAGTCGCTAGAGAGAAGGGCAAAGGGCTAGAACCTGGTGGTGAGTGAGCGCTCCCAGTCCAGCGATGAGTGTTGAAAGTTGGCTTGAACCCAAAGCTTCTGGGCACAGTGGGGCTGGGACTTGCCAGAGGTACCTCCTTGACTTCCTTACCTTTTCTGTGTCTACTTCCGAGGAGAACTTTGCTATTCAGTTCGCCACAGAAAAGGGCTGGCGGCCTGAAGGAGGCTCTGTCCCCACAGAACTTCTAGAAGTCAGTTGGATAGCAGAGTGTCTACCCAAAGACTTCAGCTTCCGATATTTTAAGTGGCAAACATTGGTGAGATGTAGTCACTGACTGCATGGTGTGTGTCTGTGAGTGAGTGTGTATGGCTGTGTGCCAGGCATTGGGGATAGCCGTCTGTCTTGCTGACGGAGACAGGTAATGCGTCGAGCACGCTTCTCCACGCGACCAGTGTGGGCTAGGTACAAAATTAAAAAGTGTGACTTCCCTGTCCTAAATGACTGGGGATTTCAGTAGTGACAGCAGAGACCTGGGCTGTCTGGGTCCTGCTGAGTGTGGGACATGCAGTTGTCTAGGCCCAACACCCTGGATCTGCCTTGACTCCACTGTAAATGTAGAGGGCCTCTCTGTGTCTCTTTCCTTTGGAAAGACCTCCCTGGCAGGCTGTGTAGAGCTGGGGTAGTAATGCCATCTCTCCTCCTCTCGGCTCCCTTCCTTTTTTTTCTTTTATCTTCTTTGCAGTGCTAAGGATCAAAGCTAGGGCCTCATGTAAGCTCAGAAAGTGATCTATTTTTCAACATGCCGTTCTTTTATCTCTTGAAAGTACAGACAATCTGGGATAATTAGAGCGTGCAGAACCCCGGCTCACAACCACAAGCGCCCCCAATGGACAGGGAGTTGTCAACGGATGCTCGATGCTTTCTCAGGTCCCAGTCCGGGCTGTGTCACCAGATAGCAAGTGGCTTTGAGCCTTCTAGAGTGAATTCTCTGCCTTGAAATAAATCCTTTCCCTTAGCCACCAGTCAAGCACCAGGGGCTGCTCTCCCTGTCCCGGAACTACTGTCATGGGGAAGATCCTAGAAGGCCTCAGTGTCCCTGCCCCCAGTGACTGGATGCTTGTCCCTCAAGCTACCACTCTCTGGAGAGGAGGAGAGGTTTGAGCCAGGAGCCTCTCTGCCCTAGAGGCCAAGAGTCTGAGATTTTGCTTCTGAGAGGCAGGGCCCTCACACGCTAGATCCCCCTGTGACTTGTGAGTGACACTTGGGTGGCGTTGTGTTAGCCCCTGAGTTCTCGAAGACCAGGGCTCCGGGAAGAGCAGCGGGTGTGGAGTTGCCCCTCGCTGCTCGCTGTGTGTGTTGCTCTGGTATATCGCTTTCCTTGTCCTGGGTGCTCCAAACACTCGGAGGCTCTGTTGGCCTTCAGATGTAGTCCCAAGTCTACACACGCAGAGCAATAATCCTCGAGTCTCCTGATTCCCTTCCTGTCATTCTAGCTCCAGAGATGGAGGCAGGAGGATCAGGAATTTAGGGCCAACCTCAGCTGTAGAGGAGTTCAAGGCCGGCTGGGCTTCATGAGACCCTATCTCAAAACTAAAACCACGAAAACCGAGGAAGAGAAAGAGATAGAAGGTGTGCCCGTCACGGACTTAAGTCACCTTAGAGGAAAGCAGATGGTTTCCGTGGGCCATGCTCCGTGGAGGCACCTGGCCACTACGGCATCGGCAGCCATTTTAAAGGCTGTTTTAGAACACACTTCGTCAATCAACATTCTCAAACCATCACTTGCTGAGCATTCTCCAAAGGTCTCAATGGTTAGACGTGCATTTAAAGGAGCGTTTGTTAATGGCCCCAAGTATCTTGGAACTGAGAGATCAGCCTCAGATCTGGTCCACACAGCCCAAGCTGGAGCCCGAGTCCTTGCCCCTGTGCCAGCTCCTGGTACAGGGGAGCGAGCTGCCATTCACCTGTGTTGTGCTGTCTTGGCTCTTCAATGTTGCACCCTCACACACGCCGATGGGGCGCATACACACCTGTACAGAGGCGAGAAACCTCCACCCAATGACCTGTGTCTAACAGCTCCCAGCTCCTAGGTTTCTGCATCGAATGCAGTTTCCAACCAAGACAAAGACAGCAATCCACTGCATAATGTGAAACGACTGTGCTCCGTGTGTGGTTCGTCATGAAATCTCTGCTGTATGTGTTTGGGGAATGACGATTATATGTATATACCGTATGTAAGAGGCTATGCTGCCCAATGTTGCGTAAACTTACCAGATTCTCTAGTCTGAATATTTAACTTGTTATTGTAAAATGTGATTTCTCATTGAGAGATTATTTTTCTGTATGTACATGAGAGTATTTTAGGAATCTAATTTAAGTGCATAAACTCTAGAAGAAATTAAAACCATACTCCAGGAGTAGCAATGCCTGATCGGATCTCTTGGGTTCAACCCAACTAAATTTTATTAAAAGACAAATCCAAGTTGAATGTTTAGGAATTCAAAAGTGTGATTTATTTTTTCCTTCTGCCTTGCAGGGGACATGGTGTTAGTGAAGTGGGTGGAGGCATGACAGAATGGGAGGGACCACGTAGCCATGGCCTGGGGTGAGATCTTGTTACACTACAGGTTGCCTCCTACAGATGTCATATTCTGGAGTGAGACACACAGCCCGTCTTCCAACAGACTGCTGCCACAGACCATGTGGCCTGGTCAGAGAACTCAGGAGCATTCAGGGAGGCCACTCCCCGGCTTCAGCTTCTCCCACCATGGAGAAGCTGATGGGGTGAGGGTGAGGGGAGGCCGAGCCTGGGTTTTCCAGGCTCAGCTGTTTGTATGCAGGGGAAACAGGTACCCCATACAGCTTCCTGAAGGCCCAGGCTGAGACAAGAGGCCTGCCTCCCCTACTCTACACCCTTTCCAGAAAAATACAAGATGTTCAGGCTGCTTCTGAGCACCGCTGGAATGTTTCTTCAGGTGACCCAGGGAGGCTGGTGAAACTGTGTCTAACCTCTTTCCCCGGCCCCCGCTCCCCAAGAGAGCATCTACAAATGACTTTAGTTAGTGGTGACTCTGAGTCCAGCCTTGCCACCTGATCGGAAATGCCTCTCGATTAAGAGCCAGTTTCTGGTGACAGGGGTGACCACTGATCACTGCAGAAGTCTAGGGTCCACTGATGAAAAGGACAAGCACGGGGGTGTGTTGGGCCAGCGCTTCTTTCAGTAAGCTGTGTGCCTCTTAATGCTGCCAGCTCTGTCTTAATAACCCTGCTCTGGCGCACGCTGGAGTCAAGCCATGTCCTGCCTGCAGAGGTGTGGGCAGCTTTACTGCAGGATGCTTCCTGGACTCTGCTAAGGCTGAAAATGACTGTATTCTATAGCTGCCTCTAGTCTCAAAGATGGGGCCACTTAGCTTGCTCAGATGTAGCCTGGGAAGGCATGTCAGGCCAGCGTGTAGAACTGCACAAACTCTGGCTTCTCTGTCTGCATAGACCCTGCTTCTTCTCTCCTGGAATGATGAGCGCTGGGCTGGGGTGACCACAGGTTGTGAGGATACACCAGCCAGACGAGAGAACTCCAGGCCCTCCCCCACAGCATTGGTCGGTTAGCATTTGTGATCTCTGTAGTGGGCCATGGTGCTGGTAGCCTGCAGTTCACAGCCGGCAGTGGTGGAACTAAGCCACTCCCCCATGGATGTCCAATTCATTGTAATGTGTACTTGTTGCTAAGTAACAGTATTTTCATGAAAGGATTATAGTGTCCGCTTTATAACACTAATAGAGTTCTAAAGATTATTAGACATTGTTATAAGTTAGACTTCTACATCTGCACAAGGCCTGCTGAAGCAGGCTCATAAAGCTTCTTTTCCATTTGTTTAAAAGGTTTTTTAGTTTGTTTTTTTCATGTCTGAACACCCTTTGGCACCTTATTACACATGAAATGTTGTTTTACCAGCTCAGTTTCCAGCAATAGGGCATTGACTTTCGTTGTACAGTGGCAACATCAGTAGGAATCGCCAGGCCCTGCATCTCATTCTTGGTCGCTTTGGCCTGTATGGTCCAAATCACATAAGCTCACGAATAAAACAAGAACAGCCAACCTCACTACCTCAGATTATTCTGAGCTTTTTCTTCCTCCACTTCTTTGCCGACACACAGGACGCCCTGAAAATGAGTCTCTCCCTGTGGCCATTTCCCAGAGTAAGGTTGTAGTTGTACAAGAAAAATGATGTAAAAATAAAATAAAAACATATGGCAATCCCTACCTTTCCAACTCTCCTGTGTCCTCAGAGAGTCAGCTCTGAGACAGACTCCTTGTGTTGAGTATTCCTAAGAATAGCATGAGAAATGCTGAGAACAGTTAGGGGCGCCAAGGAAACCTAGCAAGCCCAGTAAAACTTCCTGGAGACTCTTAAATGAGTGGGCTTTTCTTTTTGGACAGGGTCACACATAGCTACCTGAGGCTGGCCTTAACTCCCAATCCTCCTGTCTCACACCCCATGCACAGTTGGCTTCAGTGTGAACTTGTGGTGCCCTTCATGTGCTGTCTTCTATGCACCCAACGTAGGATGTTAGGTGTACCCTACTTAATAGTTAACACATATCATACCCATGCAAAGGGCTGTTCAATTGCACAGCTCAAAGAAACCTTCCCATTTGTTTGCTTTTTCTCATCAGCTTGTCTTCCAGTGTGGTTTTGAGAGTTGTTTAGCTATACCTTCATTTACCCTAATTTGTTCTAAGACCCAAATGGATACACACACACACACACACACACACACACACACACACACACACACACACACAAAACTTAAACCTTTTTATCTTTAATTATATGGTGGGGGCAGGCACGTACACACGAGTGCACTCTGCCTGCACTGGCCACAGGTGTTGGATCTCCCTGAGTTACAGGTGTTTGTGAGCTGCCTGTGTGTTGCATCAGAATTCAGGACTTCTCGAAGACCAGTATGTGCTTTTAAACACTGAGCCACTGTTCCAGCTGTTTTGCTATTTTGTTCTGCTTGCTTTGTTTCCTCGAGACAGGATTTCTCTGTGTGGCCCTGGCTGTTCTGGAACTCACTCTGTAGACCAGGCTGGCCTTGAACTCAGATCTGCCTGCCTCTGCCTACCAAATGCTGGATCAGGCTTTTGCTTTTTGAGGTAAGGTTTTGATATGTATCCCAGGCTGACCTCAAAATCCCTATCTTTCTGCCTCAGCCATGAGGGTTGGGATAATGTGACACGCCACCACACTAGGCTGTTCTGTTTGAAGGTGTTAGGAAGGGCTTCCCTGTGAAGCTGGGCCCTCGAGGTGGCACACGCCTCAATCTCAGCACTTCAGGGGCACATCGCTGCCTAGGACCCATGGCCAGCCTCAACTCAGATCCAGGACATTGTACTTCATAGCACAAGATTATCGTGGGCAAGGCTTTGGGGTCATCTCTGGTATTTGTGGGGTAATCTGCATCAGTGCTGCTGTCTGTGTGAGCCTTGCAGTGAGCATGCGAGGCTATCCCGGTCCTCAGTGGCAAGCCGAAGGCAGGCAGTGAATCTTGGGAAGGTAGAGAACCATGCTCAACAGGAGAGGCGAGCCTAGCAGTGCTCAGCAACAGGGGCTTGTTTCTCCCTTGTGATAAGAGCCCTTCGCCTGGCTGCTCTGGACCCCACTACCTCATCTGTATCTAGTTTGAAGAAACCACCTGCGGACTGCCAGGCTGCTGGCAGTGAAGGGTACCCGGACACATCCCACTTCCTCTCTTCCCCTTTGCTAAGACTTAGCCCTGGGGTAAGGCCCTTCAGCTGTCTGTGAGGCAACCGCTCTTGGGCATGGCCCAGAAGGGCCTACTGGTGACCCCAAGAGCTCCAGCTGCTCCAGCAGCCTCAGAGGCGAACTCTGGGAGCTGCAGGTGGACTGGGAGCATCTCAGGGGCAATGGGGACTTGCGTGTTAGCCTGACTGGCTGGCTCCAGCTGTGGTCAGTGTGTCATCTGTCACAAGGGGAACAATCATGAGATGGGGATTGCAAACCAGACTCTGTGGTTCAGCCATGTTACCCTGAACAAATCTCACGTGTAAAATGAGAGATACCTATTCTACTGTATCACAATATTGCTAGATTTCATATGAGGGGCACAAAGTGCCCTTGACAGTTCAGACCCTGAGCCCACCTAAGCTTTTTCACCTTCTGACTATGGTCAGAAGTTTTATGTCAGGATCAAGAAAACCTTTCAGTAGAGAGGCCTCCTTCAGCCACCCCTCAAAGACATGAGATTTTGATAGGCTACATATGTAGACACAATGTTAATTTAATCAAGGAATCCCTAAGAATAACACACAGTCCAGCCCAAGGGCATTCTAAACTCAAGACTAGAGGAGCCCGCCCACGGGAGGATGAAGACCTTGCACTGCAAATCCCTTAAAGGACAAGAAGCAGCACCCTCTGTTTAGGAAGCGGTTTATTGTTGCTCCAAGGATGAGCGCTCACAAAGGCAACAGCCTTCAGAGCATCTCCCGCATGGCCTGGCTGAGCTTCTGAATCTTGGTCTTCGCAGACATGTCAACGTATTTCTCCCCAATTCGGACAATCATGCCACCCATGATTGACGGATCAGTCTAGGAAATAAAACAGGTTGCAAATGTGAAAACACAGGATTCGCTCATCAGGTGCGCAGATTAAAAAACAACCAAAATCCTGAGGAGGCTCGCTAAAACAGGCAGACCACCCACAACACGAGGGGAACTATGCTGGGATCAGGACTCAGCTTCAGCTCAGCCTCGGCACCAACACTGCCCACAGCCCGTGGCCGAGTCAGACAATGAAGGAACCAAACCCACCTTAACCTCCAGTTTCAATATCTGTCCTTGACCCAGGAAGCTCTTCAGCACGGTCTTTAACTCGGAGAGAACAGCGTCATCTAAAGGCTGAAAAAGAATGACCACCCTTTAAACAGAGCACAACAGTTAGAGAGAGGGAAAAAATACAAATACTCGTAGGAAGGGAATATCATGTACACAGAGTGCAGACTTCTGAGAAAAGAGGCCCGAGTGATCCTGAGCCCACCTAAGCCTCCCCTTCTTGACTATAAAATAAGGACAATCTTAGGATAGTAAAGATGACAAGGTCCCCAGCAGATGGCAGCGCCAATAAAGGGTGGTAGTTACTGCCCTGCTGGCAGCAGGCCACAGGTTTAAACAGTCTTATTCTAGAACTTAACATTGCATTTAAGAGTCCAGGCTATAACAGGACCTAAACAGCTAGTTCATAAAATGCTTCGATGTCCTTTAAATGCAGCCAGGATCCCCATGACTAACTGCTGGCTTCCAGGTGGAGGCTCACAGGAATCTCACTAGTGACAAGTTGCATTCCGCAGTGGGGGGAAAGGGCCACTTACAGATGCTGTGGTCACCGTGCATGGTACTTCTCCACGGTGGACACTCATGATGGTGGAAAAGGCAGAGATGACCGCCTGGGTATTGCTCAGCCGTCCGTTCTCAGCAAGCACATCTGCGCAAGTGACAGGAACTCAGTGAGTCACATTCAGAGCAAAGCCAATTTGTAGCTGGGGACACCACAATCAGAGTCCTCGGAGACTGCGAATGGGGGCTGGCGGGACGACTCAGTGACTCAGCACGGGAGGTGCTCCTGCAGCAAACCCAGGCTCAGTTCCCATATGTTGGCTCATGACCACCCACAACTCCAGTTTCAGGGGATCTTTTGACTTCCTGGGGCACCAAGTTTTTTTCTCTCTCTGGTCACTTCCCCCTCTTAACCCTAATCCCAACCCTTGCACAGTTAAAACAATTATCTAAGAAAACCCAACTGGGAACGTGGCCACACTCACTCATGAGGTTGGCTGTCAGTGGAGAAAACTTTTCCTTGGCTGTGATACTAGCCAGACTTTTCGCTTTGATGGAGCGCTTGACGTAGGGGTTCAGAACCGCAAGAGACACCTTGGGGTCCTTCAGGAGTTGCTGTAAGCACACACACAAGTCAGTCAGCACACATTTTGTTCATGGGGTTAAAGATATACTTTAAAGAACTCCAGAAATACCTTATGAGGTTCCTTACATGTATTTTAAGAAACCATACAAAATTAAGCAGCCACAGTCTCACCATATATCCTACCGCATGTGACACCGTAAGCCCGTTTTCCTCAGCACACATTCCCCCAGCTACACTGAGAGGCCTCTCTCTGAGTCCCCAGACAAACCTAACTATGAGATTCTGGACTGAAAGGGAAGAGAACAAGAACCACAACCATGTTGCAAATCCATTTTATCCCCATTTTGCTAAAGCACAAACACCAACTTAGTAACCACCTGCAGCTTCAGCACCTGCTGACTTCACCATCAGACCAGAGTTCAAGGACCCACAATGGCTCTTCCTGGGCAGGCACCTTCCAGTTACACATCTGCACACCTGCCAGCTGCTCCCCAGCACCCCACTGGCTCCTGGCTGGAATTCAGTCCATTGCCAAGCAGTGCTGATTTTCATGCTAGGATTTCCGCCTGAGTAGCCACACAGAAAAGGCCTTTACAGATATGGCCCCGGAGCCTGGGTTACCCACCTTCTCATGTTTCTGCTAGTAACACCCAGCAGACATCTAAGGTGACATCTCTTACCATCCCACCCCTGCCCCCAGCCCCTCAAAACCTCACTTGTAGCACCTCAGATAACTACCTTCTTCTCTAGGACTGACTTTTGGGTTGTATAAAAGCAAATCTAAGTAATGAGAAACATGAGAGAGACAGACACATACACACATAGAGAGAAAGACAGACAGACAGACACATACACACATAGAGAGAGACAGACACATACACACATAGAGAGAGAGAGACAGACAGACACATACACACATAGAGTGAGAGAGAGAGACAGACACATACACACATAGAGAGAGAGACAGACACATACACACATAGAGAGAGACAGACAGACACATACACACATAGAGAGACAGACAGACACATACACACATAGAGAGAGACAGACAGACACATACACACATAGAGAGAGACAGACAGACAGACACATACACACATAGAGACAGACAGACACATACACACATAGAGAGAGAGAGACAGACAGACACATACACACATAGAGAGAGACAGACAGACACATACACACATAGAGAGAGAGAGACAGACAGACACATACACACATAGAGAGAGACAGACAGACACACACATACACACATAGAGAGAGACAGACAGACACATACACACATAGAGAGAGACAGACAGACACATACACACATAGAGAGAGAGAGAGACAGACAGATCATACACACATAGAGAGAGACAGACAGACAGACACATACACACATAGAGAGAGACAGACAGACACATACACACATAGAGAGAGAGAGACAGACAGACACATACACACATAGAGAGAGACAGACAGACACATACACACATAGAGACAGACAGACACATACACACATAGAGAGACAGACAGACACATACACACATAGAGACAGACAGACACATACACACATAGAGAGAGACAGACAGACACACACATACACACATAGAGAGAGACAGACAGACACACACATACACACATAGAGAGAGACAGACAGACACATACACACATAGAGAGAGACAGACAGACACATACACACATAGAGACAGACAGACACATACACACATAGAGAGACAGACAGACACATACACACATAGAGACAGACAGACACATACACACATAGAGAGAGACAGACAGACAGACACATACACACATAGAGAGAGAAAGAGGGAGGAAGGGAGAGACTATGGCATGGTGAGTGTGTGCAGGTCCGACAACAACTTGGCCAGAGTTGGTTCTCTCCTTCCACCATACACCACGTGGGTCTCAGAAAGTGAACTCAAATGCCATGCTTGGTGGTAAGTGTCCTTACCCAAGGAGACATCTTATCTGCCCATACACCAAGCTAATGTCCACCACCAAAATCATCACCTTCATGGTGAACAGGATTGCTTGGCTCAAAGAGAGCTTAGCTGACCACCATATACAGTGATGACCAGAACAGGGCCTGTCTGCTCCAGTCAATGCCTCTCACAGGGTCCCTGGCAGGAAGCCAGGCCCAGGCAAGTGCAGACAAGGAGGGAGGACGGCTAAATTTGTTTTATAGACAGAGTAAAGTTTAAGCTGAGTGAATGAGATGAGCAGCCCGTGCAGTGGTCCTACTACACAGGACACTGTGCTAGCCTGGGAAGGCCGGACTGCTTTCTCTAAGGGATCTTAAAACATCTAACTGGAAAAACCACCCTTCCCCTGGGGTGACCACACTGGCCGTGGAGTGAGAGCAGACACTTGGTTTCTGCTATTCAAAGGTGATTTCCCTTTCTTTACCTTTCAAAGGAAAATGCAAAGAGAGATTTTTTTTTTCCTGGGCAGTCTTGGGCCTATCAGTTCTGTCTCATTACCCAGCAGCCTCTGCTCAGCCATTCTTCTTTCACTTCTTGGGAATAATTACAAATTCCCCGGAAGGGCAGGATGGCCCAGTGGGCAGAACACTGGCTGCCAAGCTGCTGGCCTGGGTTTGCTCCCCAGAACTCGCAGGGTAGAGGACGAGACTCCAACCTCTATATTTGCACTGTACATGCCCAAGAGTCCCCAATTCCCAAAATGAGGAAAGGTAATTAAACATTTTTTAAATATTTATTTATTTATTATGTATACAATATTCTGTCTGTGTGTATGTCTGCAGGCCAGAAGAGGGCACCAGACCTCATTACCGATGGTTGTGAGCCACCATGTGGTTGCTGGGAATTGAACTCAGGACCTTTGGAAGAGCAGGCAATGCTCTTAACCTCTGAGCCATCTCTCCAGCCTGGAATTTTTTTTTTTTAAATCTAGGAAGTTCCCGAAGAAACTCACGAAGAAATGTAATTTCAGTAATGTGAAAATAAATTCAAAAGACATTAACATAACCTTGATCTTTTAACACGTCTTGTAGTTTCCAGTGGCTCTTTTTACAGGTCAGGAACAGGCACTGCCAGGACAGCTACTCACCCCCATCCGTAGCAACTCCTTTTCCACTTGGTCCAGCTTATTCTGTTTGGAAGCAGCAGAATAAAGGGCGGTGGCATAGCGACCTTCGATGCCATAAAGCTGCACGGGGGGCTGGGAAGGAAAAGAGGGAAGGGAGGAAGAGTTCAGCCAGGAGTACAATTATTGTTGTATTATGACTTAGAGACCACAGCAGTTAAGCACTTCACCAAGGAGCAGTCCTAAATGAGGACTCACACACGAGGGACATCTCACTTCCTCTGTCCCGAGTCTCTTCCGGCTCTACCTACTTGCAACTGTCTGAGCTTCCCTTCCTTGAACTCAGTACAAGGCAGGCTCTAGGCATGGGAGGGTTCAAGGACTAACAGCTCACAGCTCTGAAGACAGGCCAAGTGCACACTCCCCATCACTGCTACGGTGTTTGAGGATGCTCTCAGGATGAATAAAATGCCTCTATTCAGAGGTCTCACGGAACTTGCTTCTGTTGAGACGGGTGGAATGTGTTTCTGTAAGTTCCTACTGCATTCTGTTCTGCTATTTCCCAAGGTGAGTTTATGTATAGTTGACTGGCCTGGGCGCCAGAGAGCATATGACAACCCAGAATATCTCTAGACCTGTAAGCTAAGAAAGCTGAATGGACCCTTCACACATGAACTAGTAATTAGAGTTACAAAATAATCCATGTACATTCACCCATATTTCACTCTGTATTGGGTAACCAAGTTGGAGTTGTCTGCATCAATCAGACTTCTGGGTTAAAGATAAAGAGGCTGGCAGACCTTTGCAAGGTGAAACTACAGGTGCCTGGTAGAGCCAATCCAGTGGACCCATCAGTATTGATTTTGTTTGGAGAAAAAGGGTGCAGAGTGTCAAGAAGTAACCTGGAGTTGCGACACAGTATCAACTCCTGTAACAACTCTAAGGATCTGGGCAATGGTTTTACTCCCAGCACTCCAATCTCTGTGAGTTCAAGGCCAGTCTGGTCAACAGAGTGAGTTCCAGGACAGCCAGGGCGGTTACAAGAGAAACCCTGTCTCGAGGGGGAAAAAAAGAAGAACCTGGGCACTTTATTTTCTTTAGTTAGAAATATTTCCTTCATAGAAAGAAAACAAAAGGCTAGCTTGTCTATGAAGGACTACTAGGACAAACAATTTAAAATTCGTGTACCCATACACCCTGTTTGTGTGTGCGCGTGTACACACATGTGGAGAACCGAGGGCAGAAGACAATTTGCAGGGCCCTTCCTTCCACCATATGGCTTCCAGGGATCGATCTCAGATTCTCAGGCTTGCCACCAGGAGCCTTTACCTGCAGAGCTTTCTTGCTGGCCCCAAACAAATAATTCTTAAAACATTAAAGGCTAGGGATGGGCTGACCACCTCCCCCAACTCATTTGGAAACTGCGAATCTTGCAGAGAAAAGGTAACTACACATCTCTGCATTTCTGTTTAACTCCCACCACAAGAGAACGGAGGTCAACATACCCTCACGAGCTTGGCAAAGGGCCTGACCACAGACGTGCTGAAGCTCCGTACCTTTAGAACACAGAGATAAAACAGGGTTATGGGAAGGATTTCTGCATTACTCAGCAGTATGTTAAAATAATCTAAGTGATTCATTGCATCGATTCTCTTATTACACAGGCCATATGACTGGGAACTGCTCTTTATCTACGAATAAATTCCCTATTGAACCATCCCAATTGCTTTGGAAACGGCCTCCCTACCACCTTCCCCGCTGGATGGCTGAGAGAGAAAATGCTAACTTCCCAAAATTTAATTTTCCAAAAAAGAAATCTATCACCTTCGATAAGAATTTTATATGAAAGTGGAATGTTTATAGTTATATCACCTTTGAGGAAATTTTAAAGAAAGTAGGAGGATTTCAGTCACGAGTCAAGCAAATATACTTGCTTAGGAACTGAAACGCTACCCAAGGCCAAAGACTGAGTATACTTGATACGGCAGGCTTCGGGTCTTAAAGAGATGACACTGTCTGTCACGGGAAAAGCCTGGAATAGACAGCTTAGGAAGCACCTCGCAAGGGCACAACAGGTCATTATGCTTCCTGCTCTGGGATGCATAGATTAGAACTGGCTGAGTTAAAAACTACGGTGTTGCAAACGAAAAGCATCACGGCAGATGATCCAGGCGTGTGTTTTTCCCAACCAATTCCAGGTTCCTCCGTCTCCCAGACCCTGGCGGGCTGCTCCTCCGCGCGGTGACCCTTGATGTCAAGGTCAAGACAGCGCAACCCCGCGCCCACGACCCGTGGGGCCGAAGCCCCATCCGCCCCACGCTGTCCCCAGTCGCGGGCCCACGGCTCTCGTGGGCGAGCTGACCCCTCAGCCACGGCCTCGCACGCGGCGCTGGGAGCCGGGGGCCGGCCACCCCGGGTGGGACTTCCCGCCAGCTTCGCCTACCTGCCGGGAGAGCCCGGCCGCTGCTGGCGCCGCCATCTTTCTCCGGGCGGGTGTAGGTCAAACCCAAGTGGGGACGGAGCCCAGAGGAGACAGAGCGCACGCGCGCGCCAGCGTAACCATTCGGCTTTCTGGGAAATATGCTCATCGGGTTCCAGGGTACATGGGTAGAGACCTCTTGCATGCTGGGAGTTGTAGTCCATAGGCGCCGTGGTGCGGCTGGGCTCTTGAACCCGAAAGAGATCTGAAAATTAAATCTTATATTACTGGCTGAGCGGGTATTAGTGTAGAGTGGATGGGTTCCCTTTAGTTTAAGGTTTACATTTCGATTCTTTGCACATTCATCGTCAATACCTTTGCCTCGTCTAGAACCGTAGTCTGCCAAAGCGTGCTTTGGTGCCAATGATTCACGCTTTGCTAAACAAATCAATACAAAAAGCACAAGCGACCCTCCCAGGGTCACATGCTTGAGACGAGGCTTCCTCGGCCTGATACAGTTTTCTTTTCCCCCTCCTCCTTCCTCGTCTTACTAGAGCCTGGACTTGCTAGATTTCGGCGGTGTGTGCTTTTCAGAGTAGGAAAGAATGGATCAGAACTAGAATCAGGTTTTAATCAAAGATGACGTAGAAAGTTAAAAGTCAGCATGAGCCTTAGCCGGTTTCTCTGCGTTCTTACAACCGACACGTTTTCAATGCCCTTAATTTTCTCTTCTACAGCAAAGACAGTCAACAGTCTCATCCAAAAACAGGTTTCCTGGTTCTAACACAGGAATTTATTAAGAAAACGCTTTCTGCTCAGATTTAGTATAGGAATACAGTTAGTTGGTTTGTCCCTTTTAGGGTATAATATTTTCTTCATTACTTTTTTTTTTTTAAAATGGCGGTAAGTAGGAGAAATCATTCCCTTCTTTTCTACCACCCAGAGGCCTCTGCTGCCAACATCGTGGTGAAATGCTTATCAAAATATCTTTAGGTTGCAGATTGCCCAGGCTTGAATCTTAATAGTTTCGTGAGCTTGGTTAATCACACAATTTCTCTGTGCCTCCATTTTCCTAGCTATAAAATTATTATAGTAGTGCAGTACCTGCCTTACACTCTTGGGAAAATTAACATTTATTTATGTTAACACATATGCTGAGTACACAGTTGACAGAGTTCTTTGTTTTTTGTTTGTGGTTTTTAGTCACAATCCATATATAACTTAGTATCTTGCCTTTCCCCTTAATGTGAGGGAAAAATGGATACAGAATTATACGAGCTGTGAATACAGCTTTATAAAGTTATTTTAGGCGTATGAGTATTTGCCTGCATGTGTGTTTATGTGCCATGTATGTGTGTGTCTATTGCCTGAGAGACCAGAAAATGATGTTGGGTTCCTCGGATCTGGAGATAGAGGTGGTTCTGAGCTGCCTGTGGGTGCTGGGAACTGAATATGGGCCCTCTGCAGGAGCAGTGCTCTTAACCACTGGACCATCTCTCCAGCTTCATGAACACATTTTGCTCAAATTTCTAAGTGATGACATATTTTAGAGATGTGTCCACAACTGCAGAATAATCCGTATTTATTCTGTAACTTAAGGGTTGTATGGCTTTTCAGCATAATTCACATGGTTTATACTTATTTTGTATTGAAACTTTAAAAAGCAGCACACAAGAGAAAGACGCCATGTGACAGAGCTCAGGTGGAGAGGTTTTTTTTTTTTAATTGGGGGAAATTAAACGGGGGGAGGGGAGGTCCACTTCTGGGGACAGGAGCTCCAGAAGAGGCCGAGAGAAAGGGAGGCGGGCAAGACTTACCTTTAAAAAGGGAATGTAGCAAATGGGCACAGCTCTTAGTGGCTGCAGCTGAGGACGTATCCTGTCAGGATCCCAAGGGTAGGCCAGGACAGATGCCTGAATACTAATGTTTTGTATTAGTATTTAATACTAATACACTTAAAAATTCTACATCTTCCAGGTATCTTTAGACATAATTTTTTTCTTCATACTTTAGACAATTTACCGAGTAGAATTTCAGAATTGCACAGCTGAAGAATGCACACGAGCCGATGGGCACAGAAGTGAAGCCACTTTCCCCGGTTTACATTCTCGCTAGCAGGGTGTGAATGCTTTTGATTTATTCCACCGCTGTTGTATGAGGCTGCATCCCACTGCCTGGCTTGCTTAACCCCCGAAATAACCACACAGAAATTGTATTAATTAAATTACTGCCTGGTCCATTATAGCTAGCGTCTTCTTGGCCAACTCTCACATCCTGATCTAACCCATTTCCACCAATCTGTGTATCACCATGAGCTCATGGCTTACTGGGAAAGATTCTAACCAGCGTCAGTCTCAGGCAGGAGCTTCATGGTGTCTGCCACACTGCCGTCTTCCTCCCAGAATTCAGTTCTGTCTTCGCCTAAGTTCTGCCCTATCAAAAGGCCAAAGCAGTTTTTTTATTCAACCAATGAAAGCAACACAGAGACAAAAGAACCTCCTACATCACATTGCTCCAAATTAATTTTAGAGGTTATTTTTAAATCAGTTTAATGAAAAGCCTATTCACCACTGAGCACATCTTATTAAACCTCCCATGTGTTTTATATCCCAAGCTGCAGCAAGGTATAAAAAGATCAGCCTGCTTGCCTTAACAGGCTGTGCTGGCTAGCTTGACACAAACTGGAGACACCTGGGAAGAAGGCGCCTCAGCTGAGAAACTGCCTCGCTCAAACTGGCCAGTAGGCAAGTCTGTGGATCATTTTCTGGATCAATGATTGATGTGAGAGGTGGCAGTGTTTGCCTCGGGCTAATGTTTACCTATAAATCTGGCGAGCGTGCTCGCAGTGCTTGCTTCTGCTTTCCGTTCGTCTCTGCGGGAACTGTGGTTCTGTAAGTCTATTTCTCCATTAAAGCTGTATATATATTTTTACAATCTGTCTGCATTCGTTTACGCCGTTACACCACCCAGTATGGATTGTATAAGAAAGCAGGCCACCAAGCCACGGGAAGCAAGCCAGTAAGCGGTGTATTGGTGACTGCCTCATGTTCTGCCTGGAGTGACTGCTGTCTACTTCTCTGTGATGAACTCTTACTTGGAAATGAGAGCTGAAACAAACCCTTTCTTTCCCTCATGTTGTTTTTGTTTCCTGGTGTGTGTGTGTGTGTCTGACTGTCCCAGAACTCACTCTGTAGACCAGACTGGCCTCAAACTCAAAGGACCATCACTACTCGGCTTGTTTGGTGTCTTATTACAGAAAAAAAAGTCAAACTAGGAGACAAGCTTACACTATGTAAAACAAACTATAACCCTGCATTTCCTGAAGTACAGGCACATTCGACTTTACAATGTAATTTGGGTATCAGTAGGTGAAATAGAAAGCAGAAGTTCTGAGCTCTAATGCACTTGGGGAGTTCTAGACTGTCTATTGCACTGAATTTTTTTTTAAATATACCATTGTTGGCTCTATAGCAAAGAGATACCTTCTACTTATTTTGTATTGTTCATTCCACTCTAGCTCCTGTCAGAACTCCAAAATGGTAGTTTAAGGTTGATTGAATGTCAAGGTTTGCTAGCATGTTGAGTCTCCTCAGGGAGTCTCGCAGGTGTAAGTGGGCTTGGTATGTCACTATTTTGTGGGTGGCAAAGCAGACTTAGATTATTAAAAGAATTAGTTACATCACACACAGTCAAGGCCAATAGAATGACCAGACTTGGCCAAGGGCAGGGCCACAGTGGGAGTGAAGGCCAGACATTTGAGACGCCTTATCTGTCTTGTTTCATTTTGGCTTCCAATTCAAGACAAACATTGATCACTGTTTTGTCTTCTGCACAAAGCACAGACACAGAAAACAGCAGCTTGGCTCCACGAGCCCTTCAACAGTAACGCCTGTGTTTTATTTATTGTTATTGTTTGTGTGTGTGTGATGCCCTTGCCACAGGGTGGCAGCAAATGTCAAAGGACAACTTTGTGCAATTCATTCTCTTCTTCCGCCTTCATCGGGCTTCCAAGGCGAGAGCCTTTACTGTCTGAGCCACCTCGTCAGCCCCTGCATTTGTCTTTAAATTAGTGACTTGCTCTTTAATCCAGAAAGAACTACTTTGAAATTCTGCTATTCAGAAAACCCAGATGAAAAGGCCAGACTTTTAGGAACAATTTCTCTAGTTCATTACCAGAAACCCAGATGAAGGCGAATGTCCTAATTCTTCACCGCACTCACTTAAACACAGAATAAGGGAAAACGTCCAAGTACACGGATGTAGCAGGCTTTTTCTTTTGGGCCACCAACCAGCAATCCCGACATGGAGACTTCTTATTAGTTTTGCATGCTCAGCCATAGGTTTCTTGATAACTCTTATAACTTAACCAGTTTCTCTTCATCTGTGTTTTGCCTCGGGCCCTTTTACCTTTCTTTCCTTCTGTATATCTTACTTTCACGGCTTGTCATGTCTGTCTGTCTGGTGACTCTGGCTTCTGGCCCCAGGCCTGTCCCTCTCTTTCTCCCTCATTCTCTTCCTCCTCCTCCTCCTCCTCCTCCTCCTCTTCTTCTTCTTGCCTAGATTTCTCTTCCTATTTATTCTCTCTGTGCATCAGTCCTGCCTACCCCTCTCCTGCTTAGCTATTGGTAGTTCAGCTTTTTATTAGACCAATCAGGTGTGTTAGGCAGGCAAGGTGAAACATCTTTACATAATTAAACAAATGCAGTATAAATGAATGTAGCGCATCTTTGTCCAGTTAAAATAATATTCTACAACATATGGGAGTGACTTTTTGGAATGGCATGTTATGTGGCCATTAAAACGAGGTTTTCAAGCTAGCCATAGTGGTGTGCCCCTATAATCCCAGCACTCAGGGGACAGAGGCAGGCAGATGACTGTAAATTCAAGTCCAACCTGTTCTATATAGGAAGCTCTAGTCCAATCAGGCTATACAGCAAGATTAAAAAAAATCTAAATAAGTAAAACAAAATTACAAAAATTACCTTAGGATACAAAAGAGATCTAGCTTAAACACCTTAAACATTTGCAAACCTAATTTTTTACAACGATCATGTGGTACTTACCATGACCAGGATAAAACAAAACTGGACGATGCGATCCATCGTCAACTAGCGAATTGCCCGGCTCTTCATGAGGAGACACGTATGCTCTGGTTCCTAATCACACTTCACTCTGACACACATGGCAACGACTTCAGGTGGAGTTTCCTAAGGGTGGAGGAGTTTTTCACACAAATTCCCTGGCCTGGAGATCTGTCTGTAGATCCCATTGCAGGGGTGGTATCTAGGGAAAGAACAAAGAGGGTTTCTCTAGTCCTCTTCTTGTACAACACGACTCAGGAGTGTTTACCTTGTCTGTGGATTCCTGTTGGAGTAAGTTCTTCTCTGATGTTCTGTTTTATGCGGAGGTGGCGCACGCCTTCAATCCCAGCACTCAGGAGGCAGAGGCAGGCGGATCTCTCGTGTTTGAGACCAGCCTGGGCTGCAAGTGAGTACTAGGACAGGCTCCAAAGCTACACAGGGAAACCCTGTCTTGAAAAGAACTCTGCATAAGGTCTTTACTGCAGCCCAGAGCCATGTGTGACTTGAGGACACCGTGGTGGCCTGCATTGGGCAGATCTTTCACACATGACCCCTTTCTTTTTAAGGCCTCAGAATGAACAAATAACCCTGGCATTTTACACAAATCTTGCTGGCTACAGGGACTGTATGTTGGGAACTGATCAGGCATTGACCAGGAAAGAGAAGGCCCTACGGCCACATACACTGAGACTCTTTATAAGACCTGGTACACGTGCTCAGAGGAAAGGGGCAATAAATCATTTCCTGAGAGTTTGGTGGTGGGACTGGAGACTCAGCTCAGCAGTTAAGACTTTGTGCTCTCGCAGAGGACACCCGTTCAGGTCTCAGAGCCCAGGTGGTGGTTAAATGCCTGTCACACCAGCTCTGGGCATCTGACGTCCTCTTCTGGACTCTGCTGGCGCCTGCACACTCACACTTGCATACACAAGGGGGAGACTTTGTTGTTTCTGTTTTTTGGGACAGCGTTTCTCTGTGTATCCTTGACTGTCCTGGAACTCACTCTGTAGACCAGACTGGCCTCGAACTCACAGAGATCCACCTGCCTCTGCCTCCGGGGTGCTGGGATTAAAGGCGTGCACCACCACCATCCTGCTTTTTTCCCTTTCTTTCTGTATGGTCCTGTCTGGCCTGGAACACTCTATACAGACCAGGCTGACCTCAAACCCAGAGATCCACTTGCCTCTACCTCTGCCTCGGATGCTGGGATTAAAGACCTGCAACATCTACTCCACCAGCATACATAGATCTGGAAAGGGACCGAGGGAAAGTCCTGAGTTTCACCACCCTGTGGCCCAGGCCTTCAGCTCACCTTTTAGCCTGCGTGCGGAGGGGGGTGTGTGTGTCTTGCCCACCTTGAAGCTGCCACCAGCTCTGTTCTCAAGGTCACCAGGTTCCTGCAAGACGCTGCCGACACTAGGGGGAGCCATCTCCTTATATTGCAAACAGTTTCTAGAGCTTTCTGCGTCCAAACTGCTGTGTCCAGTGAGAATCAGATCATAGTGAGGACGAACCATCCAGATAGCTTCAGTGACAGTCTTCGCCTCCCCTAGCTGAAGCCTGGCATGGAACACCCTAGAAACCATCTTATCCCCGTCCTTGGCTTTCAGACTTCCCATAGCAACCCAAGTCTTGCTTCACTGGGTAGGCTCAGAGTCCTTTGTTGGGGTGGGAGGTGGGGTGGGGCCAGGTCAGAGGAAGCGCTAAACCTTTGGGAAGGTATGGAGCAGAACATTCTGAGACACACCTGTTTGAATCACAACGCTGAGCCCGGACGTGAACTTCCTAGCACGGTGCCTTTCTAATGGACTGAGAGGTCTGAGGAGACCTGCCCCTGGAGTCTGGTCAATACTGGTCGTTCTTGCTGGAGTGACCTAGGCTTTGTGTGCCCTAATTAATTTTGTGCCTCAGGTTCCTGCTGTGAGACTGGAGATATCCTATCAGCCTGGAAGGCACGGGGAGCGCCCCGAGTTCCTCTCACCTCTCACACAGTGGGTTTTCTATCTGCTGTTTTCCTGTAGAGAGAGAGGAACACAGACAAGGACCATTTAAGATGCAATGTCAGTGTGTTCTTTCCTCTTCACTGGGCTGTATAGCTCAGAACTTGGAGGAGAGGACCAAGTGCCCCTGAGAGTTGGGCACAGCTCCCATTTGGGACGGGACCTGATTGTGGGGAGGGCCACAGCCTCGTGGGTCAGAAGCAGGTGTCCTCTGCAGACAGTTTCCATGTCTGGGGAATGAGGCTGGAGCGAGAGGCCGTGATTAATTGAGAAGATACAGTGAGTGCCGTGGAGGCCAGAGGCTGGGAACAACCCAGATAGAAGAAGGGAGAATACAGGGGGCTTTCAGCTACCCCAGAGTTTGAAGGCCACCCCAGTTTCTGCAGGGAATGAGTTAGAGTGACAGAAGTAGGAAGATGGTGCCTGGCACCCCACGGGGCACCTCCCAGAACAAGACTGGGCCACCAGCTTCCGTGGGGTTTTATTTGAGGACGAAATTGTAAGACTGGGTAAAAGCTCTGTCTAGTTAGAGAGTTTCAGCCATGATAGGGCTCTCAGGGGGTAGTTTTCGGAGCCCAAGAGCAACTCTGCAAGAAGCCCTTTATGGTTGAAAAGGGGGATAGAGGAGCACCCCACTCCGACTCAATACCTCTTCCCTTTGCTTTGGCATGAATTCGCAGAACCTTCACAGTGCTTTAGGAGACCATGACAGATTCCAGGGAACAGGCAGGCAACAAAGACCCGCGTGCCTTCAGGAAGCTGTCACTGACTTCTTCTGAATCCGTTTCAGTTTTCAAAATCACCCTTCCTTGTGGGTGGAGGCGGGCAGAAGGAAGACCCAATTTCAGGTCCCCTGTGCGATGTGAGTGTTAGCCGTCACGCCCATATAGTTAATCTAAGAACTGCGGAGGCAGAGACAGGTGGATCTCTGGAGCTCACTGACCAGCAAGGCTTGCATGGGGTGAACCCCAGTTTCAATGCGGGGCCCTGTCTCAAATTACAGAGAGCAACAGAGGATACCTACCATTGACCTATGTCCACCATCTATACATACATATACACCTGCACACACAGAGCATGCGCCCACATGTACATTAAACCCCTCCCCCCAACAGCTTTCCTTTATCCTGCCATTAACAGATACTATATAAACTGGGCAGTGATGGTGCTTGCCTTTAACCCCAGCACTCAGGAGACAGAGACAGGCAGATCTCTGCAAGGTCGAGGCCAACCTGGTGAGAGAGAGAGAGAGAGAGAGAGAGAGAGAGAGAGAGAGAGATTGAATAGACAATAGACTACCATCAAAATGAACCACACCTAATTTTACAAGCTCTGAGTTTTCCTGAATATGTCTTTAAATTTGGAGGACTTCTTCCCACACCTGAGTCCCAAACAGACAGCAACTCCTGTCATATCTTGGCAACCTATCGAAGCATGAAAGAAAAAAAAATGAGAATATTAAATCATCCCAGCTGGCAGATCATCACCACGCCATTCTCAAAGAGGTTGTTCATCAGCAATGAAGTCTGCAGCATCTCCCAGGCCTGAATCAAACGGGTCCACTTGTGGCACTGGCAGGAGAACCAGCCGTCCCGCCGCTCATGATTTGTGGCCCCAGTGCTCACCTTGGAATGAATTCGCTGTTGTTCTTGAAGCCTGCGTGTTTTTCTTACTTGTGTTCCAACCCTGAAGATTTCTTGAGAACACTCTGGAAGTAATCTTTCACGTAGGCATTGGTTGGTCTGGCCTTCTGGTTGGAAATACACCGTGGAACTTGGAACATGACAGCTGTCTACCCAAGGCAGATGGATTGGGATCAACTCCACAGGCTCCATTTGTAAATTCAGTACTGAGTTCGAATATCGAAGAACTGGACAGGGGTTAGATGAATCTTGATTTATCTAGGATGGAATGCTTTGCTGCCATTTTGATTTGAGAAAATATTCATAATTCATTGCTAACCAAAAGTATAGCAGGATTAAAATACTCAGCATGTAATATGATTTCTTTTTTCAAGACAGGGTTTCTCTGTAGCTTTGGAGCCTGTCCTGGAACTCACTCTATAGACCAGGCTGGCCTTGAACTCACAGAGATCTTCCTGCCCTCTGCCTCCTGAGTGCTGGGAATAAAGGCGTGCACCACCACCGCTCAGATCTTTGATGATTTAAAAAGATAATTAGGTGTTTATGTGCATCACTCAGCAGATCAGAAGAGGTCCGAAGAAGTGGTTACTAGTGGGGAATAACTGAGTCCTAGGACCCACGTGGGGCAGTTCCAGTCCCGGGGGATCTGGCATCCTCTTCCAGCCTCTTTAGGTTATGTATACGAGAGCATGTCCACAGGCAGGCAGGCAGGCAGACAGACAGACAGACACACACACACAGTTAAATAAGTCCTAAAAGGCTATAGGCTGCTGAGGGTGACAGCCCCTGAGCAGTGGCTTTCTCTCAGCTTCTCTGTGTCCCCTGGGTTTTGAGCATGAATCTCACGTTGCTTTGATTCTGCTTTAAGATCTCAGTAGATGTTAACAGTTTCCCCTCAGGAACACCCTAAGAAGGGGCAAAGAAAGGAAATGCACCTGGCTGCGTCATCCACTCCTGGCTTTTGTTAAGCCTTTACAGTTTGTCATTCATTTTATTTAGTGTTAAGGTCTCTCCATGGGTGCAACGCTGGCCACTCTAGTGCCGGACTCCGGATATCCACTTTCTCCGGTTCAGTGCTGTGCTAGACAGTTTCATGTCAATCTGACACAAGCTGAAGTCATCCGAGAGGAGGGAGCCTCAGCTGATGAAATCCCTCCGTAAGATCGGGCTGCAGGCAATCATGTAGAGCGTTTTCTTAATTAGTGATTGATGGCAAAGGTGCAGCCATTGTGGGTGGTGCCATCCCTGGGCCGGTGGTCCTGGGTTCCTTAAGAAAGCAGGCTGAACAAGCCAAAGAGGATCAAGCCAGTAAGCAGCTCCCCTCTATGGCCTCTGTGTCAGCTCCTTCCCACAGGTTCCTGCCCTGTGTAAGTTCCTACCCTGACTGCGTCCAATGAACAGTGCTGTGGAAGTGTCAGCCAAATAAACCCTTTCCTCCCCCGGATTCTTTGGTCACGGTGTTTCATCAGAGCAACAGTAACTCTACGACAGAAGTTGGTGTTAGGATAGTGGGTTGTTGTGGGGACAGATGTGACCTTGTTTTGGGGAGGATTGTGGAAAACTTTGGGTTAGAAAAGTCACTGAATGTTGAGAGCCCAGTGGGCTGTTCTGTAGGAACTTGGAAGGTAAGAACGTTGAAAGCAGAGCAGAAGATGGAGGTGGAGGCCTGGCTTTGGTGTTCCAAAGTGAAGTTTGAGAGTCAGTTTAAAGACTGTCAGAGTTATTTGCTATTTTGAGTAGAGAATCTGTGGTTCTGATCAGTTAGAGCTGAAGAATCAACCGTGAATAACGAGAGAGCAGGATCACTGGTGTGAAACCTTTGCATTACTGGGACGATGATGCTGGTCAGCTGAGCTAAGAAAGCAGCAGTGATTAGGAAGAGGCCAGCATCACGGAGGTGAAATCTTCTGGGAAGAGTTTCCTTGGGGTCAGCACACAGAACCTGTGGTCCACAATCACCTAGGTGGTACTGGTTTTAAAGGAGTGAAGGGGTCATGGCGAGCAGCTGAGGTTTGGCACTACGTGGTGGGGTTGGGATCCCCTGAAAAGAGCTCAGGAGAGGCTGTTGGTGTAAAAGTGCAGCCCAGCTGCAGCAGAGACCCCTGCATTTTGGAGACGCCAGCACCATGGAGAGACCACCGAGAACAGCAGCAGCGGAGTGGAGTCCGCCTGAGCAAGGAAGACAGTCCATGTGTGCTGCGGAGGCTGGAGGCAGAGAAGAGACCCAAACCCCTGGAGAAACCCAGAAGATGGCGAGTGAATCCCAGACATCCGGCATTGAGTTATTTACGCTGTTGGAGTTTGGTTTTTCTCAGTTTTGTTCAGATTGTAACCATGCCCTGGTTCTTCCCTCTTGAAGTGAGAAAGTAATTAATTTATTTTTGATTTTACAGAAGCCCTCAGTTGAGTTGAGAGACTTTGAGGTTTAAAGGACTTTGGATTTTAAAAGAGACTGTCTATTTGAGAGAGACTAAATGTTTTAGTTAGGGTTTCTTTTGCTGTAAAAAAGACACCATGACCGTGGCAAACTCTTAAAAGGAAAACATATAATTGGGGTGGCTCACTTATAGTTTATTCCATTGTTGCCACGGCAGGAAGCAAGTCAGCATGCAGGCAGACATGGCACTGAAGCTGAGAATCCTTACATCTTGATCCAACGGCAACAGGAAGTAAACTGAAACACTGGGTGTGGCTTGAGCTTACATGAGACCTCAAAGCCCGCCTCCACAGTGACACACTTCCTCCAATAAGACCACGCCTACTCCAACAAGGCCACACCTCCTAGCAGTGCCACTCCCTTTGGTGGCCATTTTCTTTCAAATCGCCACACTGAAGTTTTAAAAAGATTTATTTATTTATTACGGATACGGTGTTCTGTCTACATGTATGACGGCATGCTTGAAGAAGGTATCAGGTGTATTATATATGGTTGTGAGCAGTGCTTGAGATTTTAAAGAATGTGGAACTTTTAAAATTTGGAATTTTTATACTGTAATGTTTATATTAATGTGTGATCTTGGAGAAGAACAAGAAGAGGAAGGTCGTGGCCTAGCAGTGATGTCTTTGTGTGTCAAGCTGACAAGGAGTCAGTTGTACTGGCTGTTTTATCTCAGTTTGACACAAACTAAACTCATCTGACAGGAGGGACCCTCAATTAAGAAAATGCTTCCTGCCAGGCGGTGGTAGTACACACCTTTAATCACAGGCAGAGGCAGGTCGATCTCTATGAATTTGAGGCCAGCCTGGTCTATAGAGTGAGATCCAGGACAGTCAAGGGTACATAGAAAAATCCTGTCTCAAACAACAAATAGGAAAATGCCTCTATAAGCTAGGACTGTGGGCAAGTCTGTAGGGCATTGTCTTGGTGATCACTGACGAAGGGTCCAGCCCATTGTGGATGGTGAGGAAGCAGGTAATCCACGGGGAGCAAGCTGGCAAGCAACACTCCTCCATGGCTTCTGCAGCAGCTCCTGTCTTTGGGTTCCTGCCTTGCTTTAGTTCCTGTCCTGACTTCCATCATTGATGACTGGTGATCTGGAAGTGTAAGCCAAATAAACCCTTTCCTCCCCAGCCTGCTTTGGTCATGGTGTTTTGTCACAGCAGCAGAAACCCTAAGACAAATGCCTTTGGCACCAGAACTATGAGTGTGTGCAGCTGGGCCTGGCTTTACAGATGTGTGCATCTGGGCCCAGCTTTGCAGGCATGTGTATCTGGGCCCAGCTTTACAGATGTGTGCAGCTGGGTCTGGCTTTTTATGTGGGTGCCGGGGATCTGAACTCAGGTCCTCATGCTTGCACTGCAAGCCCTCCACACACTGAGCCATCTTGTCGGCCCTGGCTCTCCCCGTTTTAAACACACACACACCTCTTGTGGTTCTTTGAGGTCTTGTGAGGACCCTGTGTTTGGGTTTACCTTGTTTCAAGCTTCGAGAACTGGCAGGTTGTGGTAGCCTGGCTGGCTAGTTCTGTCATGAAATCAAATCGCCCTAGAGTGTCTCTAGACCCCTGTTCTTTGGTCAGTGTTGGGCTTGAGAATGGGACACCTGAACGGGTTGATGATACTATATAGCCAGTACTCAAGGAGACAAGATGTGGCAAACACCTCCTTCCTTCCTCCTCCTCCTCCTCCTCCTCCTCCTCCTCCTCCTCCTCCTCCTCCTCCTTCTTCTTCTTCTTCTTCTTCTTCCTCCTCCTCCTCCTCTTCCTTCCTCCCTTCTTTCCCAAGGACAGGTGACAAGCAAGAGTCCGGGGAGTACCCAGCCTTCTATAAGCTTCCATCCTTTTCTAAGAGCTTTCACTTCAGACTCCTCTACTTATCTCAGCCCCCAAAGCTGTAGTTAGCGACAATGACAACCTTGCCTAGCTTGTAGATGAGGAGATGGAGGGTTAGAGAGGCCAGCGTCCACGTTCACAATCTCGCGGTCACAGTTAGCCCCAGTCCCACCAGGAGCCACCGTGGGGGCTCCAACTGTGTGGTTTTCTCTAGGGTGCTCAAACACTGACCAGAGCCAGGCAAGCAGCTGGTGTCTCGGCTGCTCAACAGCACATTTTCAGGTATCAGCTTGTTATTTCACTTCAACCTTCTGAAGCTGTGCCCTTCATGGTCCCAGCCTAGCACAGCGTTATAAACACTGCCCAGAATGCATAAAACACAGCCAGCAGTGTATTTCCAAAGCACGGTTCTGGAAAACCAGGCAGTGTTGTCGAGAAATATCCTTGGGGCAAAGCGGTTGGAGCCGCCCTGTGGCCTGGGTTGTCTGTTGAATTGAACGAGGAAAACCTGTGGCTCGGAAGCCTGAGTCTAGCAGTGGCGGTCAGTCATGGAGAACTTCTGGGCTCTGCAGGCAGGACAGGGAAAACAGCTGCAGGTTCTGCTCAGTAGGGTGTATCTCTTTAAAGAGCCCTCTCCTTCACAGTGAATTCTGAGATAGCCTTTTCTTTTTCTTTATGAAATGGAGTCTCAGTATAGAGACCAGAATGGCCTCAAGCTCAGAGACCTGCCTGCCTCTGCCTCCCCAATGTTTGGATTAAAGGCATGCACTACTATGCCTGACACAAGTTGACTTTTTAAAATATATATTTTAAAATATATATCCTTAGGGTTATGCAAATACGACTACTCTCTAATTCCAGAACGTTTGTATCACTCCCAGAAAGCCTAAGACCACGTTATGTTCTGAAGTGGGCTTTTTCAACTATGTATCTCTGTCTCTGTCTCTGTCTCTGTCTCTGTCTCTCTCTGTGTGTGTGTGTGTGTGTGTGTATACATGACTGCAGGTAGGTACCCAAGGAGCCAGAATGACATCAGATCCCTAGAGCTATAGGTCACATGTTTGAGGTATTCTACTCTGATGCTGGGAACTGAAGTCAGGCCTTCTTGCAGGAGCTCTTTGGTGGTTTGAATAGGATACCCCATAGGCTTAAACATTTCAATGCTTAGGGCGAGTCACTACTTAGAAGGATCAGGAGGTGTGGCCTTGTTGAGGAACTGTGTCCCTGGGGGTGGACTTTGAAGTTTCAGAAGCCCAAACCAGGCCCAGTGGTTCTCTCTTCCTGCAGATCTAGATGTAGGACTCTCAGCTGCTTCTTCCGCACCTTGTCTGCCTCCACGCCAACACGTTTCCCACTGAGCTGATAATGGCCTAAATCTCCGAAACTGTAAGCCAGCCCCAATTAAATGCTTTCCTCTGTGAGAATTGCCGTAATCCTGTCTCTTCGCAGCAAGAGAACATTGCCTAAGACAAGCTCCTAACTGCTGAGCTGTCTCTCTGGTCTTCATTGGAAATAGGAATGGGAAAGACTATAGATTCTTTGTGGCACATAGTAGGTTCTTGACAATTTTTTGTCTTGGTGATAAAGCTCTCAGCCTTAAGCCTTCCTTCTCCAGGCCAGGGGTGTGAGGGCAGGGATGGGATGTGGTAAGCTGGGCAGTTCAGTGGCAGGGCCCTTGAAAACGTATGTGAGGCCCTGGCTTTGACCCTGAGCATGCAAAACAAACAAAAACCAGAATCCACTCCCCCCCCCCGTTTTAATGCAATTTAAAAATTATATTAAGTGATTCAAGATGAAAATCTACAGCTGGGTTTTTAATTTTTATCCCTTTCCTTCATTTAGAAAGCCTTGACCTTGAAGGACTTATGTCAACTGGATAGATGGCTGAGTGCCTTTATTTATAACAATTCGATTTAGGAAGAGACAAGGGATATCTTGAATTATATTGTGCTGTGAACAATGGTAGTTCAGTGGCATTTAATGTATTTTTCTTCAGCTCATAAAAATACAATAAAGAAATTAATGGCTCAGACTGTGGGAACAGGAGAAACAGAGTTGAGACGGGGCTATGCGTGGTCTGACTTGGCTGTTGACAGACTGAAAAACAGGCTGAGATGTGGCCTTGGTCAAGCCTGGGGATCCACAATCCCCCTTTGCTGGTAGATTGCTAATCCTTGGGACAGGTTTAGATACCCCAAAGATTCCACTTCAAGTCACACACTCTTTTGGAGGTGCTGTATTTTGGCTACCCCAACAGTACCCCACAACTTGTGGAAAGATTCGCTGTGACAGAATGCCAGCAAAGGCTCGTGCAGATGAAGACAGCATTGCTTCTGTCTAGGAACATCAACATCCCCCCACACGTTTCCAAACCCCATTCTTTTCATACTCAAATAGTTAATTAAGATGAACAATTTCTTCTGGCAAATCAGAGAATCAGATTTAATGCAGCGCTGGAACTCTGTCCCGATTGCACTTGGACCCTAAACTGCAGGCGCGCCACCCAACTCCGCTGCCGGTCGGCTCCTACAACACACCTTCTGCAATGGCCAAGCACACACTGCTGCTCAACACGGCATTTCCATCCATGGCTTTTGCTTTGTGTGCTGGTGCCTTCCTACCGATGGCCAATCACAGTGTGGTCAAGGTCATGCCTGGCCCCGATAGGCTCTTCCTCCATGCCCAGAGAAGAGAGAGGCGCTTCGGACTTGGCCCAAGATCCTGGAATATGTGTGGAGAGGCAGGGGACCCAGGAATATGTGTGGAGAGGCAGGGGACCAGGAATATGTGTGGAGAGGCAGGGGACCCAGGAATATGTGTGGAGAGGCAGGGGACCAGGAATATGTGTGGAGAGGCAGGGGACCCAGGAATATGTGTGGAGAGGCAGGGGACCCAGGAATATCTGTGGAAGTGTTAATTCTCCTCAGGGGTTCCAGCTAGGCTATGCCGGGAGGGGTTCTGGAAAGAGAACAGTTTCCTGCTTTCTGTTGGAAGACAAAGACTGGGTTTAACTGTTGGGTGTATGCTGGATAATTCAATTCTAAAAAATTCTCAGGAGGTTGGGTTTACAAAACACATTGACTTTGAACAAGATAGAAAGAAGCAAACATTATTTTTGAAATCACCATTTTATTTTTTAGAGAAATCATGCTTTGTTCATTATAAATTTAGAAATTTCCAAGAAAGTTCCAAGAATATATAAAGAAGAGAAGAAAAGGCTCCCTCAGTTCTGGGCCCCAGGGGGCATTCTCTTGGTAATCCGGGTGCACACATTATTTATAACAAAGGACCAGGCTCGTCACTGCTCTGTAGCCCACTTTGAAATGAAATGGAACTTCTGCAGCGCGGCGTTAGGTGGGGAGGATTTTGCCACCTTTAACTCGAGTGATTCATGCCCACACGGCGAGCAATTTCACGTTTGTTCCGCTTCTTTGCCTTTTTGGTTCGGGAAAGGGCAAAACAGAAAAGCAAGAGCAATTCCCAGAACCTAGGAAGGTTCCTGGACTCCTGGGGGTGGGAGGTGGCCGCAGCACTCCAGTCCCATGATCCTCGGCACAGTCCAGAGGGGCTTTGGCCCGCTCAGCCCTTGAGATCCAGTAAGGTGATCTCATAGCTGCAGAATTTTGAGAACTTCCAGTTTCTCCTTTTTGTCCTTGGGTGTTTCAGAGCCCTTTGGAAGAGGTGTTGTTCCCTGGTTAGCGGCCAGCGCAGTGCCTGGCAGAGCGCTGACATCCAATAAGTACTCATTTACGAATGGATGGGTGAGCGCTCGGGAATGATGTCCTTTATTATGGAAATCGTCAGCCCACGTGGTCGTCTTCTGGAAGCATCAAATAGGAACTCTATATTTAGGTTCTTGGCTTTGGAACATCAATAACACGTTAGAACCACCACGCTTTAGTGATAAAAGGAAGAAGACATCTACCCGCCTCTACAATGCTGCTTGCTCTTTGCGGTGGTCTCCTGAGGGAGGTGTTACCTGCTCTCTTCCAGAGTCTAGGGGATGGCCAGGTTCCAGCCCCAGCTCTCATCCCCAGGTCTAGGTCCCTTCTGCTATCCCCATTGCCCTTTAGATGCCCCACTTTCTGTGAGAAAGGCACCCCGCACCCTTTCAGGCAACCTTAAAGGAGAGTCTCAAGCTTTAGTGTTCTGTAAACTCAGCCAGGGCTCAGGTAGCCACAGGTTAGATACTTGTTGGGGTGATTGGAGGCACGTGGTCTGGAGAGTCCGCTTGGAGGAACTAGCTCGAGAGACTCAAGCAGGGGAGGAGGCCGGGACAAGCCGCCAGGACCCTCACCAAACTCAGCTTGGCCCGGCCTTATTCCCAATAGACCAGGAAAAGCAATACAACAGGATGTTCTCCACAGAAGGCTTGAGCCTAAAGCTTTACATAAATTACCTTCTTTAATTCTCTTCAGAACTCAATGTGATAGTCTTGTTATTCTATTTGTCCAGGGAACCAGCCTAGAGTTTTACATAATCTTTTTTTTTAAGTCAGACCATTAAAAAGGGTATTCTTTATAAGATGAACAAGTACATTTCTGTATTGGACACAGTTCTTCATGATATAATACAGTAACACCTGTAGAAGGAGTGATAGGCCGCGTCCAGCCACCCAGGAGGGCTCCCGGTCACCAGCTAGCTTTATACCCGAAATAATTACACAGAAACTATATTCTTTTAAACACTGCTTGGCCCATTAGCTCTAGCCTCTTACTGGCTAACTCTCACATCTTGATTAACCCATTTCTAATAATCTGTGTAGCGCCACGATGTAGTGTCTTACCAGGAATATTCTTAACCTGCATCCATCTCAGAGAGGAGAGCTATGGTGACTGCCCGACTCGGCTTCTTTCTTCCCAGCATTCTGTTTGGTCTACTCCGCCTATCTAAATTCTGCCCTATCAGGCCAAGCAGTTTTCTTTATTAATTAACCAATGAAAGCAACAGATAGAAAGAAGACACTCCCACATCAAACACCTTTTAAGAAAAGATGCTTAGAAGCTAATAGTTGCCACTCCCTCAATTTTAGGTATTGAGTTTTTTCTTTTATTGAACATAGAATTTCCTCACACAGTACATCCTGAGTACAGCCCTCTACTCTCCTAGTTCCTCCCTCCCCCTCCCGTCCAGATCCACCCTCCTTTCCGATATCTTTTTTAATATCTTCAATGTCTAAAGTGTCTGTCATACAAGTCTCTCACTTGTTTGCTTAGAGGTACCCCAAGATATTTTATATGACTCGAGGCTATTTTGATAGGCGTTGCTTCCCGGATTTCTTCCCCAGACCGTCTGTCATTTCATATGTGAGAGCTACTCTCACTGAAAGTTAGTTTCCTATCCAGGTGCAGTGTTGACTGTATTTGTCAGGGAGGAGTTTCCCCATTGGACTTATTAGGGTCACTTATGTATTCTATTGTATCATCTACAAATAAAGATTCTTTGACTTCTTCCTTTCCAATTTGTATTCTCTTGATCTCCTTCAATTGTCTTATTGTTCTAGCTAAGATTTCGTGTACCATATAGAAAAAGCATGGAGAGAGTGGATAACCTTGTCTTGTTCCTGATTTTAGTGGGATTGTTTTGGGTTTCTCTCCGTTTAAGTTGATGTTTAGATTTTCTGTGAACTGCCTTTATTATGTTGTGGTATGTCCCCCATATCCCTAATCTCTCCAGGACTTTTATTATGAAGGGGAGCTAGGAGTCAAAGGCCTTTTCTGCATCTAATTAGATGGTCGTGTGTATTTTGTCTTTTAAAAGAGTACATTTGCCAGTTCATACATTTGAATCATCCCTGTATCTCTGAGATGAAGCCTACTTGGTCATGGTAGATGATCTTTTTGATGTAGTTTTACAATAGTCTTGTATTCAGTTTGTAATTATTTTATTGAGATTTTTTTGCATCTATGTCCCTAAGGAAAATTGATCTGTAATTTGTTGATGTTTCTTTGCTGGGTCTTTATGTCATTTTGGTATCAGAGTAACTGTTGCTTTGTAAAACAAATTGGGCAAAGTTCCTTTTGTTTTGTGGAATAATTTGAGGAGTATTGGCATGAACTCTTCTTGAAAAGTTTGGTAGACTTCTGTCCTAAAACCATCTGGTCCTGGTTGGTAGACTCTTAACTATTGCTTCTATTTCACTAGGAGTTGTAGGTCTGTTTAAATTGTTTATCTGATCTTGATTTAACTTTGGCAACTGTTACGTATTGAGAAAATAGTTTTTTTTTTCCAATTTGGTGGAGCACAGGTTTTTAAAGTATGTCCTCATGAGTCTCTGGATTTCCTTGGTGTCTGTTGTTATGCCTCCCTTTCATCTCTAATCTAATTAATTTTGATATTTTCTTTCTGTTATTTAGTTAATTTAGATAAGGGTTTGTCAATTGTATTAATTTTTCTCAAAGAACCAACTCTTTGTTTCATTAATGCTTTGGATTTTTGTTGCTGTTGTTTCTACTTTATTGATTTCAGCCCCGAGTTTTCTTTTGTCCTAGATCTTTCAGCTGTGGTTAAGCTGCCATCAGGAGATCTCTCCACATTTCTTAGTGCTCTGAGCTTGCCTCTGTGACCACCTCATCACGTCCGTGTTTGGGTGTGCTGTGTATTCACATCCGTTCTATTCCAGAAAGTCTTCCCGAGTCTCTCTTGGCCCCTTTTCTATTCTGTAGAGAGTTGTTCAGTTTCCACGAGCGTGTAAGTTTTCTGTTACTTCTGTTATTGAACCCATGGTGCTCAGAAACAAGGTATCCTTTCTTCCTTCCTTCCTTCCTTCCTTTTTCTTTTTTCTTCTTTTCTCCCTTCCTCCTTTCTCCCTTCCCTCCTTTCCTTCTTTACATTTAATTTTTTTTATTTTATGCGCATTGGTGTTTTGCCTGAATGTATATCTGTGTGAGGGTGTTGGGTCTCCTGGACCTGGAGTTACAGACAGTTGAGAACTGCCATGTGGGTGCTAAGAGTTAAACCTGGGTCCTCTGGAAGAACAGTCAGTGCTCTTAACCACTAAGCCATCTCTCCAGCCCTGCAGGAGAGATGTGTTATTTCAGTTTTCTTGTATTTGCTGAGACTAGCTTTGTGTCTGAGGATGTTGTTAATTTTGAAGAAAGTTCCACGAGGTGTTGAGAAGAAGGTATATTCTTTTGTGGTTGGTGAAATGTTCTGTAACTATCAGTTAGGTCCATTTGGCATTAGTTAGCTCCAGCATTTCTTTATTTAGGTTTTGTCTGGATGACCATCTATTGGCAAAGGTAGGGTATTGATGTCTCCCACTATCAGGTGTGAGGGTCAAGATGTGATTTAAGATGTAGTAGTGTGCCTCTGTTTGATGCACAAATGTTAAGAATTGCAATGTCCTCTTGGATTTTTCCTTTGCGTTTGTAGTGTTCTTCCCAATCTCTTCTGGTTAGTTTAAAATATAAGTGCATAGTTCTACCCCCTTCTTCCCTCTAACCTGTGGCACGATTTCTAATTGGCCTTGATAATAAAAACCCAGAGTCAGATATTGGGGTAAGTGCTGGCAACACTAACCCCTTGATGTTTCCAGCCACTGCTTGCTTCCTCTTAAATTCATGGCTTCGATTTCTTTAATTATTATCGCCATATGCACACACACACAAGCACACACACATGCACTCATGTGCACGCACACACATCTATGTATGTGTAAATATAACCTGTTTAGTGCATTTACTGTTGCTTGTATGTGTAGGCTTTTAGGGTAGACCACTTTGTATAATTGTTTGGGGATTCACCTGGGGAAGAATAATTCTCCCTTTCTCAGTAGGCTCTTCATCTTAGGAGTAGGAGCCTGTGAGATTTATCCCTTCCACGTTAGCCTGTCTATTGGTGATATCATAGTTCAAGTCTTGTTTGGGCAGCAATATTGTTGAGGTTTTGTGACTGTAGTCTCCCTGTGTTTCCAGGAGACACAGTCTTGTAGCGCACATCCCTGTTATCTGGTTATGATTGTAGTCTCCCTGTGTTTCCAGGAGACACAGTCTTGTAGCATATATCCCTGTTATCTGGTTATGATTGTAGTCTCCCTGTGTTTCCAGGAGACACAGTCTTGTAGCACATATCCCTGTTATCTGGTTATGATTGTAGTCTCCCTGTGTTTCCAGGAGACACAGTCTTGTAGCGCACATCCCTGTTATCTGGTTATGATTGTAGTCTCCCTGTGTTTCCAGGAGACACAGTCTTGTAGCGCACATCCCTGTTATCTGGTTATGATTGTAGTCTCCCTGTGTTTCCAGGAGACACAGTCTTGTAGCGCACATCCCTCTTATCTGGTTATGATTGTAGTCTCCCTGTGTTTCCAGGAGACACAGTCTTGTAGCATATATCCCTGTTATCTGGTTATGATTGTAGTCTCCCTGTGTTTCCAGGAGACACAGTCTTGTAGCGCACATCCCTGTTATCTGGTTATGATTGTAGTCTCCCTGTGTTTCCAGGAGACACAGTCTTGTAGCGCACATCCCTGTTATCTGGTTATGATTGTAGTCTCCCTGTGTTTCCAGGAGACACAGTCTTGTAGCGCACATCCCTGTTATCTGGTTATGATTGTAGTCTCCCTGTGTTTCCAGGAGACACAGTCTTGTAGCACACATCCCTGTTATCTGGTTATGATTGTAGTCTCCCTGTGTTTCCAGGAGACACAGTCTTGTAGCACACATCCCTGTTATCTGGTTATGATTGTAGTCTCCCTGTGTTTCCAGGAGACACAGTCTTGTAGCGCACATCCCTCTTATCTGGTTATGACTGTAGTCTCCCTGTGTTTCCAGGAGACACAGTCTTGTAGTGCACATCCCTCTTATCTGACTCTTACATTCTCTCTGCCTTGCCTTCTGTGATGTTCCCAAGTCTTAGGTGTCTGTTACTGCATAGATGTATCAGCTGGGGCTGGATATCCCAGGATCAGTTGCGCTCTGCATTTTGACCAGTTGTGACTTTTTAAAATAGTCTCTGAAAAGTTTATTAAGAAAGGGATAATTCAAGACTGAGAGCGGGCTAGTGGGCTGAGGGAAAGCACAAGATTCCTGGCCCTCTCCACGGCACCCCTGTCCCATGGCGCCCCCGTCCCACGGCGCCCCAGTCCCTCACTTGTGGGCTTTTCTGGAGTGTGCTATTGTTTGTGTGTCAGGGAGGGAAAGAGGTTTCAGTCTTTGTCTGTCCACTGGGTTCTTTGTTCAGGTGCCAGTCACGATACTTTTTCTGGTTTTATTCTCCCTTGCCCAAGAGGGACTGTAAGACACTCTTCCCCGCCCCTTATTGGTTTGAGAGGAAACTTTGGGCTTTCTGCCATAGTAGGTGACTGGAATCCCTGCACAACAGGGAATCTAGTTGGAAGTTGTCATTTATCCTAGAGGACACAAAATTTACAAGATTAAAAATATAACATTTAAGCGAGGTGACGTGATGATGCTCACTGGTGGCCCCAGAAAGGGTGACCGAGGAGTGCCATGGCCATGTCTATATAGCTTGCTGTTAGTCGTGTGGTCCCTTGAACTGTTAAAAAAAAAACAAAATCAAAACCAAAACAACCCACTGATGGTGTACTGACTGGTTTTATGTCAACCTGACACAAGCTAGAGTCATCAGAGAGGAAGGAGCCTCAGTTAAGGAAATGCCTCCATGAGATCCAGCTGTGAGGCATTTTCTTAATTAGTGATCAGTGGGCAAGGAGCCAATCCACAGCGGGTGTTGCCATCCATGGGCTGGTGGTCCTGGGTTCCGTAGGAAACAGCCAAGCAAGCCATGAGAAAGAAGCCAGTAAGCAGCTCCCCTTCAAGGCCTCAGTTTCAGCTCCTGCCTCCAGGTTCCAGCCCTGCTTGAGTTCCTGTCCTGACTTCCTTCAGTGAAGAACAGGGATGTGGAAGTGTCAGTCAAATAACCTCTTTCCTCCCAGCTTGCTGTTTGGTCTTGCCGTTTTGTTGCAGCAATAGAAATCCTAACTAAGACAGATGATTTTAGATTAAAAATGTGGCAAGAGGCTGCATGGCGGTGGTGGCGCATGCCTTTAATCCCAGCACTCGGGAGGCAGAGGTGGCGCACGCCTTTAATCCCAGCACTCGGGAGGCAGAGGTGGCGCACGCCTTTAATCCCAGCACTCGGGAGGCAGAGGCAGGCGGTGGTGGTGCACACCTTTAATCCCAGCACTCGGGAGGCAGAGGCAGGCGGTGGTGGTGCACACCTTTAATCCCAGCACTCGGGAGGCAGAGGCAGGCGGATCTCTGTGAGTTCGAGACCAACCTGGTCTACAAGAGTTAGTTCCAGGACAACCACAGCTACACAGAGAAACTCTGTAGGGTGGGGAGTGTAAAACCTGGGGAGAAGTAAAAGAACAAGAAACGATGTTGAGGAGGCAGTGGGATTACCAGCCTCTCTGCTAAGCCGCTATACTTTGTGCTGTGTGTTTAAGGTCATTTGGATAGAATTTAGCCTTTCTTGTTTTTTCTAAGGTCAGTGGGGGGCTCCCCTGGGCTCCTCTATCAGCTGTGCCTTTTGCTGGGATGGGATGCAATGTCTTGCTGACCATGGGTCTTCCCTTGTGAGCTCTGGGGACATTTGCCTCAGGGTTGATCCTCCTCTTTGAAACATATGCCCTGAGATCTCCATGATCCCTCAGACCAAGAGGTCAGGTGACTCACTGGATCTACAGACTGCTTTGAGAAATGTCCCATCAGCCTCTGGGACCTAGACGATCTGGGGACAGGGACCACCAGATTGGCTGTTCTTGAACAGCCCGAATCCTCATTGCCTTGTCCTCTGAGCACAATTACTGAACACCCAGAACGTCAGCTCCATCAGTGTTAAAGAAGAAACTGTGCCTTAAAGTCTAGCTGTCCTAGAACAGGGAGATAAAGCCTGAGACAGAGGGTTTTAAGTGAGACTTTCTTAAGACTCAGTTTTTAAGTAGAAGCCTGATATACTTGGTAGAAATTATAAGCAGTTAGCTTGATAAAACAGAAAATCTTTGTTCTGTAAACTCACTGATTACTTCAGGAGAGCTGATTGCACAGAGCTAAATCAGGCTTTCAGTCCTTAGATTTTAGGGCTAGCAGAGCCTTGAGGATCTCGCCCCAGATGGGGATAACTGTCCATGATTGTGAGGCTGTACCCTGGAGGAAGAGCCAACGCGTCCTGAGCATGATGTAATTTCCTCAGGCAATAGCGATTTCTCTAGGCCATGTGTAGAATTGCGGTGGGACCAATCACCAACCAAATGACATTTGACAAAGACGGCTTACTTACATAAACTTTTCCGGCTTCTCTGTTTTAAAGTTTTGGTTATGTTATGGATTAAAGGAATTCGGAGGCACAGTACTTATAATCATTTGGCCATTTACTTATAAACCGTGTAAGATAAGAACACAACTGCATGCAGACAGTACACAAACATGCAGCGGTGCAGTTGCAATTCCCACCGCCAGTAGCCTTTAAGTTCCCCGCCCACTTGGGCGTGGCCTCTTGGCTATAAACACCTATGTAAAGTACATGGTCACCCTTTCTTCTGGCTGTGGGATTCGGTTCCTCTTCCCCATTCATGCAGGGGATCGTGATCTGTAAGTCTACCCCTAAATAAATAGCCCTTTATTATACTCAATTCTGAGCTAGTGTGGGATTTCTTTTTAGCGTCCTTCTTCACAGCCATGTAGCAGCACAGTTTAAAAAGATTAGCAAAGAATTCATGGGCCTTAGATCAGACCGTTGATTTTAATAGATTTAACCACCCCTAACCTTAAATCTGTGCTTTTAAAGACATGACTTTTAATCTAATTTAAAGACTTCTGATTTTAAAGACAGAGCCTAATCTGACGGCTTTATGCGGTCGGGGCAGGAACCAACAGTTTGGTTTTAAAACGACTACTTTTTTTGTTTTATTGGTGGTGTTTTGCTGTTTGCTGTTTAAATTGGAAATGATAAAATATTCAGATGAAAACAAAAGTACAGATAGACACACTTTTTATGTCTTAATGTTACAGCTATGAATTAAAATTCATGTTAAAATGAAAGGCATTAGTTATTATAAGACTTTATATAAATATTCAGTCTTAATATACACAGAGTTTGATGGATAGTGTTTTGTCAACCTGACACAAGCTGGGATCATTTGGTAGAAAAAAAAATCTTAATTGAGAAAATGCCTCTATAAGATTGGCCTGTGGGCCATTTTCTTGATTAATATTGATGTGGGAAGCCCAGCCATTGTAGGTGGGGCCACCCTGGGCCAGTGGTCCAGACGGTGTAAGAAAGTAGGTTGAGTTGGCAGCCATCCAGAAAGCAGCGACCTCAGGGCTTCAGTTTGTTCATTCTGTGATGTTCCTTTGTGCTGAACTGTGATCCGGATATGTAAGCTGAAATGCATCCTGTTCTCCCCACGGGGCTTTGGTCCTGGTGACATCACGGTCCTGTCCTCCCCATGGTGCTTTGGTCCTGTCTTGATGACATCACAGTCCTGCCCTCCCCACAGTGCTTTTGTCCTGGTGACATCACAGTTCCATCCTCCCCATGGTGCTTTGTTCCTGGTGACATCACAGCAGTAGGAGCCCCAACAGAGAGCAAGCTTACTTAGATTCTGAATGCTATTATTCATCGAATTATATTTTGTTTTTTGCTTATTTTACATTCCAGCTTCAGTTTTCTCTCCCTCTTCTCCTCCCAGCCCCTCCCCCAGCACCTCTCTGTGCCCCCCAAGTCCTTCTCCATTTCTGTTTAGGAAAGGGAAGGTCTCCTATGAATATCAACAAAACAGTTACAAAAAGCAACAAAAAAGTTGCTGTGGGGTTATAATTTCTACAATCTGAAATATGAAATGTTCTTTGAAAAATATGTATATGTATATGTATATGTCATAGATCTTACATTCAACATTCAGAATGGAGAAATATATGTCAATTAGTCCAATAAGAATTCTTCTTTTAAAAAGGTGTTTATTAAGTGTGTGTTTGTATATTTGTATGTTACCCTGCTTGTGTACCATGTATGTAGATGTTGGTGAGGCCAGAAGAGGGTGTCAGAGCCCTTGAAACTGGAGTTATAGGCAATAGTAAGCTATCAGATGTGGGCGCTGGGACCAAGTCCGGTGTCTGCAAGAGTAGCAAGTGCTCTTCCCCACTGAAATATCTCTACAGTCCATAATAAAGATAAAAAAGGTTTGTTTTATGTTATATGTGTGCTTTGCCTACTTGTATGTATGTGAAATGCTTTTATGTCTGGTGCCCATGGAGGCCAGAAGACGGCATTGGATCCTTTGGAGTTACAGATGGCTGTGAGCTGCCTGGTGGGTGCTGGGAAACAAACCAGGGTTCTCTGCAACATAGCAAGTGCTCTTAACCATGGAGGCTTCTCCCCAGCTCCCCAGGAATGCACCTCCCTCAGAGGCATTGTGAGGAACATAAACCGTTTTATGTCTTATTAATATTATTATTTTAGCCAATGATCATTGAAAACAAAATAGAATTAATCCAAGATTTTTAAAAAAAGATTTGTTTATTATGTGCACAGTGTCTACTGCATGTGTACCTGCAGGCCAGAAGAGGGCACCAGATCTCATTACAGATGGTGAGCCACCATGTGGTTGCTGGGAATTGGGACCTCTTGAAGAGCAGCCAGTGCTCTTAACCTCTGAGCATTTCTCCTGTCCAACTTAAGAATTTGTAAGGAAGTTATTATCAAAATCTATTATCAACATACTTGCTAACTGCGGTACTCAAACCTTCTTAAAACCTACTAAAACGCTATCTTTAGGTCTATCGATTGCTACATTAAAACCTTAAAGTACTATTTATTTATTTAAAACATTTATTGAAGTGAACATTAAAAAGCTGAACTTTAAAATCAAGTCCAGCATATCTGAAAATTGACTCTGAGCAGATGTTTGCTGATACTAAGACACTATTATTGGACTTGGGCCTGGGGGCAGAGGCTTGTAATTCCAGCTGCTTCGGAGACTGAGACAGGGGGATTGCAAGCTAAAGGCTCACCTAGGCTACAGATTGAGTTTCAGTTGGGGCAACTTATAGGGACCTCGTGCGAAAATAAAAAGCAGAAATAAAGGGTGTGGGTGGGGTTATAGCTCAGTAATACGGGACTGAGCTGGCACACCCAAGCCCCCGGAATCACTTCCTATTACCAAAGGGGGAAAAAGAGAAAAGTTGAAGTGTGATTCAAATATTGTACATTTGGGCAAAGGAATTTTGTATTTTAGAGTTTGATTTTATCCATGTTCTGTTGTTGTAGCAGAATACCTCAGACTAGGTGGTTTACAAAAGCACAGCCATTCTATAGCCCACAGTTCCCGAGGCTGCAAGGTTCTGAGTTGCTTCTGGGGAGGACTGGGTGCCTGTTCACCTCATGGTGGAAAGCAGAGGCTAAGAGGGTGCAGCTTTGGTTCTGAGGAAGCATCAGCTCCGGCAGCCTACCCTGTCACAGTCCGTTTCTTCAGGATTCTCTTACTTCTAGGAGAATCAGCCCAGCCCTGTGAAGATGGATTTCTTCCTCTTTATGTTCTAACCACCTCAAAAGGCCTCATTTCCCAACACCACATTTCCTGATTCAGTTGACTCAGTGATTAAGAGAACTGGCTGTTCTTTCAGAGGACCTGGGTTTTATTCCCAGCACGCACATGCACATGCACACGAGCACACACTCGCACATGCACACACGCACACGCTTGCACCCACCCACCCACACACAGAGCTCCTCACAATCTTCTGTAACTGTCCCAGGGGATCTGGCGTTCTCTTCTGGCCTCTACAGATACTACATGCACATGGTACATGCACTTTCTTGCAGACAAAACACCTGTACATGTAAAAATAAAATAACTCCAACAACAGTTTCCATGAGGACAAAACATTTAAACGGTAGCAGAGTTATAATAAAAATAGTTCCAGTGTTTTTTTTTTTTAATTTTGAAATAACACAGTGTGTGGTACCTGGAAGTAGAGGAAACAAGACAGGTTATTGGTGATGATGATTGAAGCTAGCTGGTAGGCAAGGTGTGACACACTATAGAATCATCTCCATGACGGAGTATCTAGGTGTGCTTGGCTGGTGGGCGTGTCTATGATGGGCTTGGCTGGTGGGCGTGTCCATGATGGGCCTGGTTGGTGGGCGTGTCTATGATGTGCTTGGCTGGTGGGCGTGTCTGTAATGTGCTTGGCTGGTGGGCGTGTCTATGATGGGCTTGGCTGGTGGGCGTGTCTATGATGTGCTTGACTGGTGGGCGTGTCTATGATGGGCTTGACTGGTGGGCGTGTCCATGATGGGCCTGGTTGGTGGGCGTGTCTATGATGGGCTTGGCTGGTGGGCGTGTCTATGATGGGAAGGCCAGCCCACCGTCAGTGTCGCTACCCCCTAGCAGGGATCCTGCACTGTGTGGGAACACAGAGAGCCAGCAGAGTATTAGCAGGTCTGCACAGAATCGCTCTCTCTCTGCCCTCACTGTGGCTGTGCCTCCTTCCTGCCTTGACTTCCCTGCAGGGATGGACTGTAACCTGGAACTGTGGACTAAATAAACCTGTCTTGTTTAAGTTATTTTTAATCACATCCACAGGAAATGAAAGTGAGATAAGCACAGAGGGTTTATTAAAATTGTCCCCTCTGATTTTTGTGCGTGTTTGAATATTTCTGTAATAAAAAGGAGGGAAAGAAAAATGGTCACGTGTCTAAAACCTACCCCCAGGCTTTTATGTTCAGGAAGTGGGTTTAATATGCTTAACTAAAGTGTGTAAGGCAATAAGATTACTAAATTATTGTGACTTTAAAGCACTTGCACTTTTAGTACGGATCTCCAGTGTCATAGTGCAAAGATGCAAATATGTGGACTTTTCATTCTCAATCCAAATTTGACAGGGAGACTCTTGTCAGCTTGCTCCTCAACTCACCACCCGTGTCTAGAGTGAGTCCCAACTCTTGGTGCATTGCTGGTTATCATTCCCCTTTATTTCCCAATAATGTTTTATAACGCCAAAACATTGCGTAATGCTTAAAGATGTGTTCAGTTGCATTGATTCCGAGATTTCATTACATTTCTGTGAGCTGACAGGGCACATCGAATCCATCCTGTTAAATACAGGAACTAATGGGGGTTTCCAGAGGTTAATTGGATTTAGTTAGCTAATTCTTTCTCCTACCTGTGTGTTTCCTGACAAACATGCAGAATGCTTTGAGCATCTATGATGTAACTGACGCGGAGTTGGGTTCAGTGCCCCAGAGACAGCTAAAAGGGTACCTGAGTCTGCAGAACTACCAATGGGGGATGGCTTATAGCCAGACAGTTTGCTAATGGAGAGAATGAGACTCCTGCTTGGCCATTCTAATGAGCAGAAGTTTCTTGCCTTCCCCTAATTTAAGTCAGAATTAGAATCCAAGCCTACTGACCAGCCCACCTCCGTCCAGTGCAACCCAATTTCTCGGTAGCAATTCTGCTTTTCCTTTTTGGTTTTAGATTCCCGTTTTCTTTGTTCCTTGATTCCTCTGTAGGCTTTTCCATGAAGCTTTATGTGGTTCTGCTAGGCTACATTGAAGGATGCCAATTTGTTTGTTGGGAGCTGGGGGCAGCGTTCTGTCACTGGGATGGAAGGGATTGGAAGTGGGTGGATGCTGGCCAGCCTGTGTCCCTGCTAAGATGCAGCCGAGGGGCATATCTCTCTCTCAGCCCAGTGGCGGTGTCAGCTGCCGTGGCTCTGCTGGCTTGTCACATGCCTGTCAGTGTGCAGAGGGACTGTTTACCTGTTCACACAGCCATTACTCACCTCTTCCCACGCACCCCCACACTTGCATACAAAGCCTGCAAGTAGCTTACGACTTTTTTTTTTTTAAAGAACCTTCCCCCAAGCCCATTCTAAAATGTCAAGTGTTTCAGTTTTGAGAAGGAAAGAAAGAAAGAAAAAGAAAGAAAGCTGAAGAGAGCATGAGTCATAACAAGGCCAGCAAACAGATCTGAAGGTATTGCTGGTGAGTCACCCTGAGACTGTGCTGGCGAGGGCCAGCGATGGGGAGACCATCATGAGACCAGCCGGGAAAATTCCACTACTCTCTGGCGCAGAGTAGGAGGTACTTCAAAAAGCCTGGGATTTTTCCAGCCCTGATTTCACGTAGGTCTCCGGTGCTCTTGGTCACGCTGATCTACCCAGGAAATCGGCAAGAATGATTATTAATAATGAAAAAAAGCCCACCCCACCTTATTATCTTTCTTTGCCCAGTGCCATGTTGAACCAGCCCTGTCTGCCTCTGCACACAAGTGAGGCTGCTGGATTGTCTTGAAGGGTATTGGGTTGCTAAGCAACAGAGCTGGCAGCATCCATCCTGCCCAGCAATGTCAGCCCCTGAGCGTGGCCAACAGAGCACAGTGGTGTCCCTCCCCCACATCCCCCACACCCTTCCTCAGCCTCCCCACCCCCTATGAAAATGCTAATTTGCATCTTGGGGACAGAAGCTGTACCAGGTGATCCTGTGGATAAACGCCTCAGTGAATGTATGAGGTGCAAACATTGTTTTGAGTGGCGAGACAGAACGCGTGACGTCATTGCAGATACAGACTTCATATTAGCTGTGTGTAGGTGCGATTTAAAGGTCGGTGTGTCAAACACATCCTAATGTCTTCTGTCTTTTAGTCATTGTTTTCTTGGCTTCCCACACGGCATCCTATGTACATCCCGCTCTCCCTCTCTCCCTCCCTCTTGGTGCTGTGGTCTCTGGCGGTGGAGTTATTGTCTGTGTGTAGGGATGGATGGGTGGACAAGAAGTCTGTTTCTAGAGGTGAGGAAGCCCCATGGCTGTGGTTGGAGGCCACTCTTTATGAGCCTTTTCAGTGTGGTAGTTTTGCCCCAGGGGTGGGTCTCCATCATGGCCCAACCTGGCTGTGTCTTTTACTCCCTGTCAATAGGCAGACATCATAGTGGGCTGGTGTAGGGCCGGAGGCAGCAGTGTGGCAGGCGGGAAGGACCTGGCTTTAGATGAGACCTGAATCCTTTCTCCTCTCCCAACCCACGCTGGCATTTCTACAGGTCACTGCATTTCTGCGGCTTCCCTGAGGGGACACGAGCAAATGTCTGTTCACCCCAGATAGTACCAACGACAGCTTGGTGAGCCAATGAATTTATTGGGGTTGCTTGTAGAATGTATGGAGGCTGAAAGGGAGCTACAGTTCCTAGGTGAATTCCCTTGTGCTCAGGTGTGTCAAGCTGACAGCCAAGATCAGCCATCGCAGCTGGCTCAGGAACTCTAACCTCCCAAGCCCACTCCCTGAAGAAGCAGAGCAGCCTCCACACTGTAGCTGGGGTCTCACAAGTGGTCTTGGTTATAAGACTGGGTTACAGGCTCCTGGCCCAGTGGCTTTTCTTCCCGGTCCATTATGAGAACTGTTGCCTGCCCACCTTCCTTTCTGCCCCTCCCTCCGTCCCTCCATCCCTCTCTCCTTCCTTCTTTTGGTTTAAGGAAATAGTTTTTTTGTTCCATTTTGATTTTGGCTTATAGTTTCAGAGGGACAGAATCTGTCATAGTGGGGTGGGGGGAAGGCCTGGAAGCAGAGGGACCACAGGATGGACTGAGGTCTTTCCTGGAGCAGCAGGCAGGGCTGGCGGGAGCCTCGGGTGGGCTGCAGGATTTGTTGGTGTTAAGACCAGGCATTTGAGCCATGAGTGGCCAAGCTGAGGGCTGTGATTCAGGAGCTTAGGAAGTTTTGGTTGGCCTCTGCCATCTCATGTCTAGTATGTTCACCACTGCCCCAAGCTGTCAGGGAGAGCTACATCTGTTCCCAGCTGAGACTGAGCTGTCAAACAGGAAATGAAAGGGTACCTTATTTGAAGGGAGGGATTTTTTTTAATGGTTTATTTAACTTTATTTTATGTGCATTGGTGTGAAGGTGTCAGATCCCCTGGAACTGGATTTTCAGACAGTTGTGAGCTGCCATGTGGGTGCTGGGAATTGAACCCAGGTCCTCGGGAAGAGCAGTCAGTGCTCTTAACCACTGAGCCATCTCTACAGCCCGAAGGAAAGGATCTTAAACCACACTCACTGGAGACAGTTGCAGAGGAAGACGCCCCCTTAAAGAAAAGCTATGGTGTCTCTGGGCTGCTGTTGCCGGAAGAGGAGAAGCAGGGTGGACAGCCCTTGTGTTAGCTTCTTGGACCATTTTCTATTGCTGTGACTAAATACTCAAGGCTGGGGAGTTTATGAAAAAAGGCCCTGGGAGCGGCAGAGTCAGGCGGCTGCAACTGTTAGCATGCAGTAAAGCAGCCTGACCTGCAGATGACGTCACATGTGGGCGTGTGAACAATAGTGAGCAGATGTGGAAGCCCAGAGAACAAAGCTGGTCCTGCAAAGCCTGCTAGTCTTGTCCAGATGTGGCACACATCTGTCATCCCAACAGAGGGTGGCAGATGAAGGAGGGTCAGGAGTTCAAGGCCAACCTGGGCTACTCAAGACCCTGTCTCAATAAAACAGATAACAAAAGAACTTGAAATCTTGATGTAAAGGCATCAACCTCTCCAAAGGTCCCATTCCTACCACTGTGCACCAGCCACAGAATGCAATGATAGTTTTGGCTGGGACAAACCATATCAGAGGCAGAACTCGTGTTGCCTGCACCCTGAGGCAGCCATGTGCCATGGTCTGCTGGCTGAGGCCTCTCCTGCTTAGCAGCCCTTGAAGAGAACAGGATCAGTCTAGTTTCCTCTGGGTCAGAGCCAGGTAAAGAGGACGGAAGGGCAAAGGGAATTCAAAGTAGACAGCACCTGGGTGAGACCCTAGTGAGAGGAATGGGAAAGGGACATGTTGGTGACCAGAAAGAAGGTGACCCTCTTGTGGGGTCAGTCCGGGAATCCTTCTCTGAACTGGAGTCCACTGTGGCACCGGACCATGAGGAACTGAGAAGGATGTCCCTGGTATAGAGCAAGGCATGAGCTAGAGGTGATTTACACCTTGGGGTAATGACCAAATGTGTCCTGAACAGCAGCCAGGGACATGGGGCAGATTTGCTGGGCTTCACTCCCGGCCGTATAGGTTAGCTGTGTGTTTTTGAACAAGTCATGTAACCTCTGGAAACCTCAGTTGTTCATCAGGAGAAATGGGGACAAGACATCCACTTGAGGGGTTGTCTTAGAATGAAGCCTTAGCGTGTGGTCTGTGCACAGGCCTTGGTAGAGAAGCCTGACCCTGCAGACTCTCCGGGACTGACGTTATCCTGCGGCTGTGACCTGAGCATCTCCCTTTAAGAGAAGCTTCATGCCAATGTCTAGCCTCTCATGTGTTAGATGTGGCAGCGGAATCTAAGAAGTCCTACCCTGAGATGTCAAAGCCTTCTCAAAGAATTATTTTTATTTATGTGTATGTGTGTGTGTGACCGGGTAACCTTATGTGTACCGTGAGTATGCAGGTGCCTGCAGAGGTCAGAGGGCATCTATCGTCCTGGAACTGGAGTCATTGGCAGTTGTGAGTTCCCTAATGTGGGTGCTGGGGACTGGATTCCACTGAGTCATCTTTCCAGGCCCGGGAAAACCTTTTTATTCAACCACAGAGAAGCAGTCTGAGCAAACTACAATCGGTGATCGACTGCTTTCTCATTCAGAAAGGTGTGATTTTGAAGGCAGTTCACCGGGAGCCAAGGGCAGAAAAGAAGGTGGGTGTGACTCTCTCAGACCCACACACACAGCACACCTCAGTCAGTGACACTTGGCAGCCAAGCTCTCAGCCCTGCTCAGAGCCACTCCAGGCCTGATAGAGAAGAGCGAAAGGTGACAGGGGATTCCAGACAGGGATGACAAGATCACGGCCCCAGAGGGAGGAGACCACGGTGGACTGTTGTACTCTGGTGACTCTCAGTAGGCAAATGCAGAGAGAGAGAGAGAGAGAGAGAGAGAGAGAGAGAGAGAGAGAGAGAGAGAGAGAGAGAGGTCATTTTACACCATCCTCTCCTGCCTTTAGGGGATCAAGAGAAGAGCTTCCTCTCCCCCTCAGCCTTCCTTTTTCCTTTCTAAGCCGGCATCTGTAGTCTGCAGAAACAGTTGCTAGACAGAGTCTTCATGTGTTAGCGGGAACACAGAAGGATGGCAGGGCACACTGTGCCCTATGTAACCAATAGCACGCTTGTTGAAAAATGTGCTCTGGGTGAAGGGGAAGAACTGAGGCTATAGAAAAGTGAAGTCTTCAAGGATCAAATGACAAGGGACAAGTAAAGACTGGTGTGGTGGCATTCTCAGGTGAGGTAGGGTCTGCAGCCTGGTTCTGTCAAAAGGACACCTGTGTTTGCAAGCTCACCTAGGAAGTCGGAATGGTCTCCAGTTTTTGGACCCAATGAATAGTGCTCCCCTGTGCATTCTAGTGCATGAATTTTGGTTGAACATAAGAGTTCTGTGGAATAAATATTTAAGAATGAAGGTCAGTTCAAGTATGCACAAGCTCAGATGCAGAGGACGATGCTATGCGGTGTTTCAGGGTGGTTTCCCATCTGAAACCCCAGCAGGCAAGCATTCCTGTGGCTTTACATCTTCCCCAATGTTATTATCTTTTCATAGTCTCATACTTTGCTTCTAGTAATGGAATTCACAGACCCAAGGGATTTAGTATGTGTTGGGGCGCGCATGCCAGGCTATCGCTGTGGCTACCAAAGAGCTGACTAGGCACCGCCCCCTTGCCCACTCCCATAGTGACTGGCTGTTTAAGGAGGCTCATTGCCTTGCTCCACTGAAATGAGCTGCCACGGACCGGCTCAGGGGAGCCACTTAGACCGTGGGAGAAGCAGGGTCTTGGTAACAGGAAGGCACAAGTTCGGCGAATAACAGACAGACACAACACACAAGAGAGTGGTTGGAATCTGCTGCAATTTTACTGAATTCATGTTTTCATTATATAGTATTCAAACAAAGAACAAATCAGAAGGTCATGTATCATTAGTTGGCACAGTATGAAAGCTTCTTTTAGTCACATCAGCAATATTTAAGAAAAGTACATTATCAGGAACAGGTGTTAGATAAAAACATCCTTAGAAGAGGAAATCTTGTCCTTGGGACTGTAAACCTCAGGCAAGTGGTTTCATCTTATGAATAGAAAGTTTCTGTCTCATTATCGCTATCATGGCCCTTCCTCTTCCTAACCCTTTACTTCATCTAGTGACCAAATATACCTAATCAGTTCTCTGCACCTGCTGAAATATACTTTTTAGTACCTTCTTATGCAGCAGACATCATGGGGGTTGGGGTCTAGCAAGCCTATCCATAAAGTTTAAAGTATAATATAACAGTCTTTGTCCATCAACATTAACCCATCTATTCCCTTGCTCATCATACACCCTGTGTATGACAAAGGTTCTGCTGTAGTCTTATACATTCCCATACTGTGCTTCCTTATCCCAGAGCTGTTTCTGAAGAGAATGATCCTTGTCTTGTATATATATATATAGAATATCATTATTATAAAAGAGATGTGCAAAGCTCATATCTCATCTATGCCTCAGCTGTGGCTAATACCAGGCTGTCTGCCATTGACCTCCAGGAAGCCTAGTCCCATGGGACACGTAGCTCCCGTCCGGCATAATGACATATGTCATGTCACACAGATGAGACTGGAGTTGGTGTGGCAATGAGCCAAGGACATCGTCCATTTATTTCTTTAATCACTCAGTGCATAAACCATCATCCTCACTACTTGAAAGCATGACCATAGTGACTCCTGAGTTGTTGTTCCCAAGAGAAGCAGTGCTAGGTCTTTGTTAGCCCCTGGAAGCATTTTCACCAAAGCATCAATACGATTTTGTTTTTGTGTTTCCTGTTTGCTTTGTATTATCTATTTATTAACACTAAACTCACAGTTGACAACACCAAGAGGCATAGCTTCCTGCACTTAGAAACTCAGGATCTGAGACAGCCCTTCAGCACTGTGATGTGGGAGGTCCTTCTGTGTATGTGTTGCTTTTATTGGTTAATGAATAAAGCCACTTTGGCCAATGGCTTAACAGAGTAAAGTCAGGTGGGAAATCCAAACAGAGATATAGAGAGAGTAGGTGGAATCAGAGAGATTCCACATAGCTGCCGAAGGAGACAGATGCCCAACCCTTACCTGGTAGGCCACAGCCTCATGGTGATACACAGATTAATAGAAATGGGTTAATTTAAGATATAAGCTGGGTAGGAACATGCCTAAGCTGTTGGCCAAGCAGTGTTGTGATTAATATAGTTTCTGTGTGATTTTTGAGTCTGGGCATCCAGGAAACTAAAGTACAGTCTCCATTTACAGCACCGTAAACAGAAATCAACAAAAGAAGAGAAAAATGGGCTGGAGGTGTAGCCTGAAGATACAGGGCTTCCTTAATGTGTGCCTGGAACTGGATTCAGTTCACAGCAACACACAGACAGACAGACAGACACACACTCACACACACACATTCGCACACACATACACACACTCACATATACACACACACATACACTCACACACATACATTCTCTCACACACATACACACACACTCACAGCTTGTGTGACCTCAGCTGGAAAAGTGCACTTAGGCAAGCCATTCTCCTCTCACTTCTGTGAACACACACATGTCCACAACGGGCAGATATTGGCTCAGGGGTTTTATATAAACCAGTAACTAGAAAGACCCAATAATTTGGAATTGGTAAGTAGTGAAGATTGCCTGTGTATTAAGTGTCTCTGTACTGAGTACTCAGGGAGCCGTGCCCTTTGCTCTCAGAGTGCCCGAGTCCAGGAGAGAGCCAGGAAACCAACTAACAACCTGCTTTGCATAGAAATAAACCCATCATTGCAGACCGTGACCAGAGCCCTCAGGGCAGTGGAAGGGTTTAGTGTGGAGAGCGGTGGAGGACTGGGTGTTTGGGAATGACATCTATGGAACATAAGGGCTCGGAGGTGCTCTCTGTGTAACAGGAAGTTCCAGGACCTGCACTGCAATGGCCCTGTGATGGACTGCCCAGCATGCTCAGACTCCACACACTCCGATTCTCCTGGTTACTAAAACTGCTTCCAGCTGAGTGAGCATCTCTGACAGCTGCCGGGCTAGCTCCTGTCAATAAAGTTTTCCCCACCATCCTAATTAAAATACAAATAACTGCACCCTTCCACCCCTATTCCTTCTCTGCATCAACTTCCCCATGGTACCATTGTTTCTACATTTCATGTCTGGCTCTGATTTACACATATATGTATTTCTTACATAAATTAAAAAATAACACTGGCTGCTCTGCCCCAAAATAATCACACAGAAACTGCATTAATTAAATTACTGCTTGGACCATTAGCTCTAGCTTCATATTGGCTAACACTTATATCTTAATTTAACCCATTTCTAGTAATCTGTGTATTGCCATGTGACTGTGGCTTACTGGATAAAGTTCTGGCATCTGTCTCCAGCAGGGCTACATGGCTTCTCCCTGACTCCTCCTTCTTTCTCCCAGCATTCAGTTTAGTTTTCTCCACCTACCTCTATTCCCTGTGCAGGCCCAAGACAGTTTCTTTATTAACCAGTGGTATTCACAGCATACAGAGGGGACTTCTACAGTTGGTCTTCTGCCCCCCGTGGGTTCCGAATCTGCAGATTTAGCCAACCATGATTTAAAAACATTTGAGGGAAAATTGTGTATCTGTACTGAACAAGTATGGATTTGTCTTTTGTGATTTCTGTTTAATAGAACAGCTCTTTGCTTAGCATTTAGATTGCATGAGGCACCAGAAGTCACATGTTATAAAGAATGCAAGGGGATTATGTGCAAACATCATGCCTTTCTACACAGGGAACTTGGGCATCTGCAGATTTTGGAATCCAAAGGGAGTCCTGGAAGCAATTCCCAGTGGTGCAAAGGACAACTGGATATTGCTTGTCATCTATCTCTTCTTGTTAAACTCTATAATGGTGTGAGTGTTTGTTTGTTACTACCATTTCCTTTATTCTCAGTTACACGCTTTATTGTCAGTGTCCTCAATTCCTGTGACTTTTGAACAAGCCCCTCCCTTTGTGTTTACTGTACTTTGTAGGTAACTGGTCCTGACTGCCAGGCACAGGGCTGACCCTCAGTAAGTAACTCACAGATGAATGCTGAGGGCAGAGCAGATGCGAGATAAATGGCTGTTGATTGCCCACCTGAAGGAAGGAAGCATGGTGGCTCATTCTTTCAACTGTAAGTCACTCTTTATTATTTTCAGGTGGTGGGGGATACTCCAAAAGGGGGAATCGGGGGCAGGACAGCCAACCAATTTCAACTACAGAACAAGAAATTCCTTACACTTACGGACATTAGAGGGAGCACCGTCTAAACTAGAGGAGAAGCATATTTGAATTTAACAGATTAACGAAGGCACTAGCTAGGATGTGAGCATGGCTGGTCCTTGGTACAGAAGCAGCATCTGTGATCTAGCATTCCAGCCTTTTTGCTTATATACATAGAACAATGACTTCATGGGGCAAGGATGGCCAGGGAATTAGCCTAGGAGTTATGGGCACTGACTTTGGTCTTGGCTGCTTTCTGCTGAAGCTCATGTAGACAACCTCAGGCCTGTCTATACATCAGACCGGAGCCCAGGCACAGACGTGGAAAATGCTTCAACATGTGGCTACAGGTTCTAGAAATCTGTGGAATGTTAGGCATTTGAGTAATATTGTGTATAAGAAATAAGGAAAGGCTCTTGTCAATCAGAGGGTGGGTTTTGTTGTTCAAAGATGGCAGTTCACGTGGAGATACAATTTAGAAGCTCTTAGGTAAGCACAGTTGGCATCCTGGAGGGGTGAGGGGCTGGTGAGTGAACAGGAGTTGCCATTTGCATCCTGCAGAACTGGAGCAGAGATTAGCACGGTTTACAAACATTGCTGTAGACACACAGAAGGGATAACATCTCCAGAGATACCTGACCTTACCATTGTCTTTGTGGTTTTACTGAAGATGGTGGAGGAGAGCACCCAGAATTCTTAGAACCCATAAATCTGCAAATAAGGCAAATATATATATATGAAAATATAATTTTAGAAAAAATAAATACAGGAAAAATAAATATTTATATAGACATACAGTAAGGATATTAGACAAAACAGGAGATGTCTCAGTAGGTAAGTGCTTTCTGTGGAAGCAAGAGGACCCATGTTCAGTTCCCAACACCCACATAAAAGCTGGGTTCAGTGATGTGATCTGTAACCCCAGCACTGTGGGGCAGAAAGAAGCAGATTGCAAAGACTTGCTGGTGCTCCAGCCTGGCTGAAATAGAAGACTCCAGGTTCAGTGAGAGACCGCGTCTTAAAAACCAGGTGGAGGGTGACAGAGGGAGACATGTGAGGTCAACCTGTAGCTTCCCCATGTGTCCTCATGATCAAGGGCATGCGCACACGTGTGCACACACAGATCTGAGGAATTAAGCATCGACGTGGTATTGCAAGCGTGCCTGCTTGCCTTCAGACTTTCCTCGGTGTAGTGAGATCTTACCTGGAAAGTGAAAACAAAGACATGAACCCAGCCTGGGAAACAAAAGAGACATGGATCAAGTGGTTGCTTCTCTTCTTAGGAAACAGAGGGTGGTTTCCAGTCGCTGTATGTGCCTACGCCGATGGTCCTGGCCACTTTCTGTGTCAGTCTGGAGGGTAGCAGTTTGTGGCTGTCTGCAACACTTCCCTTCCATCCCCGTGTCTGAGGAGACTGACCAGTTCTTGCCATCTTCCAGCAGTAGAAGGTTGTATGGGACTACAGGGTGAAGGGAGATTACACCACCATTTCTTTCAAGGAATGGTTATGATGGCGTTCTCAACACTTCTAACTTCTATAGAAGTGATGACCTATGGTAGAGTACTCTGGGAAATGTAGTCCTGAGCCAAACAGCCACATATCCAGTAAGATGTTATCTACATTGAGTAATCAAAATCTAAAGGATTTGAATTTTTCATATTTTGGAGTATTTGCATATTGTAAAAGAAAACTTGGGAGATGGGACCAGGGTATATTCTATATACAAAATAATATATGTTTCATATACACCTTATGTGCATAACCCGAGGGAAATTTATTCAGTATTTTCAATAATACTGTGTATGAAACAGCAAAGTAGAAATTCTGAATTTTTGAGGGTCTCAAATTTTCAGATTAGGGGTGCTCAGTCTATGTACCTCTGTGGGACAGAAGATTAGAAATTTGAGGGGAGCCGGTAGCCCCTGAAGCCACTCAAGACCTCACAGAAAAAGCAAAAGTGATCATTACCCTCACAAGGGCTTTTTGCCAGTTTCCCCGAGCAGCAGGCCCATTGTCCAAAGCCAAACTCCCCACGAAGCAGAAGGCGATTTAGGAAATGACACAGGCTCCCTGGCTGCCTCAGACGCTGAGCATCCTGGGGAGAGAGGCAGTCATACACCCATTTGGGGTTTGGGGTTTAGCATCTAATACTGATAATGACTTTGGCACAAAGAACTTCCTGAGGACAAATCGCTGCCGAAGCCATCAACTTGTCTCCGCGTGGTATTAATCTACAGGAAACCGCACACACAGCGGTTCCTGCATCAACCTTGCACAGGAAAAGTGAATGAATGCTTGATTGGAATGTGGGGGGAGAGAACTTGGTCACTATTGTGTGTGGTCAACATGTAGGGTTTTTTCCTAGGCATGTTTCCTGCACTTTCTTTTCTTTTTGCTATTTTGTTGCAATGGTGGATACAACCCACAGCAGCAGCAGCAGCAGCAGCAGCAGCAGCAGCAGCAGCAGCAGCAGCAGCAGCAGCAGCAGCAGCAGCAGCAGCAGCAGCAGCCACCTCTCTAGATTAGCTCCAACCTTCCCGCCTTTACTTTGCATCGCTCTTCCATGCTTAGGTTCCCTTTCTAGCTGGAGCAGCAACTCCATGGGGCGAAGTCAGCCAGAGGACTCCTAGCTCCACAGAGCCAGTGACAACAATCCCTCAGTCACTACAACAGAATAGGGGTCAGAGAGATGGTTCAGCACTTGAGGGTGTTGTGCTCCTGTAGAGGACCTGAGTTTGGCTCCTATCACCGAGGTTCCATGGAGTCACTTGCAAGGAACTCCAGTTTAGGGAACTGGATGCCCGTGGCCTCTGTGGATACCTGCACTCATGTGTGCTACTTCCTTATAAATGAAATCAACCAAATAAAAATCTTAAAAAGCAAAACGAATGAGCTTCACAGGACAGTGACAGCATTTGAATCGGCCCATCCCTGGTCCAGTGGATTGTTGAAAGCATACTCAAGGGAACTGGTGTGTAGCTGGGTTTAAGGTATAACATTTTCAGCTCTTAAGATCCAATCTGGAGTTCCCCCCAAAAAAGCTAGAAACAGAGAGGCAAAGATGGAGAGGGAGTTCCAGATGAGGATGTCTAATGCTGTGCTAGAGCTGGCTGGGAAGGGAGAACGGGGATGTGGCAGGACAAGTGGTCACACCTGGGCTTGGGGGACCTCTGATCACCCCTAGCCATGGATTCATTGATAAAACAGACATGTTTCCTTCAGTGAATTCCCTATTGTCATGTCAGGTTATCAGAGTTATGGATGATGGAGCTTTTCTCTATCATGCAACAAATTTTTTTGCCTTCTTGTCTCCTCTCTCTCTTTCTCTCTCTCTTTCTCTCTTTCTCTCTTTCTCTCTCTCTCTTTCTTTCTTTCTTTCTTTCTTTCTTTCTTTCTTTCTCTCTTCCTCCCTCCCTCCCTCCCTCCCTCCCTCCCTCCCTCCCTCCCTCCCTCTCTCTCTCTCTCTCTCTCTCTCTCTGTGTGTGTGTGTGTGTGTGTGTGTTGACCAGGATCTGAGGGGACTTGCCAAGTACAGAAGGCAAAGTGTGAGCCCTGAGCCAAGCTATGGCTTGCACGTCTCATCACTTGGTAACCTGAGCAGGTGGAGTGGGGCTGGCTGGCCTCAGCCGCTGGGGGATGACTACCTTAATGTCACAAGGGTCTCCAAGCTGAGAGTCACAGGCCCTCTCCCTTCCAATGTGAGTATCAGGCTGAGGGCCCAGACAAAGACATTGTTGGTGATGATGGAGGGGCTGGGGGCTTTTAAACCCAGGTGGAGAGTGAGTTGGAGCAGGAAGCCTGCAGACCTAGGGAGGCAGGCAAAGGATTGACGACTCAGAAATGTCCGTTTCCCACCATTGTTTTTATGAGAGTCAGTAAGAGGACGTCAGAATCTGGGGGCAAAGCCTTGGAAAAAGATGAGGGAGTGTAATCCAGCAGGGAGAACATTTCAACCCTCCTTCCCCCGGGCTTGTTAGACGACACAGTGCTCTCCTCTGGCTTGGGATCTCTCACTTCTCTGTTTTCAGCCAAGGACATAAGATGCGTTGTGAACTCTCATCACACCCAGGGAGTCACCAACCAGATGTGTATTTACACATAGACATATAGGTGAAGCCAAATTTCTCTCGCCAGGAGAGTAGGGTAGAGTGGACTTTTCACACATAAAAAGGCATTGATGGGCTGGGGAGACGGTTCAGGTGGGAAAGAGCCGTCTGGGTCGGCATGAGGACTTACGTTTGGGTCCCCAGCTCCCCCAGAAAAGCCAAGTGTGGCAGAGGGACATGCTTTTGTAACCCTCTCACTGGGAAGGAGGCAGAGGCAGAGGCAGGCAGATCTCTCGAACTCATTGGCTGGCCAGCCAGCCTGGCTGACTGAATGAGTTTTTATTCAGTGAGAAACTCAGTCTTAAAACATAAGATGGAGAACCATCAGGAAAAGACCTGAGGTTGCCATCTGGCCTGCACATAGCTATACACATGCTTCTGCAATACATCCCCATGCATGTGTGGATACACCACACACACACGCGTGCGCGCGCGCACACACACACACACACACACACACGAGCATGTACACATACACGCACTATACAGGTGGGATATTATGGTAAATTCCTTCTTCAGGACAGAATAAGAGGGTTAGGCACTGCAATGTTTTATACCTGGAAGGTCTATCAAAGTCTCAAGTGTTAAACATTTGTTTCTTTGTTGCTATTGAAACTCATGGCACATTTAAAGGCTGAACTTTGGGAAGTCTTAGTTGCTTTGAGGATTGTGGCTACACCATGTCTTCCTCTCTCACTGGGATTATGAAGTAAGTGTGCTCCAACTTGGTGCTCCTTCCATGGTGTGCCGCTCACAGCACAGTTCAAACCATGAAGCTAATCACCATGTGTAGTGATATTTCATTTGTATTTTAATAAATAAAGCTTGCCTGAAGATCAGAGAGTAAAACAGCCCCACTGGTCAGCCTTACAGACCAGGCAGTGGTGACACACACCGTTAATCCCAGTAGCCATGCTAGTTTGCCATAGAAACTGGACGGCAGTGGTGCACGCCTTTAATCCCAGCCCTAGAGAGGATTATAAGACAGGAGGAGACAGCTCTCACTCACTGTCTCATTTTAAGATTCCTGGAGGCAGGATCGCCATTTCAGACTGAGGTAGAGGTAAGAGCCAGTGGCTGCCTGTTTGCTTTATTGACCTTCAGGTTGAACCCCCATATCCATGTCTGGGTTTTTATTAATCGTGCTACAACAATGCACATAAGCTTTCAAAACCATGAGTCAAAACCACTCCCCTCTTTTCGGGCTGATGGTCTTAGGTACTTTGTTACAATAACAGAGCTGGCACACATCCTCCCAGCCAGGGCTTTAAGAACGCAGGAGATATGCTGGCGTATGCTTGAAATCTCAGCACTCAGAAGACTGAGGTTTGAGTTCCACGGTGGGAGCCATCTTTTTAAACTATTTTCAGAGATTTATTTTATTTTATATGCATGAATGTTTTGTTTACATGTAGGTAGGCATGCATATCACATGTGTGCCTGGTGCCCCCCCCCCCAGTGACCCTCTGGAGTTAGAGATGACTGTGAACCTGACATTGGGTGCAAGGACTTGAACCCTAGTCCTCTGTAAGAGCAATAAGTGCCCTTAACGGCTAGGCCAACTCTCCACGCCCACAATCATGTCTCCAAAGAGAAAAAGAAAATTCTGTTTTCAAATATGATGGCTGATCAGACTGTACGCATAACCTGTAGCATCAGAACCATACCTCAACTCTCGGGTCAGACTGCTGGGGGAGTCAAATGTCTTACGTTCTAGGGTTTTTACTTCTTTTTATTTTTCAGACCTAAAAATGAAGGAGAAAGTTCAGCCTGTGCCAGGAGAGCAAGGCCCAAAGGATGCTCTGGTACCAAAGTGACCAACCAGCTTCTGGGAGATGCACTTACAATCTCTCGCTTCCAGGATATGCTCCCAGTGAACTCTGGTCTATCGACACTCTGTTATTAATAGGGTTCACAAAGGACAGTGACTTTGTTTTCATTTCTTCCGTCCAGTCAGGACATGGTCAGAACATCATGTATTTGTAAGATGGAGACTGAATGAACACAGAGAAAACACTTCCAAAATTTGAGCTCATGGACATCTTTAGACAGTCACAAATGGTCCTTGCTCAGCTCACTGTGTTTGAGACTAGGGAACTGTTTAAATCGGATCTTTTCAATCCGTGCTAGGGCAGCAATGTGGCAGAAGTCTCATGGCACTGTGCTGCCACAGTGAGAGCGGCTCCCATGGCTAGCTGCGTTAATCTCTGGTGTTCTATAGTTTGGGGTAACAAATGCGTTTTCAGTTTGTAGTGTTTAATCTCACAGTGCATTTGTTGAGATGTGGCACACTGTTAAATAAATTTAAGTATACTGTTAAATCTAAGTTGAGAAGCATCTTCAGAGGTTCTGTGATGTGGGACTCACCTCTGTAGGCTGTGAATACTGTTGGTTAATACAGAATCTGCTTTGGGCCTATAGCAGCACAGAATAGGGCAAGGCGCGAATTCCAAGCAGAGAGAGGAGGAGAAAGTAGGAGGAGTCAATGGGATGCCATGTAGCCGCTGCCAAAGGAGACAGACACCCAGGAACCTTACTGGTAAAATATAAAATAATAGAAATGGGTTAAGATGTAAGAGCTAGCTACAATAAGCTAGAGTCATTGGCCAAGCAGTGTTGCAATTAATATAGTTTCAGTGTGATTATTTTGGGTCTGGGCAGATGGGAAACAAGCAAGCAGCTTTTCTACAGCTCTGGCCATGTGCCTCCTCGTTTTCTGTCAGTGAAACACACACACACACACACACACACACACACACACACACGCTTATCTGTTACCCCATGGAGACTCCTCACTGCTGGAGACTTAGAAGCAGCACCATCTATATGAGCAAGAGTGAGATTTAAGATCACTTGGCGGGTGTGTGCTTCACCTGCCAGGTGACTTGAAGTAAGCCAGGAGATGTCTCTGTTTACACATTTTATTAGTTGGCTGTGCTGTTGTAATATACTCCCATAAACTTGTTGACTTAACACAGTGCACATATGTCTGTTTTTTTTCATTCTGGAGGTCATAAGTTCAAATCAATTTTATTGATTCAAAAATAAAGTATTGCCTGAGCTACAGTTTCTCTGAAGGCTCCTGGGAGAACATTTCATTGCCTTCCATCTGATGCTGTATTTTTTTTAAATAATTAAAATTACTATTTATATTTGTATGTACATGTGCAAGTGTGTATGTGAGTGCCCGGAGTACCAGCAGAGGATGTCAGATCTCTCGAGCCCCCTGTCATGGGCGCTAGGCACTGAACTCGGGTCCTTTGGAGAAGCAGCCAGCACTCTTAATCCCAGAGCCCTCCTCTCCAGTAATGATGCTGCGTTTCTTGGTTTCATGGTCTCGTCTTCCATGCTCCTGGCCAGTGGCACATTGCCTTCTTCCCTGCAAACTCTCCTTCTGTGTTTTATTTAATTTTGATATGTGGTCTAGCTGCTTTCCCAGACAGGTCTCACGCTCCTGTGTCCAAGAAATCCTGTTGCTTCAGTCTCCTGAGTACCTTGGGTTATAGCATGGCATTACCATGCCTGGCTTGCCTCCTCCTTATAAAAAAAAAACCACACGGCTGTGGTTAGATCCCACACCATCTCCTCGAATGTCTCTGTGTCAGGATCTTTGGTGAAGCCATATCTCTGAGAGACGTGGTAGAGAAGGTAATGATCACAGGCTGTAGGATTGGGGCAGGGATTGTTCCCATCACACTGATCTGTGAAGGAGAGTTAGTGGTTCCTGTCTTAAAGGACAACAGGAAGGTCTGAAGAGCTAACATTTATGAACATACACACAGTGGAAGTCAGTAGATGCCACTGAGTCTGGAATGGGGGTGCTGGAGAGGTCCTGACATCTCACTAGTCTGGTCTTTGCCATGATAGATATGTGGATAATGGAAGAGCCATGGCTGATGAGGCTTGGAGCCTGAGCCTCATGTCAGTGACCCCAGTCAAGCATGACTGAGACAGGAGAAGGCTGGGAGCAGGACAGAAGGCAGAAGATCGCTAGATGGGCAGGACAAGAGAAGACCATCTCACGACCTCACTCTGAGCGCCACATAGGTGGATGAGCATCTCCAAGTGAGAAAACAATACCACTAAAAGATATAGCAGCCTGGTGATCCATCCTCTGGGATGTGGGATGCTGAGCTCTCCCTCTGAGAGATTTAGGATGCTGGGGACCTCAGGCCTGATGACAGTGGCAAGCATCAGAATTCTTTTCTGTGAGCTGTACCTTCACTATGTTTACAGCATTAAGAAGAGAAGACGCATGAATGTTCCTACCTCCTTTAACCCCCATTCCCTTCCCTCCCACTCCCTCCCACTCTTCCTTCCTCTGCACGATGCCCTTTAAGGACACTGTGTTATGAGCACTTAAGATGGTGTGTCTTCGCTTTTGCCTGCTTCTGCTCCTCCATACAGAATCTCCATTGTCCCTGAGAAATTTAATTTTTTTTCTAGGAATTTATTCTTTATGAATCATCACAAGGAATACATACATCTTGGTTCATTCTTCTCTAGATAAATTTGACTCTTACTGTGAGCCTCCATTTTCCCATATCATCTTCTGGGTCTCATGTTTTTCCTCTTTCCCTAGGGGACTTGAAATGCCAAGGTCTGTGTGTGGATCTATTGAATTTTCCCTGATGTCTAATGGTGTTGGGCCACACAGGTCACAAGAATGAGTCTTCTGTTGGAAGAGCTTGAGTGACAGCCCATTTGTCCCCCAGAGGGGATCAAGGCTGCTTCACCTGGTGCCTGGACATCTCACCTCTTCTGAGAGCTGAGCCTTCTCCTCAGGTGGTTACCTGAGTATCTGCTGTGGCCAAATACTGACAGAAACAAGTGACAAGGGTCTATGGGGGAGCAGTGTTCATACCATGGCCAATACAGAGAACTCTGCAAACCTTTCAAAGGCTGCCCTAGGGAATATACTTCCACCAGCCAGGGTCCACTTCCTAAAGACTCCACAGACTCCAAAAATAACACCACAAACTAGGAATGACTGCTAAAAGCATGACCCCATGGAGGACATTTCAGAGACGAATTATAACCCCTGGCAAAGAAGCCCGTGAAGCCCCTGCTGTTGGAAAGTGCAAGGGTATCCTATCCGCTCCACAGCCAGCCTGGGCTGGAGCGCTGAGCCCTGCATCCCTGCATCCCTGCATCCCCCTGCTTCCTGTCAAGTCTAGGAAGACCTGAATCCTTTCGAATCTGTCATCTCAGAGGACTCCTTGTCCTTTCTTGTCTCGTAGACACTCAAATGCCAGAAGAGACTGTTATTATGCTGTCCCGTGTCCCCACTGGGACACTGGGTGTCTAGTGGCATGGTTACCACCTTGAAGGGTCAGGATGAAGAGCAGAGGAGTCAAGAGGACCAAGGGGTCACAGGTAGGACCAACCTGCCATGGGATATACATACTTACACATACATAATTAATTTTCACAAGGCCTATACATGCTTTTTAAATTTTTTATTTTATTTTAATTTTTTATTGATATTTATTGAGCTCTACATTTTTCTCTGCTCCCCTCCCTGCCTCTACCCTCCCCTCTTCAACCCTCCCCTAAGGTTCCCATGCTCCAAATTTACTCAGGAGATCTTGTCTTTTTCTACTCTCTACTTCCCGTGTAGATTAGATCTATGTATGTCTCTCTTAGTGTCTGCATTGTTGTCTAAGTTCTCTGGGATTGTGGTTTGTAGGCTGGCTTTCTTTGCTTTATGTTTAAAAACCACCTATGAGTGAGTACATGTGATAATTGTCTTTCTGTGTCTGGGTTGCCTCACTGAAAATAATGTTTTCTAGCTCCATCCATTTGCCTGCAAAATTCAAGCTGTCGTTATTTTTTTCTGATGTGTAGTACTCCATTGTGTAAATGTATCACATTTTTCTTATCCATTCTTCGGTCAAGGGGCATTTAGGCTGTTTCCAGGTTCTGGCTATGACAAACAAAGCTGCAATGAACATAGTTGAGCACATGTTCTTTTTTTTTTTGTTGTTTTTCGAGACAGGGTTTCTCTGCAGCTTTGGAGCCTGTCCTGGAACTAGCTCTGTAGACCAGGCTGGTCTCTAACTCACAGAGATCCGCCTGCCTCTGCCTCCCAAGTGCTGGGATTAAAGGCGTGCGCCACCAGCGCCCGGCTAAGCACATGTTCTTGTGGCACAATTGAGCATCCTTTGGATATATCCCCAAAAGTGGTATTACTGGGTCTCAAGGAAGGTTGTTTCCTAATTTTCTGAGAAATTGCCACACTGACATTCAAAGGGGTTGTAGCAGCTTGCATTTCCACCAGCAATGCAGAAGTGTTCCCTTTTCCCCACAACCTCTCCAGCATAAGTTGTCATCAGTGTTTTTGGTCTTGGCCACTCTTCTAGGTGCAAGATGGAATCTCAGAGTTGTTTTGATTTGCATTTCTCTGATGACTAAGGATGTTGAACATTTCCTTAAGTGTCTTTCAGCCATTTTAGATTCCTCTGTTGAGAGTTCTCTGTTTAGATCTGTACTCCATTTTTTATTGGATTATGTGATCTTTTGGTGTCCAATTTCTTGAGTTCTTTGTATATTTTGGAGATCAGACCTGTGTCTGATGTGGGGTTAGTGAAGATCTTTTCCCATTCTGTAGGCTGTCGTTTTGTCTTATTGACTGTGTCCTTTGCTTTACAGAAGTTTTTCAGTTTCAGGAGGTCCCATTTATTAATTGTTTCTCTCAGTGTCTGTGCTGCTGGAGTTATATTTAGGAAGTAGTTCCCTGTGCCAATGTGTTCAAGTGTGCTTCCCACTTTCTCTTCTATAAGGTTCAGTGTGGCTGGCTTTATGTTGAGGTCTTTGATCCATTTGGACTTGAGTTTTGTGCATGGTGATAGATATGGGTCTAATTTCATTCTTCTACATGTTGACATGCCAGCACCACTTGTTAAATATGCTTTCTTTTTTTCCATTTGATGTTTTGTGCTTCTTTATCAAGGATCAGGTGTTTGAAGATGTGTGAATTGATATCCGGGTCTTCTATTCAGTCCCATTGGTTCTCCTGTCTGTTCTTATGCCAATACCAGCCTGTTTTCTGTATTGTAGCTCTGTAGTAGAGTTTGAAGTCAGGGATTGTGATGCCTCCAGAAGTTCTTTTATTATACAAGATTGTTTTGGCTATCCTGGGTTTTTTGCTTTTCCATATGAAGTTGAGTACTGTTCTTTTGAGGTCTTTGAAGAATTTCGCTGGGATTTTGATGGGCATTGCATTGAATCTGTAGATTGCTTTTGGTAAGATTGCCGTTTTTACTATGCTAATTCTGCCTACCCAAGAACATGGGAGATCTATCCACTTTCTGGTGTCTTCTTCAATTGCTTTCTTTAAAGATATAAAGTTCTTGTCATATAAGTCTTCCACTTGTTTGGTTAGAGATACTCCGAGATATTTTATGTTATTTGTGGCTATTGTGAAGAGTGTTGTTTCTTTGATTTCTTCCCAAGCCCTTTTATCATCTGTGTACAGGAGGGCTACTGATTTTTTTGAATTAATCTTTTATCCTGTTACATTGCTGAAAGTGTTTATGAGTTGTAGAAGTTCCTTGGTAGAATTTTTGGGATCACCCATGTAAACTATCATATCATCAGCAAACAGAGTTTGACTCCTTCTTTTTTAATTTGTATCCCCCGATCTCCTTTTGGTGTCTTACTGCTCTAGCTAAGAGCTCAAGAACTATATTAAATGGATATGGAGAGAGTGGACCACCTTGTCTTGTTCCTGATTTCAGTGGAATTTCTGGTAGTTTCTCTCCATCTTTAGTTTGATGTTGGCTGTTGGCTTGCTGTATATTGCCTTCGTTATGTTTAGGTAAGTTCCTTGTATCCCTGTTTTCTCCAAGACCTTTATCATGAAGGGATGTTGTATTTGGCAAAAGCTTTTTTTGACATCTAATGAAATGATCATGTGGTTTTTATTTTTCAGCTTGTTTATATGGTGCATTACGTTGACAGATTTTCATATGTTGAACCATCCCTGCATCTGTGGAATGAAGCTGACTTGATCATGGTGGATGATGGTTCTGATGTGTTCTTGAATTCGATTTGCCAGTATTTTATTTAGTATTTTTGCATCAATGTTCATGAGTGAGATTCGTCTGTAATTCTCTTTCTTAGTAATGTTTTTCAGTGGTTTGGGTATCAGGGTAATTGTAGCCTCATAAAAAGAGTTTGGCATTGTTCCCTCTGTTTCTATTGTGTGAAATAATTTGAGGAGTATTGGTATTAGTTCTTTTTTGAAAGTCTTGTAGAATTCGTAGCTGAAACCATCTGGTCCTGGGTTTTTTTTGGTTGAGAGACTTCTTCAGCAGTTATAGGTCTGTTTAATTTGCTTATCTGGTCTTGATTTAATTTTGGTAAGTGATATTTATCCAGAAAGTTGTCCATTTCCTTTAAGTTTTCCAATTTTGTGGAGTACAGGTTTTCAAAATATGATCTGAAGATTCTCTGTATTTCTTCTGTGTCTGCTGTTATGTCCCCCTTTTCATTTCTGATTTTGTTAATTTGGATGTTCTCCCTCTGTCTTTTGGTTAGTTTGGATAAAGGTTTGTCTATTTTGTTGATTTTTCTCGAAGAACCAGCTCTTTGTCTCACTGATTTTTTTGTATTGTTTTCTTTGTTTCTATTTTGTTGATTTCAACTCTCACTTTGATTATTTTTTTCTGTCTGGTTCTCTTAGGTGAGCTTGCTTTTTTTTGTTCTAAAGTTTTCAAATGTTCTGTTATTTTACTAGTGTGAGATTTTTCCAGCTTCTTTATGTAGGCATTTAGTGCTAGGAACTTTCCTCTTAACACTGCTTTTATTGTGTTCCATAAATTTGGGTATGATGTGTGGTCATTTTCATTGTATTTTAGGAAGTCTTTAATTTCTCCTTTTATTTCTTCCTTGACCCACTGATGATTCAGGTGAGCACTCTTTAATTTCCATGTGTTTGTGGGCTTTCTGAAATTAGTGTTGCTGTTGAATTCTAATTTTAAGCCGTGGTTATCTGATAAGCTACATGGGGATTATTCCAATTTTTTTTGTATCTGTTGAGGTTTGCTTTGTTACCTAGTATATGGTCAATTTTTGAGAAGATTCCATGAGGTAGTGAGAAGAAGATATATTCTTTTATGTTTGGATGGAATGTCTATAGATGTTTGTTAAGTCTATTTGAATAATAACATCTGTTAGTTCCCTTATTTCTCTTTTAATTTTCTGTCTAACAGACCTGTCCAGTGGTGAGAGGGGAGTGTTGAAGTCTCCCACTATTAGTGTGTGTGGTTTAATGTATGATTTAAGCTTTAGAAGTGTTTCTTTTACATATGAGGGTGCCCTTGTATTTGGGGCATAGATGTTCAGTATTGAGATTTCCTCTTGATGGATTTTTCCTGTGACTAATATGAAATGACCTTCTTTGTCTCTTTTGACTGATTTTAGCTTGAAGTCTATTTTGTTAGATATTAGGATAGCTACTCCTGCTTGTTTCTTAGGTCCATTTGATTTGTATATTTTTTCCCAACCCTTTACTCTGAGACAATGTCTGTCTTTGAGGTTGAGATGTGTTTCTTGTATGCAGAAGAAGGATGGATTCTGTTTCCGCATGCAATCTGTTAGCCTGTGCCTTTTTATAGGTGAGTTGAGTCCATTTACATTAAGGGATATTAATGACCAGTGGTTGCTATCTCCTGTTAATTTAGTTTTCATTGTTGGTGATGTTAATTTGTGCACTTTTTCTTCTTCGGGACATGCCTTTCTATTAAAAATATTTTTGTTAGCTTACAAAGGATTGGATTTAATTATGGCCTTTTCAAACAGCAGCTATTTTTATTATCTCTCTCTTCTTCCCCATCCTCTGTCCTTCCCTCGAGCTCTCCCACCCCCGTACCCCATTTCCACTTTCACGTCTCATGGGACCCCTCCCCACCTTTCTCCCCACCTCTAGTTCCCTCTTAGGGTCCCCTCCCTAGTCTTATAGTTTTCACGACGCTGAGATCTGCATGTTTGTCTGTGATGGAGTCCTCTCATCCTGTGTGACCCATTCCAGGTCCACCCTACACCCTCTGAGGCATGCTAACTTGAGAGATTCCACCTGACTTTCATTTTCTTCTCTTTAATGATAGGGATTTATGAAGTGTCTATACATATCCTCATAACAAATCTCATCCATATCTATGGCCTGAAATAGCCTCATAACATGCCAATAATTCCAGTATTTCATCTAGAGCAAGAATATGTCCTCTGGGTGCCTCTGCAGTTCTCACACCACTAGGGTTCTCACCGGCATGGCCAATTGAGAAGCCTCACCTTGGAATTTTAAACTGACTTTCTCCTCACTCAGGTCCCATTTAGTGTGCAAGTGTTCTTTTCTGCCATCCCTCCCCTGGCAGTAAAGTAAGCCGAATGTCTCAATAATCCTTGATCCCTTGCCCCCGACTTCCTGTGCAACCCAGGCAGCTGGGCTGTGCCTAGCACACCTCCGCTCCATAGCCTGTAACTGTTATTACCCCAGCTTCATCTCACGTGCTCCTCACAGCACAGTGCAGACCTGTCTCCCTGTGTCATTTCCTCCATCAATTGCTATGGAGACTGGGTGATTATTAAGCCATTGTAACAAACAGACCGTGGAGTGTTCTCACCTGGGCTCACTAGGCAACATGAACCAACACCCACAACAGCTATTCTTCCCGGAGCGTCCACCCTGGTTCTTGTTTACAAACTGGATTTGCTTTACTGAATCTCGCTGGACGTGGCATGTCCTTTCTGGTCAGTGACCACGTGGGCTTCTTAATGGCCAGCGGCAGGGGGTCCCTCTGGGCTATTGGAGGTTTGCTCAATGCCCCCAAAGCCCATTTCCCGTAAGTTCTGACGTCAGAACTTAGGCCTGGGTGGTGCCAAACACTTCTGTTCTGATGGCGCACAGCACGGTCCCCTTAACACACGGTAATGTCAAGCAGCTCCTCAACTCACATTTCTCTTTGTGTTTCCAGTCTTCCACCCATGCAACAGTACCTTTCCTTACCTGTTCTCATCTGCTGGGGGAGAACGCACTTGCAGTTTGGTGGGGTTTTGTTCTACGTGTCTGTAGTGTGTGTATGTGTGTGTGTGATGTGTAGGCCTGATGTGACCTCAGATGTCATTTTTTAGGCGTCTTCTACCTTTTAAAGTTTATTTGTAATTATGAGACAGTGTCTCCCACTGACCAGTGAACCCCAGGGAACCTCTGTCCCTAAAGCTCCTGTGCTTGGATTACAAGTGCCTGCCACCACACCTGGCTTTTTAAAACAACAGCAAAAACCCAAACAAACAAACCAACAAACAAACAAATAATCAAAACAAAAATCTGAACAAACCCAAAACCAAAAAACCATGCGCTTTTGAGATTTAACTCAGGTCATCGTGCCAAGCGCTGGCCTTCCTGGCCCTCACCTTCATTCATCCTTGAAGGATATTTTCCCGGACAGAGGGGCTAGCTTTGTTTGTAATGTAAAGTGCCATTTACTCTTGAGTGTAAAGCACTGACCTTTGTTTTCTATCACGGCTCTCAGAAATCAAAGCACTTCTTCAAAGAAAATCTCTCTCTGTGTGTCTCTCTGTCTCTCTGTCTCTCTGTCTGTCTGTCTCTCTCTCTTTGCCTCAAGTTGCTGTGGAGGCTTCCTTCCTTCTTTCCAGCAGTACACATTACCCTTTCTTCTGTACCTTTTTCTTCTGATACTCACTGTACTCTACGTGTGCTTGCTGTGTATTCTGCTTCCCGCTCTGTCTCCGGCTTCACCTGCCCCTCTCCTACCGTTATCTTTGTTTTATCTGCTTTAATTTCCCACACCGTCTCTCTCTCTTTGTGCCAAAGTGTAGTAAAAGCCATCCATTTGGTCTTTAATTTTAGTTAGGATGCTTTTTACATCTGAAAGACTTTTAGGTCCTTTCTCACATGAACCGTGTGGAAGTTTTTATAGTCTGAGATCCTCAAAGGTCTCATTGAATACAGTAGGCAGGGTTGGTTTGTCTGTGTGTAGTATCTCTGCATGCCTGGAATCTCCAGAGTGAGTCCACTTGGCTCACGGGCTTGTTTCTCGTCATGGCACCGTGTCTTCTTGCACGTCTGCTGTCTTTGAATAGCTTCAACTCTCGCTGTCCCTGGGTGTATCCAGGGACCCCAACCCTCAGGTCCATGATTGTAACCTGTCCCCTGTCACCTGGCCTGTGGCCCTTCCTCTTGCCCTGCTGCTCTTTGGTAGTTCTCAGAGCTGTGTGGGATCACCAAGTCACCTTGAGGACTGTCTCCTACTGGTCACTGTCCTTGTCTCAGAGGCCACACTCGCCCTGATTGCACGTCCTCTGAGGTTCTCAGGGAACTGAGGTTAGAGTCCTCTGTGCGCCAGCCGGGGAGGGAGGGAAATGGGATGGCAGCTCCACGTTTTACAATTCTGGGTGAAAAGCAACCCTTTCTGTTTTGGTGTGTGGTTTCCCTGGCTAGGTATCACAGGAGGGAGCTTGGCTCCCAGAGTAAACAGTCTTTCTCCTGCTGGAGAGCTTGCTGGCTTGCTTCTTCTGCATGATTGCCCGTGGAGATTAGCTTTTGGAGGGCTCACCTTACCCTGCGACAGGCACGCTCAGGCTCGCAGGAAGACAGGAACAGAGTGTACAGGTGGGGGTGTGAGGATTGAGTTGAAGCGAGCCACAGTTTTTTCTTTATAAATTACCCAACGTCCCCCTCCCCCGGCACCACATCTATTTTTGGTTTAAGTGCCTTCAGGCTCTGAGCACCTGAACTCCTTTGAGTCCCCTGGTTCCTCTTGGTAAATTTCCTTCAGCTAAGCATTGAGGGAGCAATGGCTGCCTTCCTACTCCCTCCTCAGCCTCCAGGAGGCCTGTGGTGCTGTGGGGGGGCTGTGGTGCTGTGGAGGGGGGACTGTGTTGCTGGGGAGGGGCCTGTGTTGCTGGGGAGTCTGTGGTGCTGGGGAGGGGGCTGTGGTGCTGGGAAGGGGGGACTGTGGTGCTGGGGAGGGGGCTATGATGTTGGGGAGGGGGGAACTGTGGTGCTGGGGAGGGGGCTGTGGTGCTGAGGAGGGGGGCTGTGGTGTTGGAGGCCTGTGGTTCTCTTGTACCCCAGTGGCCGTGAGTCAGCAGCCAACAGGCACAATCATTCTCCTGGGACACTTTCAGCCCCTGTGCTCCCCCATGGGTGAAAGTCACCCCGTTTTTACTGGTAGGACAGAACTCCAGGATTTTGATGTCACCTGAGTGTGCAAGGAGAGGTGACATCTTGCAGTCTGCTGTCAGGGCGAACGAAGTGACGGTGAGTGGTGCAGCTCTGGGGTCAAATGTCTTTGTCCAGGGATGAGATTTCTCTGCTCTTGCCTGTCTTCCCCATGATGCTCAGCTTTGAGAAGTTGCCGTCACTGAGGTTTTTCTCTGGGATGGGCAGCGCTGGCGCTGGCGCTGGTGCCGTGCTGACAGAAGAGGACAAACAAAGCATCAGTTTTGGTGTAAATTGAATTTAATCCCTCAAAATTTCAACTTCAGAGCTGACAGAACATTCAAGTAGGAGGGGCCCATGGCACACCAGCTTGTACTTTTACCAGAAAGCAAAGGAAAACAAAAACAAGGCCCAGAGTGGAGTATGTCTTCCCCAAGGTCACAGAGCAAGCACGTGGTGGTACCGGTCACTTGGGTATTCTGACCCGAGGCCAGAAGAATCTTCATCTGTTCTTGGGTTTGAATTTTGGAAGCATGCTAACACTAGAGTTCATCCCACAGAGAGTTTCGCCATCTTCCCGAGCATCTTGCCGGACTTTGACATGGATCATACCAGTCTTGGGGGTATCTGAAGGAATCCTGTTTCCTAAGGTAGAAGTTGGATTTATTGAGCAGTAAGAAGGTAATTCGGGACTTCTAGGGTCTTTTGCCTTCGTCTTTGTGTACGAGGCAGTATTCTGGAACCCTCATTCCTGTTCTTTATAAGTACATAGAGGACACACAGTGTCACGTCACATAGAGGACACACAGTGTCACGTCACACAGAGGACACAGTGTCACGTCACATAGAGGACACAGTGTCACGTCACACAGGACACACAGTGTCACGTCACATAGAGGACACACAGTGTCACGTCACACAGGACACAGTATCATGTCACACAGAGGACACGCAGTGTCACGTCACATAGAGGACACAGTGTCACACAGAGGACACACAGTGTCACGTCACACAGAGGACACGCAGTGTCACGTCACATAGAGGACACAGTGTCACGTCACACAGGACACACAGTGTCACGTCACATAGAGGACACAGTGTCACGTCACACAGGACACACAGTGTCACGTCACATAGAGGACACAGTATCATGTCACACAGAGGACACGCAGTGTCACGTCACATAGAGGACACAGTGTCACACAGAGGACACACAGTGTCACGTCACACAGAGGACACACAGTGTCACGTCACACAGAGGACACACAGTGTCACGTCACACAGAGGACACAGTGTCACGTCACACAGAGGACACACAGTGTCACGTCACATAGAGGACACAGTGTCACACAGAGGACACACAGTGTCACGTCACACAGAGGACACAGTGTCACGTCACATAGAGGACACAGTGTCACGTCACACAGGACACACAGTGTCACGTCACACAGAGGACACACAGTGTCACACAGAGGACACACAGTGTCACGTCACATAGAGGACACAGTGTCACGTCACATAGAGGACACAGTGTCACGTCACACAGGACACACAGTGTCACGTCACACAGAGGACACACAGTGTCACGTCACACAGAGGACACAGTGTCACGTCACACAGAGGACACGCAGTGTCACGTCACATAGAGGACACAGTGTCACGTCACACAGGACACACAGTGTCACGTCACATAGAGGACACAGTGTCACGTCACATAGAGGACACACAGTGTCACGTCACACAGAGGACACACAGTGTCACGTCACACAGAGGACACACAGTGTCACGTCACACAGAGGACACACAGTGTCACGTCACACAGAGGACACAGTGTCACGTCACACAGAGGACACGCAGTGTCACGTCACACAGAGGACACGCAGTGTCACGTCACACAGAGGACACGCAGTGTCACGTCACACAGAGGACACGCAGTGTCACGTCACACAGAGGACACGCAGTGTCACGTCACACAGAGGACACGCAGTGTCACGTCACACAGAGGACACACAGTGTCACACAGAGGACACACAGTGTCACGTCACATAGAGGACACAGTGTCACGTCACACAGAGGACACAGTGTCACGTCACACAGAGGACACGCAGTGTCACGTCACACAGAGGACACGCAGTGTCACGTCACACAGAGGACACGCAGTGTCACGTCACACAGAGGACACGCAGTGTCACGTCACACAGGACACACAGTGTCACGTCACACAGAGGACACACAGTGTCACGTCACACAGAGGACACGCAGTGTCACGTCACACAGAGGACACGCAGTGTCACGTCACACAGGACACGCAGTGTCACGTCACACAGAGGACACGCAGTGTCACGTCACACAGAGGACACGCAGTGTCACGTCACACAGAGGACACAGTGTCACGTCACACAGAGGACACAGTGTCACGTCACACAGAGGACACAGTGTCACGTCACACAGAGGACACAGTGTCACGTCACACAGAGGACACAGTGTCACGTCACACAGAGGACACACAGTGTCACGTCACACAGAGGACACGCAGTGTCACGTCACACAGAGGACACAGTGTCACGTCACACAGAGGACACAGTGTCACGTCACACAGAGGACACACAGTGTCACGTCACACAGAGGACACAGTGTCACGTCACACAGAGGACACACAGTGTCACGTCACACAGAGGACACACAGTGTCACGTCACACAGAGGACACAGTGTCACGTCACACAGAGGACACAGTGTCACGTCACACAGAGGACACACAGTGTCACGTCACACAGAGGACACGCAGTGTCACGTCACACAGGACACACAGTGTCACGTCACACAGAGGACACGCAGTGTCACGTCACACAGAGGACACGCAGTGTCACGTCACACAGAGGACACGCAGTGTCACGTCACACAGAGGACACGCAGTGTCACGTCACACAGAGGACACGCAGTGTCACGTCACACAGAGGACACACAGTGTCACGTCACACAGAGGACACGCAGTGTCACGTCACACAGAGGACACGCAGTGTCACACAGAGAACACACAGTGTCACACAGAGGACACACAGTGTCACGTCGCACAGAGGACACAGTGTCACGTCACATAGAGGACACAGTATCATGTCACATAGAGGACACAGTATCATGTCGCATAGAAGCAAGGGTATGGAGAGCTCGAGTGGAGGAGCCTGCAATTTGGAAGTTCGGGGAGGGCTCCCTGGGCCGACTTTCCTGGGTGGGTGGGCAGCTCTGAGAACAGTGGAGGAGGGACTTCCTGGGTGGGAAAGCAAGAGTGGCTGCAGTTAAGGGAGGAGGCGAGGCAGGCAGGAAATGACGTCATATCAGTGCAGAGAACATAGAAAAGAAAAAAATTGTGGTGAAATGCTGGGAACACAAATGTGAACTTTCCATCTGATTTTTGTTTGTTAGTGCTGGGAACCGCACCCAGGCCCGCGCTCACCTTGGAGAAGAACTCCACTGAGCTGGGAACCGCACCCAGGCCCGCGCTCACCTTGGAGAAGAACTCCACTGAGCTGGGAACCGCACCCAGGCCCGCGCTCACATCGGAGAAGAACTCCACTGAGCCGCACCCCCACTGGTTTCTATGAGATGGAGCTGTCTCAGTGTATTATTCACCTCGGCCTCAAAATCCCAATCCTGCTGCTGCCATCTTCCCTGATGCTGGAATTACAGGTCTGGGTCACCATGGCCAGCGTCTGAAGTGTGCTCATGTGTGCACACGTGTGACCATGTGTGTTTGAAGCTGGAGGACAACCTCAGGTATCTTTCCTGAGGATTCTCTTCACCACAAAGTCTCTCACTGGCCTGAACTTGGCTAGACAGGGAGCCTTAGCGATTCCCCTGCCTGCACCGCGCGGCTGTGATTAGGACTCTGCACCACTCTTGACCTGGGCTCTGGGGATCCAACCCAGGTCTTCACGCTTGTATGGCAGGCACTGTAAGACTGAGCCACTCCCCAGCTCTGTCTTAACCATTTTTACGGTGTTTAGATCTTAGAGTTAAATTTGTCCACACTGTTGAGAAGCCAGTGTCCAGAGTCTTTTCATCTTGTAAGTCTAAAACTATGCAACAGTTACACAGCTCCCCAGTCCTGTCACCCAGAAGCCTCTGGGCAGCTACCATGCTACTTCTGTCTTTATAAATGTGGCTACTCTGGTGCCCGGCTTATTTCACTTAGTGCAATGCCCTCCCGGTTCATCTATGTTGTGGTGCAGAATTGCATACCCCCTCTCTGTGTGTGCGCATGTATGTATGTGAGTGGTATACGCCCCTGAGGCCAGAAGAGGGTGTGAAGATGTCTCCACTACTGCTCTCCATTTAGTCTTTTGAGTCAGGGTCGTTTCCTGACCCTGGGGCTCCTGTTTTCTCATGCAGGCTAGAATACAGCCAGCCCCAGCTATCCTCCTGCCTCTGCCCTGCTTAGAGCTGGGGTTACAGTACCTGGGTGGGTTTCTTAGATTATTGTGTGGGTGCTGGGATCTGAACGCCAGTCTTTATGGCTGAATATTATTTCGTTCCAGCACGGAGTCATCTCTGGAGGTGTCCCTAATACCTAATAAATACCCCCCACATTTTGTTTGCCCGTTCACTTTTAGCTATTGGGAATGTTTTTGCTGTGGATATGGGTATGCAAATGCAGATGTAACACTGTTTTGAATAGTGCTATGATTTGAATATGACTTGTTCTCCACAGATGGATATTTTAAGTCAGAAGCCTTGTCCCCAGTGTGGTAATGTCACAAGGCAGAATCTTTAAGAGAGAGGCGTAGTGGGGCTTTGTCAGGTCACCAGCGGTCTGCCCTTGGGAGGGTTAGTGTAGTTCTCCTGGAACTCTTGGTGCTTCTCTGGCTTACTGTCTTGACATGTGATCTCCACCCGCTTTTCCTGTCCTGTGTTAACTTCCTTGGGCTGATTAGAACAGATAACAGGTTGAGTATTCCTTGTTCAAAAGGCTTGCATAAGAAATCTTTCATTTGTAAAAAAAGGTGTGTGTTTGCATGTATGTATGTTTTGTCCGCATGTACATCTGCACATTAGAAGAGGGCCTCAGACCCCATGGAGTTACCATTAGAGACAGCTGTGAGCTTCCGTGTGGGTGCTGGGAATTGAACTCAGGACCACTGGAGGAGTTACCAGTGCTCTTAACTGCTGAACCATCTCTCCAGTTCAAAGGAATCAGCTAAAAATAACTTTAAAAAAATTATTGCATGGATTTTATTGGTTGAGCATCCAAATAGAAAACCAGAATCTGAAGCACCACAGAATTGGGGACTTTGAAGGCGCTGTGCCTATTAGCTCAAAACCAGAGCAGAGCCGTGCATGTGACAGACTTTCCCTGCTTCTCCCTGGCTTTGAGTGGTTGTCCATGCTCCTTGGTCTATGACTGTGCCACCCATGATCTGGCTCTGTCCTCATCCTTCTGTGTCTCTCTGTCTCTCTCCCTAAAGGATTGTTCTAATCCACCTTGGCTTTGTCTGCAATGATTACATTTGTAAAGCCCTATTTCCTAAAAGGGTAACAGTTACGAACCCTGGGCTGAAGAGTGTATCATTTGGGGAGACAAAGTTCTACTGTTACAATTACACACACTGATCCCACACTCTCCAAGGACCATTGGGTTCTTGAGGCTTTTTGGAAGGGCCTGACCAGGTGAGGGCAACAACCCGAAGCCTTTAGGCCTGGTTTATGACCCTGAGTTCAATCTTGTCAGCCCATCATTTCCACCTGTGGCCACAGGGCAGACCTGCAAAATACTGTGCGCAGTGTCTCCGGGATCCCCCTCAGGTCATACAACTACAGACTGTGGAGACTCAGGCCCTGAGGTCGCAGCCAGGGATTCTGAGCTTTGGACCTGATCAAAGCGTCAAGGGGCAGCCAGAGTGTATCTGCTCAGACACCCGGGTTCTGGTGCCCCAGGTCACAGAATTAGAGACGCGTGGATAGTGGTAGAACTGTGCGTGTTTATTAAAGAGGAAGGTTCCCTGAGAGCGGGAGAGAACTACAGAACTGGAACGGGACCAAGACACAAAACCCCTGGGTTGTGAGAATCCTAATCCTTTCTAGGTCACCTACGTGTACATGACACCCATGTTTCCTTTCTAGGTCACCTACGTGTACATGACACCCATGTTTCCTTTCTAGGTCACCTACGTGTACATGACACCCGTTTCCTTTCTAGGTCACCTACGTGTACATGACACCCATCTTTCCTTTCTGGGTCACCTACGTGTACATGACACCCGTTTCCTTTCTAGGTCACCTACGTGTACATGACACCCGTTTCCTTTCTAGGTCACCTACGTGTACATGACACCCATGTTTCCTTTCTAGGTCACCTACGTGTACATGACACCCATGTTTCCTTTGTGAGTCACCTACGTGTACATGACACCCATCTTTCCTTTGTGAGTCACCTACGTGTACATGACACCCATCTTTCCTTTGTGAGTCACCTACGTGTACATGACACCCATCTTTCCTTTCTAGGTCACCTACGTGTACATGACACCCATGTTTCCTTTCTAGGTCACCTACGTGTACATGACACCCATGTTTCCTTTCTAGGTCACCTACGTGTACATGACACCCATGTTTCCTTTCTAGGTCACCTACGTGTACATGACACCCATCTTTCCTTTCTGGGTCACCTACGTGTACATAGCATCCGTGTTTCCTAACTCACACATACATGGCATCCATGTTTCCTTTCTAGGTCACCTACATGTACCTAGCACCCATCTGTCCCTTGCTCAGAAGACCCAGAGGTTTTCTCACATATGCTCTGTTTTGATGCATGCAGCTCTGGTTTGGAAGAGTTTAAGGCCTTTATGGATTTTTTTGCATATTAATCTTGGTGTCTCTTTCTCCATCCAGATCTCCTGCAGAGGGACTCATGGGTAGGAGGAACAGTGTAAGGTCTACGGGCCGCTATATTTAGATCCTGGAATCTTAGGTAAGGGGCCAACTACCCCAAGGCTCAGGTTCTGAAGCAAGGAAAGGAGCACATTCAGCGGTGGGGTGAGGAGGAGAGGAGAGCGGTGAAGGGCTGAATAATACTCCATTGCAGTGTTAATTCCTTTTCACTTGTTAACGGACGTCTGGATTGTTTATGTGTTTTGGATACTGTGCTTAGCACCGCGGTGACTGTACCTCTGTGGATTACTGTTTGAACGCCTGTTTTCAGTTCTGGGGTGACATTGCTGTGTCACGCCTGTTTTGTGGTGTTGATCAATGATGGTGGTCACATTATCTTGCATTCTCACCAGCAATGTGCAAGGGGCTTGACTTCTGGACCACAAACCCTCCTGTGTCCGAATTGGGGGTTGATCCTGGACCAGCTGATTTCCCAGCTAGGGCCACAGTGGCTGGTGGCTCCATTACTCTGAGACTTCCACCTCTGAGTCTGCATGAATGCTCAAACAGACAGGGCTACAATAATCACAATCCTGACTGCTGGGGGTGGGGCATGGCATATAGACGACTGTCATCCAGTCCTCTCCAGCATGGAAACAGTTCCCGTGGTTTCTGAACGTTATCAGAATCAAGTCACTTTCCTTACGCCTCTTACCCAGCCCTGCTGGATGGGGAGTTACCTTTGGGGACCTGGTGAGGTCCTGTCTGTTCCCAGCCTGCCATGCCTCCCCTAGATTTTCTCTTGTTGAATGTGTTTCTCCTCCGCTCTCCTTCCCACCCTTATTCCCTTCAGTGCATGTTAATCACTGCCTGAGGGGCCAGCCTGCAGCAGCTCAGGACTCTAAGGGACAGCCACACAGTTGGAGCATCCTGAACTTTTTATCTTGGGGGTTAAGGGGAAAAGACATTCATGCCCTCTCTTGATGGCTTCCTTCTTTAGTCTCTTGTGTTCTATATTCTCTTATCTCTATCCAGAAAGGTCCGTTCTGTCTCTCTAGATGTTTTCCTTCTAACTCCTGCTTTATTCTGGATGTTTCTTTTCTAATTCTCTCATTCTCGATGTTTTTCTTCTAACCCATTTTAACTCTGCCTTTAGTCTTTCCCTTACAGCTTATAGGCCCCAGCAAAATCTTCCGGGCAATATAGAAATCACAATGTGGCTACATTCTGTTTTTCAAGTGAATGATTGCAGTGAATACATGTGAAAAACAGCATGCTTTCCATATCGCTTCCACGATTAAACATCTTACATATTATAGGTGAGAAACAAATTATCTCAAGAACCCACGGACAATCATGCCCAAGCTCTTGTTACAGATTAACCGTGTCGGCGAGGTCTTTTACTCTCGGTCCTCATTTTGCAGTTAAAAAGAAAGGGCCAATTTCTTTATTACTTGTCTTGAAAGGAATCTTATAAGGACTCTTAAAGGAACCGCAACCTAAACTTTTGTATATGAGGAAGAATCAGCCAACTCTAAACTTTTAGGGTGTATACCCCTCATCAATAGTTTTCATGTCAGGAGATCGAGGGCAGAAATGGGTACAAGGAATTAATCATCACCTTTGCTCATCAACCAACCCTCGCAAGGCAAGTGCGTCAGCTGGCAACAATCGGGCTGCTTTGTATTTTGTTCCTTGACCTTGAAGAGCTCCCCACACCCACCCACACCACGACAGATACCAGAGAAAGACAGCAGCGGTGAACATGGGAAGACACAGCAGAAGCAAAAGACATTCTGGGGTCTCAGGTCTCGGGGCCTTATCTATCCAAGAGGGACCCATCAGGGGTTTTCTTCCTGGTGGGCTGACCCCAAACTTCAAATGCCATCTGCTGCTCTTCTGACAAGGCCATCAGCACACGTCGGACTGACACAGGCAGCCGTTGGTCCTCAGAAAACATTCTCTTGTCTTGGAGAAGAGAGAAGACATCCGAGCTTGTACGCAGACACACGGCCACAGACTCAGAACACTTCTCACACAGAATCTGCAACAACTCATTTGTATGCTGCCAACTGGGATGAATTAGCCAAATAAAGTGTCATTTAATCTGAGTGTTCTTCTGGAGTGTCGGGGAACATCAAGTCCAGCAGGGTCTTGTGCACTCAACCGTGTTTCTTCTTCCTCTCACGTGGGGTAGGGTCTCTACAGCAGCCACGACTCCAGATCTTTCGTGGAGGTCCCGTTGCAATCTGGACCTGGGCACCCTCTCCTGTGGCAGCATGCTTGTGTCTGGGGTGGCGTGGAAGGCACTGGCTCTTGCTTACCTTAATTTTGAATGGCCACACGCCCCCCTGCCCCCCATGGGGAGAGACATACACTATCTATTCTGGAAATCCCAGCATGCCTGCTGCAAAGCATCTTCCAGGGATGAGTGCATGCCCCAGAGTGAGGTCAAGGAAACAGGGTGTCCACCGAGACTGTTCCCCTCTGACTGGGGAGTGTGGACAGCAAGGGGTTCAGGTGCCCACTCACTCCATTTCCCCTCCCCACAACCTGTTACAGGAAACACTGTTTAAAAGAAACAACATTGTCCCTGGCCCAGTGTCCCTAAAGTCATTGCATGGGAGGAGTCCCTGCTCACAGAGGGAGGGCCCAAAATATGCAGGCTCATGAGTTATTGGTAGGGCCATGAGGCTGCATAAGTTTCAAGGCCTTTGCTGTAGGTTTGTTGGGTGTGTGTTTTAAGAATCAGCCTCCAGGCCTGATGTTTGGCCTGTTTTCAGCCACTGTGGGCTCAAATTCCAAAGGCAGCCGATGCCTTCTAGTGCCCTCTGAGACCCCACAGAGGCACACTTCACGATCATGTAGATTCTGACACTGGGGGGGGGCAGGGGAGGGTTTAGATTTGGAGAATGTCAGTTTGGGGAACCTAAAGAGGCATGCATTATGAGAGGGTGAGTGCCTTTGGGGGTTGGGGGTGGGAGCGTCTTGTTTCCCAACTATTGTTTCTCCAGCTATTGAAGAGCGGTGTTTGTTTTTGCTACTTGGTCCAGACCTGAACTGCTGGCTATGGACGTGTCAAGTCACCTCCGTTCTCAAGGCTGGCACTGGAAAGGGTGATGGAGGAAGTGGAGGGGAACCCAGGCAGATATGTATTTTCCCTTTTCTCTCCACCCTGCCCTCTCTGCTCAAGGCTGACAGGAGATAAGCACCAGTCTGGTATGCTGGGCTCTCCAGGAAGGGTAGGATGGAAAGGGACTCAGAGGGGACAGTTGCCTTTTGTCACTGAGCCTCTCTGGCTCACCCTAGACACACACAGCATACACCCTGTTCTCCATATACTACACACAGCACACATAGACTCCACATACCACCTACAAACAACACATACATGTCATACACATTCCATCCACTGAACACACATGCCATGCATCACATATACTGTTCACTACACACACACACATAGACACACACACTCACCCAGACACACACACACACTCACACACCATATCCCCACACAGTATATTATCCACATATCCACACTGCACACATGTCTCATGCACATATATCACACACATACTCAATTCCTCCATAGTCTATCTACCACACCACACACACTACAAAGCACACGCCCCATACAGGTACACACCATGCACACATACTATCCATGTCCTAACCCCATTCCCTGTCACAATACTGTAGCAGGAAGCTCTTCCCGAGAGCTCACCTGCTGAGAAGCACACCAGATAAGCGTTTCCGAGGTTCCCCCCAGCTAAGGGCCCACGTAGAGAATCCTGGGACAGGACTGACAGGCGCAATCTTTCCTAAAGGCTGTCGTAGCACAGCAGAATAAACAGAATGGCCGAAACCAGTCACTGAACTGCTACAGGGGCCATGGGGGATCTCTTCCGCCTTTTGCTGCTGGCAGATGCCTTTAACCTTGCCTGGCTCATGGAAGCATCACTGCAGTCCCTGAAGTCATCTTCACGTGATCTTTTCCTGTTATGCCCATCTCTGTGTACAAATCCCCCCTTTTCGTGATGACAGTGGCACACTGGGCTAAAGGCCCATCATTCTCCGACTTATGACTTCCTGTCAGCGTCTCTGCCATGACGTGTCTGCAAGCAAGGCCAGCCTCGGGGAAACTCTTCATCCAAACCCTGCTCTCAACACAAACCCCCACAGGGCATCTCTGGTGTGTTTCAGGAAATGCAAACAAACCTTGAGTTGATGCAAGCCTGGGCATCTCTTTCCACGGTGAACTCCTAGCTTCCCCTCTGGAGCATCTCAGCAGCTTCCCACCCACAACGTCCAACCTTGGGCTGTAAACGCCCAGCAGGCTAGGCTGGCTCTGGACTCAGCATCTGTCTGCAGCAGGGCTGTGCCAGCCTTCCCTTCATAGCCAGATCTCCATTGACTTCTCTATGCTCCCGGGCTGGGATGGCCACAAAGCACCTGTGGGACCTTGTGGAGAGCAGATAGGGAGGTGGTGACAAACTCCATGCTGCTCTCAGGCCTTTCAAATGTGCTACCTTGTCTGACTTGAGCTCCATGGAGGCCCGGCACATCACAGTGTTGCCATGCTGGAGCCGGGGGAAGGCCACTGTCACTTCCCCAGGATCCCATAGGTCTGGAGTGACGCAGTGTCATCTCCTGGCCTGGGATGGCACCTGGAGGTGGTTTCCTCCCCCACTCCCCTCCTCTCCTCATCCCCCTCCTCTTTTTTTTTATTGATTTTTTATTGAGCTCTACATTTTTCTCTGCTCCCTCCTTTCCTCCCCCCTCCCTTTCAACCCTCCCCCTAGGTCCCCATGCTCCCAATTTACTAAAGAGATCTTGTCTTTTTCTACTTCCCATGTAGATTAGATCCATGTATGTCTCTCTAGAGTCCTCATTATTGTCTAGGTTCTCTCGTATTGTGATTTGTAGGCTGGTTTTCTTTGCTTTATATTTAAAAACCACTTATGAGTGAGTACATGTGATAATTGTCTTTCTGGGTCTGGGTTACCTCACTCAAAATGATGTTTTCTAGCTCCATCTATTTGCCTGCAAATTTCAAGATGTCATTATTTTTTTCTGCTGTGTAGTGCTCCATTGTGTAAATGTACCACGTTTTCCATATCCATTCTTAGGTCAAGGAGCATTTAGGTTGTTTCCAGGTTCTGGCTATGACAAATAATGTCTCCCTCACCTTTTATTAGAGTCTTGTGGAAAATAGTTTAATGTGAACTTTTCCCATTGCAGGGCTAGGTTCAGAGCCTTGTGCTCTACCCACCGAGGTACACTCCAGGCCCTCAAGACAGCTCCCTTGAGAAAGGACATTTGATGCATGTTGGAGGACCCCTCTTTGGCATCTGCTGCATTTGCAAGGGCACAAGAGGGCAAGGGGTAGGCATGCCTAAGAGCACAGGAGTTCCCATCCCAGTCCCTCCTATGAATAGTTCTTCTGAGGAAAAGATGGTGTCTGCGCTTGGGAAAGAGGGTTTCTGTTTTACATCTGAACTGAGAAGTGAAACTCATCTTTAGGAAAATTAGGCTAATGGAGTCTGTTAAGGGTTCATTTTGAGAAACCATTCCCAGCCATCTCCTTCATCCTTCCATGCCTGGTGGTCATCACTTCTCTCCATTTGACACAGGCTGGGATGGGACAGGCAAATATCCAGGCGTCTTAGAGGTGGGCCATCTGCCAGTGATACCGAGACACGTGTCCTTGGGAAGGGAACAAGGAAGCTAGTTCCTGGCAGCCCTGGACTTGAGATGACCTTGGGCAGAGCACGTGGGTCTCAAGCCTGCAGAAATCCAGAGACATAGGGCAGCTATGGCTATGACTTAGAGAAAACACCTTCCCCTCATCTCAGCCTCTATTTCCTAGGACATGGCTTGGTGTTAGAAGCATCCTCTTGGCCAAGCGGAAAGTCCCAGCCTCCTGGTCCGGCAGGGGCTGACCCAGTAATGTCTGTAGACCTAGGTGACCCCGCTGCTGCTGCCTCAGCCCTTCAGATACACGCTAGTGTAATGAGTAAAGCAGCAATGAAAACGGCTCAGTAGTGTGAGCTCACGTGGCCTGTGAGAACAGGCACAAGTGAAACGGCCTGGCCTTATTACACGCTGATCTGTGGGGACAGAGAAGTGGCTCAGTGAGGAAGAGCATTTGATGTTTTTCTAGAGGACCCAAGTTCGGTTCCCAGCACCCACATGGTGGCTCACAGGCTGATCTGTGCCCTTCCAAGCTCATATCATGAAGTGTTACCTCTTGGAGGTCCGAACGCACCTGTACTTGGACAGAGGACTTGTAAAGAGATGGCTAAGTTAAAATCATTCTGGTTAGCAAACCCTTGATCCAACCCAACTGATACTCTTAGAAGAGGAGATGGGGCACACGGAGACCTCAGCAATGTGTGTACAGAGGAGAGATCCTGAGAAGACACGCTGCCTAGCCATCTGCAAGCCAAGGACGGAGGTCTCGGATGGACGCCACACAGCCTGGGCCTTCGTCTTGGACTCCGTCAGAACTGTGAAAGAACGTGCTTCTGTTTGCGTCATCCCGTCCGTGGTGTGCCAGCACAGCAGCTCAAGCCACATGGTAGTCACCAGAAGAGGTGATCAACTTGAAAAGATCACCTCTCCTCTATCCTACCATGGCCAGGTGTGGCCAGTTCTCTCCTCGTGGCTCCAATACTCTTGGGAACTGATCCCACCCACCAGTTCCTGAATAAACACTCAGAGACTTATATTAATTATAAAAGCTTGGCCAATTGTTCAGGCTTGTTACTAATTAGCTCCTACAACTTAAATTAACCCATTTCTATTATTTTATGTTTTATCACAAGGCTCGTGGCTTGTTACCTCACATCTTGCTTCTCCTGCAGCTGCTGGCTTCTCAACTCTGCCTTCTTTCCCACCTGCCTATATTCTGCCTTGCTATTGGCCAAAGCAACTTTCTTCATCAACCAAAAAAGCAATATATTCACAGCATACAGAAGGGTATCCCACATCACTTTGTACTGAGATTCTTGCTCTTCACTGGTGTATCTCAGCTATTTTTTTTTTTTTTTTTTGCAGAGACCACAAATGACCATGACAGTCAATCTACTACAGACAGTGGCCTACTTCTCAGTGTGGGTGCCACAGCTTCTGTGGCTGGAATGACTTTTTGTGGGTTCTCACTACCAGCAGGTCCTGAATTAGAATCCGGGATGGCATATCTGATTAGCTGGTGTGGCAGTTTAAATATAATTGACCCCCATAAGCTCATAGGAAGTGGCACTATTGAGAGGTGTGACTTTATTGGAGTAGGTGTGGCCTTGTTGGAGGAAGTGTTTCATTGTTCGGGTGGGCTTTGAGGTCTCATATATGCTCAAGCCACACCTAGAATTTTCGTTTACTTCCTGCTGCCTGCTGATCAAGATGTAGGACACTCAGCTCCTTCTCAGCATCACGTCTGCCTGCACACCACCCTGGTGCACCCATGATGACAATGGACTCAACCTCTGATCTGTAAACCACCCAAGTAAATGATTTCCTTTGTAAGAGTTGCCGTGGTCATGGTGTCTCTTCACGGTAATATAAACCCTAACTAAGACAGCTGGGTTGTTAGAAGCTAAATTGGTTAATTTTAATTGTCAATAACCTAGAGTCATCTGGAAACAGTCAGAATACGGTTGACCTGTGGACATGCCTGTGGGGGTTGACATGGGAAGACCCACCCTGGATGTGGGCGGCATATTTCATGGGCTGGACCCGAACTATGTGAGTGAGGGGAGTTAGCCGAACATAAGCCAGCAGGCAGCATGGGTTAGTTCACTTCTCTCTTCTCCTCACTGGGGATGGGATGTGACAGCTGTTTGAGTTCCTGCCTTGACTTCTTCTCAGTGATGGACTGTGACTCAGAATTGTAGGCTGAATAGACCCTTTCCTCCCCTACGGTCCAGGTGTTTCTTTACAGCAACAGACATGAGGCTAGAACAGAGCCCTAGCTACAGGGGAACCTGAAGACAATGCAGAATTCATGTTCTCAGCTCTGGTGAGACACTGTGTTCTGCCTCCTATAATACTCTCCATAGGAAGGGCCCTGAGTAGAAGGAGTACAGATGTGAGGTGATCAAAATAAACACAAAGTCCTTCTTCTGGTCGGAGAGAGGGGGAGGGAGCAGGGCTGGAAATGGCCTGAGAAGAGCAGAGAAGAGAAGGAACTTGGCATTCTACAGTGGGCTTGGCTCAGGGCAGCTTTCACTGCTGGGAATCATGACCTTGGTGAGCCACGGTTTACTCACTGGTAATCCCAGAATATCAGGCCAGTTCACAAGGTGGGAGAAGATAAAGAATTAGTATAGTTCTCTTATTCTTCAGAACTATTCTTAACATTGCTAAGGAGGGCTTATAATATGATACTTAGGTCATGGACTCCCAGCCCAGCTATGATTGACCTCCTAACTTCTCACTACATAGTGCGGATACCAAGGCAGCTTTTGACCCTGTATCCTGATGGGTTTCTCAAGATGCAGGTGCCTTTAGGCTTCTCAACTCCAAGCACAAGCTTTTGGTTGTTTTATCTACCAGTATGCTGTCTCTCTGGCATCTAAAATAAATATAAAAGTCATGCCTCGTTGTGTGAGCACAAAGTCCTTTCTAGCTCTTTCTAGCACATGTGTCCCAGAAACACATGTGAAGAAAGAGATGAATAGACAGGGTAAAGTAAAGCGATTGGGATTTGCTGGGTTTTGCAGGAGGTGGAGATCAGGGTGGAGGATGGTTCAGCAGCTTGATCTACTAGCAAACAGGCTGGTTGTGAGTGTTCCTTGGGGTTTATTGCTGTGAAGAACCTACTAGGTGGGTTCTACAGTTCAATGCACTCCAGAATGGGGGCAGTGTGTACCCCAGTCAACTGGCACAGGCTCTTCCAAAGAGCTTCCCTGAGCACAGTACTTGTCTACCTTTCCTAGAGAGACATTGATGTTTGTAGTGACCCTGGGGCCACAGAGCTTCAGAAACCACCAGAGAAAGGTTGATAGATTTTCACAGTGAAGAAGACTGCTTTGTTGTATTCTAATTCTTGGAGACTCAGGGATGGAGGAATGACAGAAATTGTTTATCAGCCATGACTTTAACAGAGTGAGATGCTCTGTTCTTATACCTACTCCAACAGTTCCCTGATGGTGCCTGTTAAAACGATCCAGGGTAGTATGTTGATGTGGGATTCCCCTCTGTATGCTGTGAATACCATTGGTGAATAAAGAAACTGCCTTGGCCTGTTGGTAGGCAGGACTTAGGTAGGCGGGGAAAACTAAACTGAATGCTGGGAGAAAAGAGGCAGAGTTAGGGAGAAGCCATGTAGCCCCACCAGAGGCAGATGCTGGAACTTTAGCTGGTAAGCCACAGCCATGTGGTGATACACAGATTAATAGAAATGGGTTAAATTAATATGTAAGAGGTAGCCAATAAGAAGTTAGAGCTAATGGGCCAAGCAGTGATTTAATTAATACAGTTTCTGTTTGATTCAGGGCTAAGCAGTTGGGAACTAGCTAGCGGCCTCCTTCAACAGTATATATTTATCATTCTTTCTTTCCTTCTCTTTCCTTATCTCTTTTCTACCCTCCTTCCTCTCTTTCTCCATCACCCCTTCTTTTACTCTCCTCCCTTCTTTTTTCTCTGTCCTCTCCATCTCCCTCCTCTTCCTTCTTCCTCTCTCCACTCCCCCTCCCTCTTGTTCCTTGTCTCTTCCTTCTTCTCTGGGTAGGATAAAATCAGTATGTGGTCAGCTTTGGATTGGATCACACCAGGAAGGCTTCACATACACTGGAAGCTAATGTATTTGCACACAGATTTCAGATAAAGACAGGATATTGTGATGAATAGAAACTCACTGGAGGTAGGTTTCCCTCTAGCTACCACCTTGGTTTTGCATCTTTCTGAATCCCACAGATTACCAGATCACACCTGCTTTGGAGGCAGAACACCACTAAAAAGATTTATTTTACTAGCAAAGGTTTTGTGTGACCTCTTGCTTCTTTGGTTGTCTTTGAATTAGTTACACCTTGAGGGTGTGGAAGCAGGAGGAGGGATTGGTGGGAGCAGTCTTTAGGGAAGTGGAGAGAACTCGACAGAGGAGGTAGGCTTTGATTATTATGTCCCTACAATGTGCCAGTCATTGGGTCTAGATAGCAAGACCTAATAGGACAGAGTGGACACAGGCTCTCCTCTCGAGGAGAATTATTGTAGAATGTTATTTCAGAGGCTATTCTAGGCCAAAAGAATGACAAATGGTAGAGATGAAAAGGCTAGGACTAAGAGCACAGGTTGTATAGAGCGCTACTTCCTTAAATTCACATCCATTCAATGCCAACCTCATCTGACATGGGACTTGGGGCTACACAGACAGCCATGCCTCCTCTCTCCCACTGATGGGTTCCAGTCTGGGCTGTGAGTGCAGAAATTGTAGGCGGTGTTTCTGATCTACTAGAGGCAGGTGCAGGGGAAGAAGAGACATGCTCAGGTAGCGGGAATTTGTAAGGCTTGCAGAGGAGTGTTGATGGTATCCCTAAAGGACAAATGAAACCCAACAGAAGGCACAGAGGAGGGAGAACTCAGGGCAGAAGGGAAGATAAAACAGCCATTAGGGCAGGAGACACACGCAGAGGCTGTTGGGCAAGGGGGCGCTGACCGCAGAGGGTTCAGCGGAGCGTTCAGCGGAGCTGGGCTTTACTTTAATCTGAGCTACTGCAGGAGCCGTGTTCAGAGAGCAACTCACTAATAATTGCATTTGGAGCTGACGACTTCTGTGTGCTCCTTCAGGATCATGCCCTTACAGGAGGATGCCCATTAGCTCAACAATGGACCTCTTTCTGGGCAGAACCATAATGTATCAGGTTTCAGAAGTCTTAGGCTAGAGTCCTCTGGCCTCTAAAAGGATTGATTTTGGATTTGCCAATAAAGTCAAGAGCCTGCACTTCACTCAGAAAAGTGAAATAAAATACTTTGAAAAGCAAACAAATAGTAAGGCATTGGGGACTATAGAAACCAGAGGGACCTGTCCACAAACATCTTGGTTGACAATAACCGATTTAATATCAACTTAATGGGCAGAGAAATTAACAACAGTTGCTTTTTAAAGATATTGCTTCCAGTTTCCATGGAGGAAAGAGACGCAGAAAGGGTTTGCAAGGCTCTGGTAATGCCTCTCCTCCTACACGCTCTCTTCCTAGTCTCTTCCAGACTGGAGCCTGGACCCAAAGCTCCAGTGGGCTGAGGTAGGAGTGGAGCAGAGAGACCCAAGAGACAGTTGAGGAGAACAAAAATGTGTGCGTGTGTTATATTTTTAAAAATACTTCTTTTTAGATGGGTGAGTATTTTGTCTGCGTATGTGTACCATGTGCATGCAGTGCCTGAAGAGGCCAGAAGAGGGCATCAGATTCCCCAGGAGCTGGGGTTACAGATGCTGTGAGTGGCCATGTGGGTGCTGAGGACCAAACCTCGGTCTCACAAAAGCAACTTGCTTTAACTGCTGAGCCATCAATCCAGATAGGAAGAGAGAGACAGAGAGAGAGAGAGAGAGACAGAGACAGAGACAGAGACACAGAGAGAGACAGAGACAGAGAGATTGAGATATAGAGAGACGAAGAGGGAGACTCTCATGTAGCTCAGGCTGGACTTGAAGTCACTATGAGCTAAAGATGACCGTGAACTCCTGATTCTCTTGTTTTTATTTCCCAAGTATTTCCCCAGTAGTACAGATTTCTGCTGACATATTCTTGGCTTATTCTTGTACTGGTTTTTAACTTTATCTGCTGAACCTGAACCTCCAAAATGTCTCTTGGATCTTATAGCCTCCAGACAGTTTTGGCAGCATCAGAATCCCTTAAAGGAAAGGTTGACAATTGTAAATTTCCAGCCCCTAGCACCATTTCTGGATATTCTGTGTGCCAAGATGTGTGAGGAAAACACAAAAGCATCTCCCAAAGTCATAGAGGTGACCTGGATGCCGCCCTGGGCTGATACGCCAAATGGTTGGCTCTCACTTGTGTTTGCAAGAGCCCAGTTTAATTGTAATGGACCTGACTCTGTCCTCTGACTGGCTCTGGGGAGCTTATGTGACTGTTGCTTTCTTGAACATGAAGCAGAATTGGTGCAACTCTCTGGCATGGGAGATGGAGCTTAGGGGAGGGCTCAGGAAGCATTTCTGTCTGCACCTGGGCATCCAGGAGGCGTGGTGTAAACCTGTCTTTAAAAAGAAAAGAATGCTCTGGAAGGAATCTGGAGATGGAAATACAGGTAGAGGGGATTTAATTGAAGTGGTGTAGGTGGCAGAAGTTCCAAGAGAGAGACCCGCTCAGTGGGGTCTTTGCTGAGCAGCTCTTGGACCACAGTGCTTACTTCTCTTCAGCCTCATCCCTCCCTTCTGATGGATGACGTATACCAGGTAGCTTAGGAAACACACAGAAGGGACCCATGGCTCAACCTTTGACCCTGGTACTTTCCCACTGCATACATCTGTCCATACTTCCAGAATCCAAGCATCTCCTCCCACGTGATCTCTCTCTGAGTGGTGGTCCTCTGCAGGAGTTCCAGGGCATTGGTAGCACACAGCGAGGTGACGCTGAAATGTTTCCTTGTCTGAGTCATGCCCCATCTTCTGTTCTTCTCATGCCGGCTGATCTTCAGCGCCGCGCCCAAGCCGACCTCCTGCCTCCCAGTCATCGCGACGCCTTCAGAACCTAGTTATTTTTACGGTGGTGTTCTGCTACTTCCGATCTGATCTGAAAACAAACATGGTTTTGGCACAACAGTTAGCCTGCTTCCCCAAGGTTAAGGGTTGCTTCCATCGGTTGCTCTGAGCGGAGCATCGTTTCCTCCTGATTCCTCCGCCTCTCCTCTCCTGCAGAGCGAGATTACACGGCGCGTCCTCTGATCAGGGGCTGTGTATCTGATCTCAGAACTGACTCGCTGAACTTTCCAGGCAAATTCACAGGGCTCTTCAAAGTCTCCACCAGGGTGGTAAAGGCTTTCCTGCAGAACAAAGGCTGGCTCCTCACCCACCACACTCGTCGGGACCGTTTCTTTCTGGGGCTACTGTAGGGCGCAGATATCTCATGCCCAGTCTGGGTTAGGGCTAAAGGACAAGATGGATTTGCATTGTGTTCCTGGAACAACCTATGAATAAATCATCAAACGAACCTCAGCCAGGGACCTAGACTCCTTTTGTCTAACTGCTTTGTTATCTCCAGGGTGTGACTCTTGCCCATGACTCAACATTGCTCTCTAGCATTTCTTGGTCCAGGTAGTAGGCTTCCCTGTGAGGCGGATCACGTCTCTTTCACCCATCTCCTGTTTGCCAGCTCTCCCTCGAGCAGCCTGGGCACCATTTCTGGAGCCATTATCTTTAACTGGGGTGGGGGAGTTTCTCCATGAGTCCCTCATATATTTCTATGTGCCCATTTTAATTCCCTTTCTATTCTGTGACTCCTCCTGTCTAGATGTAAGTACTTCTACTTCAATTCTTCAAGTTTGTTGACTTTTCTTTTATATTTTTAAAACGTGTGTGTGCGTGTGTGTGTGTGTGTGTGTGTGCGTGCGCGCACGCACACACGCGCACGCATTCTTCCATGCACCACCTGTGTGCAGGTGCTGGTAGAAGCCAGAAGAGGGTATCAGATCCCTTGGAGATGAAGTTACAGGGAATTATGGGCTGTCTAACATGGGGACTGGGAAAGAGGACCTCGGCTAGAGCAGTGCATGCTCTCCTCCGCCGAGCCATCTCTTCATCAATGTTCCCATGTCCCTTGGCATCTTCCTTGTGTGCTTTCTTCATAGGCACTCAGACAGCTTTTCCGGTTTCCTAGCTAGCTCTGCAGTTATGTCCATTTAACCGTAACGCTCACCTATTGTGTCTCATCTTAAAATCCCAACCTTGTATTTTCCCCACCCTAGTTTTATATTGCCATGCTCAATTGAATGAAGAGAAAAAAGAGGGTGACTCTGAAATGAAGTCTCCATTTAGCATCACCAACAGCACTGTTTGAGCATGAGGGACCACTTTTAGTTGATGCTAAGGGTGCAACAGGGGCACACAAGCATAGGGTGTCGCCCACCAACCCTGGGTTGTGCAGAGCAACCCGAGGCTCCTCAACACTCTCTCATGCCCTGCCGTGTGCCGCTGCAATTCTGGACGCTCTTGATTTTACAGTTGCAACGATGGTCTGGGGGCATTATTGAAAAATTCCAAACAAAAGTAAATGGGGTCCCTTGCCTCAAAAGAACGGTGGGAAAGGAAACAGAACTCAAAATGCATTTTCTACGCAATTCTCTGAAGCAACTGGACGTGCCGGTGCCAAGGCTGTACCCTTGCCTCCACCATCTCCTTGCGCACGCGCACACCTGATGAAGGAGGGTCATCTTTCTATCTGTTGTTTCATTGGTTAAATAAAGAAACTGCCTTGGCCCTTTAATAGGACATAAAATTAGGTAGGCGGAGTAAACAGAACAAAATGCTGGGAGAAAGAAGCTGAGTCAAGGAGTCGCCATGATTCTCCCACTCCAGACAGACGCACGTTAAGATCTTTCCTGGTAAGCGCACCTCGTGGTGCTACATGGATTATTAGAAATGGGTTAAGAGGCTGAAACTAATGGGCCAGGCAATGTTTAAAAAAATACAGTTTCCGTGTAATTATTTCGGGCAAAGCTAGCTGTGCCTGCCACTCCTAACACAACACACACCTGCTCTCCTAGAGCCCTTAGACTTTGCCTTTGGCTACTGGGTTTGGACTGGGAGGGTGGTGGGTTGTGTAATTGTCCACCTTAACAGGAACTGGAGCATTAGTACCACACTTAGCAATCCTGCTGCATCAGTTAGGGTCCTGCAGAGAAACAGAGTTCGAACGTGTTTGTGTTTCTGTGCTGGCTGAAGAGGTCACATCTGGAATCCGCAGAGGAAGCCACAGCCTGGGATCCCTGAAGAGGCAACACTTTGACTTGAGTTTGAAGCTGTCTTCTGTAGCGTTGAGACGACTCAATGAGAGAAGAATTCTGAACAATGTCTGTTGGGAAATTCTCTCAGCAATGGGAAGTTACTCTGTTTCCCCGAGTTAAGGCCTCCAGCTATTTGGATACGGTTCCTTATGAAGGGTAATAGGCCTCACTCAAAGCCCACCAATGCAAATGTTAGTCATATTCCTTAACCACTCAGAACAGTATTTCACCACACGTCCGCCCGCAGCCCACCCAGGGCGATGCATACAGTAATAGCCATCACACCTGCTATTCCAGGTATTGCCTGAGGTCCAGCCTTGGCCTCCCCTGAGAACTCATTAGAAATACAGAACTTTGGGACTGCTCCAGACCCATGTTTAAACAAGGTTTACACGTTGCAGTAGGGCCAAGTCCTTCATTTCCCTGAGCCAGGGCTCACAGTGCTAAAATAAAGACTTTGGACTACTTCAGCCTGAATCACTAAAAAATAAAATAATAACACTGCCCATGTCCACCTCAACTGAATGAAACTGAGTCTCTGGGATGGGTGTGGTCAAGGCATCCACACAACATACCCTGGCTGCACACGAAATGTTCGGTAGAGTGCTTCTCACACTGTGACCTGTGTACATGTCACACCAGTTCAGAATTAGCGATTATAAAAAGGGTTATTTATTTAAGGGGAAGAACTTACAGATCACTGTCCTAAACAATAGTCCTCTGAGCACAAACAGGAAACAGAGTCTAGCAGCCAGAATGGGAGCTGGAAGCAAGAGAGCAGGGGCATGGTTCCTGCTGCTTTTTAAACTATAACAGACCACACCCAAGTGGGCCGGTGTCTTAAAGGCTATTGGCTGAAGGAGCAGAATGTGCTCCCACAACACCTCTCTTTTTTGTTTAAATAAGAGAGTTCCAAACCCAACACAAAACTATATACACTAGGAACAGATATCAAGTATAATTAGAATTACAACCATCATAAACAATATTAAGCAAGGAACATATGCTAAATGTTTTAATAAACATTCTATCCTATGGAGTCTAAGTCTTGTATAGGGAATGGCTTGGCTAGATCATAAGAGTACAGTAACTACGACTATCTAATTATCACCCCCATTGAAGGCCTGAGAAGGGAAATAATATTACTTGAGAAGGTAGGAAGTACGATCAAGTAGCTTCCAAAGTGAGCAATATATGACCGAGACTCGGTAGCAAGCTGGAGAGAAGCAGCAGCTGAGGCCATGGGGCAGGAAGCACCGGTCCCCCATCTACTTTCTTCTGACATCGTTATGCTCTAAGGTTTCCACTAAGCCCTGGCAGAGTCCCCCAAATTCAGGCTGCCACACAGGGAGGCCAGAGACCTTCAGCAGAGCAGGTCAGTGCTGACGGGGTTGAAGGGAGCCAGGAAGTCAGCAGGTGGTGCCAGGAAGGTTGAGGACAGAACAGGTCTCTACTAAGTTTTCAAGCCATTCCATGACATTGCTAATGAGGGATTTAATGCCCTCCCAGGCCTGCATGACTCAGCTCATGACAGCCTAGCAAGATGCAGGATCACAGGTCTTGTGTAGTAAGATTAGACTATTATTAGCACACCAGCCTCCCTGGGTGGTCCATGGGATCCTCCAGGCGGCCTTGAGGGGTGGGAGGGCAGAGGTTGGCGCCTATATTGACTTAGATGGAGTGTACATTCGAGGCCCACATTTCAGTGGGGTGCACATGTCCATTAAAAAGTGCAGGATAAGCGCTGAAGCGGAGCTGTGGTCCCAGTAATTGGTCCAGAAAAATATGATGGGATATTTTTGTGAATGCTGGGGAAGATGAGAACATCAAAGATGGACAAGGACTCTTCAGTACTTTGGGAGCAGAAGGGTTGATGCTGTGTTGTTGTGATTCTGGCGTTAGCGAAAGGTCCCAGTGATGGTGTGATCTGGACTTCAATATGAGGGTGTCTGGTGTGATCATTCTTTCCATCTGGTGGGTTTGATTCACCAGGAAGGAGTTGCATGTCAAGTTCTGGTCACAGCAGTGTATGACACACAGGTCTGGTCCTTACTTACCTGGTGAAGGTCGTAAGTAAGAGCCCGTTCCATGGTCTCTTGAGGACAGTGAGAGGCAGCCGGCTTTTTCCTGGCCAATACCAGGCATTTGGAGTTCAAAGATCGAGTTCACGTTTCTGATCCACCACCTTTCACACAGACATTTGGCTTACAGGTGATTAATTCAGTTTTCTTTATGGTGCTGGAGACTGAGCCCAGGACCTGGAGCGTGCTTGGAAAATTCTCATCACAGTGTTATACCCCAGCCACCTGCCCCAGTCATTCACATCATTTCTCATGTGTGTGTGTTCTTGTGTGTGTAGGTATGTTTGTGCACTTGTGTGTTTAGGCTGGAGGACAACTTCAGCTGTCATTCCACAGGTTCTGTCCACCTTACTGTTTGAGACAGGATCTCTCATTGGCCTGGAGATGACCAATTAGGCTAGACTGGCTGGCCATCGTACCCTGTCCACTGTTCAGCAGAACCTAATGACATTGCTTGTTATCAACGGAATGTAAAAATCTGAAGAAAGAAACCAACAACGATAGCTGTGCACTGTCTGTTAGGGTACCCCCAACCACAGGCAAATAGCTTAAAGTGCCGCCAATAGGACTAGACTGATTGAGAGATACCCTGAGAAGAAATACACCATTGATTGTGTATAAGTTGGAAAAAAATGTAAAAGTCACATGATTTCTTGGATTGGTTATGTAGTTGAATGTTTTGGATATAGTGGGTTCAAGAGAAAAAAAATACGTTTAAGCTTATCTTGTTAATTTCAATGCTATTCCAAGGGAATTTTAAAATGAAATATGTGGCTCACGTCCTTTAGTGCAGCACAGTTGACTGCTTGAACTTAGTCACCACGGATAGGTTCCCTATGGTTCCTCAGAGGTTCTGTGTTGTCAGAAAATGTTAGATGGAAAAAACCCACAGAAACATATAAAAAGACCAGTGTAGTGAAAGTTCATTTGTATTTTAATAATAAAGCTTGCCTGAAGATCAGAGAGTAAAACAGCCCCACTGGTCAGCCTTATAGACCAGGCAGTGGTGACACACACTTTTAATCCCAGTAGCCACACTGGTTGCCATAGAAACCGGGCAATAGTGGTGCAAGCCTTCAATCCCAGCCCTAGAGAGGATTGTAAAGCAGCAGGAGACAGCTCTCACACACAGTCTCATTCTGAGATTCCTGGAGGCAGGATCACCATTTCAGACTGTGGTAGAGGTAAGAGCCAGTGGCTGGCTGTTTTGTTTTTCTGACTTTCAGCTTGAACCGCAATTTCTGTATCTGGGTTCTTATTAATCACGCTACAGACAAGTCCATGGAATTTGTGCAGTTTGGATTGTATGTTTAAGTTCCCACCACTGAGATAGATGCCTGGGAGATTCAGCTGGAAGGGGGAAGGTTTATTTCGGCCATGGTTTCTGTGCATGGCTGCCTGACCTTGCTTCTTTGGGTCTATGGAATGACAGGACATCACGTGGGGCAGTAGCTGGTGGATGAAACTACACACTTCATGGCAACTGGGGTGTGTGATAGAGAGGTGTTGTGAGAGCAGTGGGCTGCTTCCCGCCGCCCTGACTCCCGCATGGCTGGCTTATGCCCCGAAATAATTACACGGAAACTGTATTCTTTTGAACACTGCCTGGCCCATTAGTTCCAGCCTCTTATTGGCTAGCTCTTACATATCGATCTAACCCATTTCTAATGATCTGTGTAGCCCACGAGGTGGCTTACCAGGGAAGATCTTAACCTGTGGCTGTCTGGAGTGGAAGAATCATGGCAACTGCCTGACTCGACTTCTTTCTTCCAGCATTCTGTTCTGTCTACTCCGCCTACCTAATTTTCTGTCCTATCAGGCCAAGCAGTTTTCTTTATTAGTTAACCAATGAAAGCAACAGATAAGATACAAGACCCACCTCCATCAGAGAGGAGGAGGAGGAGAAATCAGAATTCTAAAATCCCCTTCAAAGGCATATACATCTCCAGTGGTCTAACTTCTTCCCGATAGGCCCACCTCACAAAGGGTCTACCACTTAATAGAAGCTACAGGCTGGAAACAAAAGCTTAACCACATGGGCTTTGGGGGTGGGACCTTCAGGATCCAAATTGCAGCAGGTTAGCTGTGATTCCCTTCTTAGAGGATCCAGTGGGATGGGCCATCGCCATTATGCCAGACGGATTCGGCATCTTTTCTAATGTTCCGTGTGTTGCTGTTGACTTCTGAGCTTCCTGGGATTGGGATGGGTCAACTCAGAGAGGAGTTTTACAGGTTGGCCCATCCTGAAGCGGACACAGCAATCGCTACCCAAACCCTACATGCAGGGCTGCCAGAGGCAATATAAAAAACAGACAAACAAGGAAGTCTTTCTCCACGTTTCTACTGCAGTTAGGTCGTATCATCCAGGAGAGACACAAACCAGCCTTTTCACTGAGGAAAATAAAATGCCTAGCCACTTCCATGGCCTGGGAAAGTCGAAGCAGAGTCTTGTTTTTAAAAGGTTTTGTTTGATTTGCCTCCCCCATGGTTACCCCCCTTGGTGCCTAGCATCAGGCTGGACTGGAAGAAAGGGGCCAGCGGCCAGGGAGATGCAGCCACGTGATAGGCCCTTGTGAAGCAGCTTCCACGTTTTGATAAATAACTTCAGGAAAAAGGTGAGATGTTGATGCCAGGAGGCATCTGTATTTCTGGGGGATCTGTTCCTGTTTTCATGAATATGAATAACGCCTGGACCATCTCACTTTTCAGAGCTGTGTTTTCTCATTAAACAACCACCGCATTGCATGCGGAAGGAACTAGATATTCCGGACACAGGATTTGGCAGACCTCAATCACAAGGCTTCCAATATTGGCTTTCAGAAACCCATTCCACACTTGGCCCTGACTTTCAAACCTTGTCCAGGCACCAAGCAGGAAGATGTCTCTGGCTGCGGCCCGGCCCGAGGCAGGGTGCCACTTTGTAAAACCCTTCACGGATCTCTTCAGGGTCCTGGCTGGGGAGGGTGAGGCAATTGCTCTTCCAGTGACCTCCTCTCCTTGGACGAGGGTGCAAAGTTAAAGTCCAGGAGGGGTTTCAGGTCACCCTACAGTGTCACCCGAGCAGAGGCACCAAGGGGCCTTTGTGTACAGAGCGGGGCAGAAGTGCTTTGATCTCAGTCAGGTACTCTACTGTATAACTGGTAACACTCATCACATTAAAAGTGACGTTTGCTTTAAGGTAAAATACGTATTGTTGATCAAGGGTTCAGCTGTGTCTTCTGAGTGGTGTCTCATTTTACAAGGCATTGTTCAGAGACTTCCCATTTCTCAACCAGGAGCTGAGGAAATGTGTTTCCACTGCAGATTCCTAACAAATACATGGGAACCAGACTCAATGGTATGCATCATATCGTATCTAGCAAACGTGGATGCACCCCACTGTTTGTGAGCTATTTCACACACACACACACACACACACACACACACACACACACACACTAGCCTACTTGTGCTTGTTAAGATGGCTTTCTTTGCTGGTGTGCATGGAGATATATTTAGCTGTGTGCTCATTTTAGGAAATCCTTGAGCCACAAAAGATAAGGACCATGCTGGGCCTTTGCTCTGGATACGCATATCTTGTCCCTTTGGAGATGTGAGATTTGCTTGACAACAGCACTTCTAAGAATTTGTTTCCATGTATCTTTGGTGGGAAGAATTTGTCCTTTCATGAGAGTTATTCCAACATGTTGATAAAAAGAACAATGCCATTTAGTCATCCTTTCTTATTTCTCTGAAGTCAGTTGTGTGTGTGTGTGCATGTGTACATGTGTGCATGTGTGTGCACACGAGTGCACGCCCATGTGTACACACATGTAGGCCAGATGGTAACTTCCACTTATAGAATTGTTATTTTATTTTATTTTTGAGATAGGATCTCTACTAGCCTGGAACTCTGCTGGCTGGTCAGTCAGCCCCAGGGACCCATCTGTCTGCCTCTCCAGTGCTGGGTTTACGTTCAGCCTTTTCACATGGGTTCTGGGGATTCAAGTCTTCATGGTTGCCGGTGAGCACTTTGCTGACGGAGCCGTCTCCCTGACTCTTCCCAGTTCTCAACTGAAGAGACCAGGGTAGGGAAGATCACTCCTTGATTCATGCTATAACACGTACACGTGTACATTCCCATTTCTCTGAGCTTGTCATTGCCTAAGCAGATCCGAGTCCCTGGCTCTCAAAGGACATAATTTTCAGAATTTGCCTACCTTTTCATCTAGAATGATGTAGGTTGCAGAAAGGAAATTGATGCTGGAGATACATTGGGAATTGAATTTTGATGGTTCTCTGGTAAACTTGACAGGGACAAACTGCTTATATTAAGTTGAAGTGAAATTTTTTTCAAGATAGGGTTTCTCTGTATAGCCCTGGCTGTCCTGGAACTTACTCTGTAGACTAAGCTGGCTTTGAACTCACAGAGATCCACCTGCCTCTGCCTCCTGGGTGCTGGGATTAAAGGAGAGTGCCACCACCACTCAGTATTTTTTCTTTGAGAATTTCATACACAAGTACTGTATTTATATCGTTTCTACTTCTCCCTCTCCAGATCCAACCCCTCCTGTGCTCCTCCTCTCTCTTAACTTCATGGTCTCTTCTTTATTATTCTCAAACCGCACACACACACACACACGCACACACACGCACGCACACACATACACACACGTGGGCTCACACACACACGCACCCCCGCTGCTGAGTCTATTTAGTGATGCTCACATGCACATGTGTTTAGGGCTGACTCCTTGGCACTGGGTAACCTATCATTGGAGCCATCCCTGGAGAAAACTGGGTCTTCTCTCAAAAATCAGCCGTTCCTTGCCTATAGCCCTTTGCCTAGGGTGGAGCCTGCTAAGATTTCCCTCGCTCACTTTGGCTTGTGCACAGCTGTAGTCACTGTGCGGGTGTTCTGCAGGACGTCATCATCTTTGAAGAGGTTAGGACGTTTTCAGGTTCTCTCAGCTCTTTTGAGTCTTAAGGCTGAGGCACAGTAGGATCTGTTAGTCCATGAGTTCTTTCCCATCTCTTTTCACAATAGCCAAACAGAGAACACACAGGTGGGTGCCCACAGTGCACCCCACACAGCCTTGCCCTTCCTCTCTCCAGCTCTCCGTCTATATCATAACCCTCACTCAACAGCAGGCACATTCTGCCATGGGTCAAGACCCCTCGCTTCACAGGAAAGCATTCCTGTTTCCAACACGGATTGGGACCACGTAACCCATTCTGCTCTTCACCCAGAGCCTCAGAACTGACAGTGTGAAGTTTGTGGTCATCATCCACATCAGTGAGTTTCAGACAGCCGGTGGCTGGGAAGGAGACCTTAGTGTTGCCTTGACACAACCGACTGCCTGGAAGGAGGCATAGAAAGACCTCATTTTTTAATTTTTAATTAAAATGTCATTGTATCATTTCTGCCTTTCTCTTCCTTCCGTTCCCAACCCTTCCCATGTCCCCCAGCCTGCGCCTTCTTGAATTCATGTCCTTTTTTTTCTTAATTTTTAGTGGGGAATGTGGTACTCAGAGAAATCTAAATTCATGTCCCCTGGGCTATGGGCACCCACAGGTGGCTCCAGAATAAACTGTCTCTTTTGTTCTTTGAGGGGAGCACAATTTCCATGATCAACAAGTTCAATATGGACTCTATAATGATATTTTATTTGTGTTTTAATAAATAAAGCTTGCCTGAAGATCAGAGTGCAGAGCTAAGCCACTAGAGGCCAGGGAGTGGTGGCACACACCTTTAATTCCAGGACTCAAGGCCACCCTGGGCTACGCGAAGTTGATTGAATCTTTCTAAAAGAGAAATGGAACTCATACAAAGGTGCTCCCAGCCTTTAATCCCACACTAGGGAGGTGCAGACAGGAGTGATAGGGCTGGGTGGAAAAAGGCATATAAGGCAGGGGAAGTCAAGAGCCCTTGGCAGCCTGAGGTTTGGTGGAGAGCATTGCAGTGTGCAGTCAGTCTGAGGACAGGATGGTTTCCTTTGTCTGAGTCTTGGTAGAGGTAAGGTCTCGAGTGGCTTGGCTGTTTTGCTTTTCTGATCTTCATCTTGAACCCAATATCTCTCCCCGGCTTTTATGATTTGCACTACAGGACTCTCTGGTCTATTACACTATATGTCTGAGGTAAATGTTTGTTGACTAAGAGAACTTTAAAATATACTAAAGTGACTAAAATCCCCCCAAAACTGACATCATGAAAAGTCCACAACAGACAAAGCAACTGGAACATGGAACAGCTTTTTATAAAGCACACCGCAGAACCCAGCAACATGCACCTATGTGTCTACCCAAATGACAAAAATGTACATTCATATTTCAACGGCTCTGTAAATGTTTAGAATAGCGTTGTTCCTAACTTCTCGAGTGTTCTCTAGCAGGTGAGCCAGTAAATGAACTGTAGTACATGTAACAATATTCAATGATGAACAACAAAAATGACCAAGTCACAGAAGGTCATGGAGGAACCACGAATGTACGTTGCTAAGCGGAAGAAGCCAGTAAGAAAGAGCTACCCACTGTGTGACTCCAACTGTGTGACATCCTGGAGAAAACAAACTATTGGTCCTTGAAAAAGATCAGTGGGAGCTGGGGAGTTGACTCTGTGGTTAAGAGCACTTGTTGCTCTTGCAGAGGACCTGGGTTTGGTTCCCAGTACACATGGTGGCTTCGAACTACAGGTAACTCTAGATCTGGGGGTTCCAACATCCTCTTCTGACCTCTCCAGGTACATGTACAGTTAATTTATCTACTCACCTGCTGGAGAGAGGAAACACTTATACACATAAGACAGTCAAATAAATTAATCTAAAAGCAATTTTAGAAAATCAGTGGTTGCCAGAGTTTCAGGATAAGAGAGGTTGCCATGGAGAGGCAGGTGCAGAGAATGTGACACTCGGATGCCACGAGAGTGGACACATGTCATTGTACATTTGCCCAAGACCCCAGGGGACATAACACAAGCGTGAGCCCGGATGTAAACGGTAGACTTCAGTTCATGATAAAATACCAGTGCCTGCTCCTTGATGCTAACACAGGCTCCACACCCTTGCAAGAGGGTTGATGGTGCAGGGGACTAATAAGGGCACTCACGGCAGGAGCAGATGGGGAGGTTCTAGACTTCCTGCAAACCTAAATGCTAGCTCCTTGATGCTAACACAGGCTTCACACCCTTGCAGAGGGTTGATGGTGCAGGGGACTAATGAGGGCACTCACGGCGGGAGCAGATGGGAGGTTTCTGTGAACCTGAAATTGCTCTAAACAAGTGGCTCACTACAATATGGGAGTAGTTAAGGTCGTTGACCCCTGATGAGCGGTGGCTGTCTGGGCATGGATGACGAACCAAAGGAAAGGCAGTCTAGAAGAACCCCATTCCCGGGGAAAGATCAGACCTGGATACTCTCGAAGGTCTGTACTCCTTCCCACGGAGTCTTCGCCGGAGCACAGTAGGTGGCTTCCTGGGCTTGTGTGGGCGACGGCTGAGAGCATCTTGTTCCAATAGAAGCTGCAGTGTTTACTTTTCTCACTGCCGTGACAGCATGTCTGGTAGGAAGCCTGACGGAAGAAGACTGTACTTCGTCTTATGGTTAGGAGTCCATGCAAAGCCGTGGGGACCGCATTGCACGCATCTGGGCAGAGGAAGGAGCAGAGAGAGACCTGGAGACAGGTGCTCACTCATCCGGCTTTGTCCGGTTCCTGTTTTGCGCTGTCTTGGCCTCCAGACCATCGGGATGACCTGCGTCTCTCATCGTCAGTAAATCCCGACTGGAAATAGCCGCAGAGATGCACCCATCATTGTGCCCCACTCGTACCTGTGGTTTTCTTAATTCAAAATGAACAACCACGGCCCTGTAAATCTTACCCTTGCTCTTCATGGTGAAGAGGCGGAGCTCCATGTCCTGACAGATGGGTGAATCTCAGGCTCTTGGGGAGTGCTTCAGGCCACTGCAGGAGAGGCCTTGTTCAGAGCATTGCTCTCTGTGGGGTGACTGGGTCATTCTAAAGAGGCCAGGTGTTTCCTTCAGCAGTCAAAGGGAGCTCCACTGGCCATACTTCCCGCCCCCATGAATATTCTAATGATGTCTCCCAACCTTCCTGTTCCCATCCCCTTTCCTTCTCCTCCTCCTCCTCCTCCTCCTCCTCCTCCTCCTCCTCCTCCTCCTCCTCCTCCTCCTCCTCCTCCTCCTCCTCCTCCTCCTTCTCCACCTCCTCCTTCTCCTCTTCCTTCTCCTCATTAGTTTATTTTCTAATCCTAAGGACCGAACTCAGGGCCTAGTGCATGCCAGGTGAGGTTGCCATTAAGCTCTGTCCATAGCCCGTGGCTCTTCTAATCTTAAAACATGCCGATTACTTCAGCGACGACACCAAGGGATTGCCTGAAGCACGGTAGACCTGTGACAGTGTGTCACATTCTATAGGGTGTTTCCGGTCTTCCTTACAGTCAGAGGTGACTGCGGTTCTGGCCAATGAGACTCAAGCAGGTGTTGCTAAATGTGGTTTCCAGGAAAGCTTCTTAAAAAAAGAGAGGGGAGTGTGTGTTGGGGGTATGTGTTCAGCATGCAGGCATGTTCAGTACACACACAGGCATGTTCAGCACACAGGCATGTTCAGCACACAGGCATGTTCAGCACACAGGCATGTTCAGCACGCAGGCATGTTCAGTACACACACAGGTATGTTCAGCACATAGGCATGTTCAGCACACAAGCATGTTCAGGAGCTGGAAACTGCTGTCTTAGACACTGACTATTGTAGAACTCTAACTTCCATGTCACTGAAAAGTTTAAGGCCACCCAAAGTCAAGTGGACCTGCACAGGGCCAGCCTCAGATGGCCAGACTCTTATCAGAGGTGGATGCCTGTACTCACTGTAGGAAAACCATGCCATTGGGCAGGTAGATGGTGATGGGGGAAGGGGAAACCGTCAGGTGGGTGAGTGAGCAGGGATCTTTAGATTCGTGTCTCTGAGGTGCCCTGCCCCACTGATGCTCCTGAGGCAGAATCTCATCTGAGAACCCCTCTCTAGACTGGCCAGGCTAAGAAACTTTCCTGGTCCCCAAGATGGCCGCTTCAAAAGTCTCTACTTTTCCCTGGAACTTCTTCCCCTCCTCATTCCCATTTGATGACATCATTTCTGGGTTAGGTGAGGAAGTGGGAGCACTCACTAGAGAATGGTTTCATTTTCCCCCAGCCGCACCCCTTTGATCTGTCTTCCTTCCTTTTCTTGCTCCTTGTTGAAGGGGGTTGGCTCTGCTGGGCCCTGGGGCCCGTGTCCTCTCATCCTGCCGGGAGGTCACCTTTTTCCGTTCTCCATGCACCAGCCACCCTCTGTCTCTCCACGCTATGGCCTGGCCTTGGACCCCTCCGTCTCACCGGCTCCAGTTCCTCCCTCCCTGCCCCTAGCACACTGACTTTCTCCAGGCCTATTGTCCCTATTGTCCCACAGAACCAGTCTCATCAAGGTCACCAACAACCTGTTGCCGCATGCAATAGCTAACTCTTTGTCCGTAGCCTACTCCAACTCGAGATGCATACCACCCAAAAGATTACTTTCTTTAAAATTATCTTCAATTAGCTTCAGCAGTGTGGGCAATGATAAGCACCCAAATAGCGTGGGAGCTTTGATGATGAGGGCTTTATTGTGTTTATAGCTATATCCCCAGGAAGCTAGAATACTGCCTGCTACACACAAAAAGCCCAGTTTATACTTATCAAACAAATTGGGGGTGATGGTTGGTTGTGAAGCTTCATAGGTTTTAGAATCACCAAGGAGACACGCCCCTGCTGTGTCTGTGACATATTTCCAAAGATGATCAGCCTCAGGGGAAGATGCCACCTCAGAATGGGCAGAACTTTCTAACGGCTGGCCCAGACACAAAAAGGTCTGAGGAAAAAGCAATGTGCTCTGCCCGCCTTCACTTCCAAGTGAATCTGTCGCCGCCACCACTCCTCAGCTTTGTCACCCTTCCAGCACGGACTCAATTCCAGATCCTTCCGGGGAGCCATGGACTCAATTCCAGAGACCTTCCGGGGAGCCGTGGACTCAATTCCAGAGACCTTCCGGGGAGCCATGGACTCAATTCCAGAGACCTTCCGGGGAGCCATGGACTCAATTCCAGAGACCTTCCGGGGAGCTCCAGATCCTCCAGTGCCAGACAGGAACTGCTGAAGCATCCCGCCTTCTGTACAGAGTGGCTGCAGGGGTCTCAGACTCTGCAACATGCAGACGGCCATTGTGGAACTCTCAAACTGCTATCATTTAAGGCTATAGAATAAATTTACTTTTATTGCAAATACGCACACAGAGAGATGGATGAATGGATGGAAGGACAGACACAGACAGTCTGTTTCTCTGGAAAACCCTTCCTAATACTTAAAGAACCAGCAAAGTACAGCCCACAGATCAAATCTAACCCCCTGCTTGTATTGGAAATAAAGCTTTATCGGAACACAGCTAAGTTTACTGGTTCATATTCTGTCTAAGGCTGGCTTCGCGGCAGAGTTGAGTAGCATAGCAGAGATTGTATGAATCACAAAGCTCGAAACAGCTCCCGTGTGGCCTTCTACAGAAGGAGTTGGCACACCCCTGATTTAGAAAGTTGCTTTGACTTCTGATCTGTGCTGTGTAAAGCTATCCCCGGCCTTAGGTGAGCAAGTCAGTTTCTAGCAACCTTCTCTTGAGCCTGAGAACTGCCCCACATGACCTAATACCAGGAGAGTCAATGTTGTGACTCTTTGGTTTTGAGTACACAGTGAATGTACATCCTTGTTGGCAAGGCTTGAAACCATTAGGGAAACACTGTTGTGCAGCGTCACCTGGTTTTCTGGATGTCCCACATGGTCATCGTGGTGGTCGCCTCTCAACCTGGCTGAAAAAGGTACCCAGTAGCCATTTTGCCCTTCATAGCCTCGTGATGGATGCAGTATTATTGTAACTGTATTAGCATAGGTATAGCATGCACACAGGTTGAGTTTCAGCACCCCAGCGTCCCCACAGCACAGATGTCAAAGTCCAGGAATGAATGTGCATGTAACCTGACGCCCTCTCCCTGTGGGTCCTAAATTGTCTTTACATTAGTTTCAACGTCTAAAACAATGGAAATGCTGTGTGGGACACCATACTACGTGGTTTAAAGGAAAAGAACCAGAAAAATTTGCACACAGCCAATACAGACACACTAACTGGATCTGTGTGTGTGAATGTGGGTGCGCACATGCCGCAACCCCTGTGGGGACAGCAGAGGACAATGTAGGTGCTGGTCCTCTACTGCTACCTCGTCTGAGAAATGGTTTGTCACTGTTTACTGCTACATAAACCAGGATTATTCCAGAGCTTCTCCTGCCTCCACCTCCCATCCTCCTGCATGAGTGCAGTGACTACAGACGTGTGTCCCCTGCATCAGCCTTCCTTGTGTCCTGGGGACGAGAGCAGTGACTACAGACGTGTGTCCCCTGCATCAGCCTTCCTTGTGTCCTGGGGATGGGACCAGTGACTACAGACAGACGTGTGTCCCCTGCATCAGCCTTCCTTGTGTCCTGGGGATGGGAACAGTGACTACAGACAGACGTGTGTCCCCTGCATCAGCCTTCCTTGTGTCCTGGGGATGGGAACAGTGACTACAGACAGACGTGTGTCCCCTGCATCAGCCTTCCTTGTGTCCTGGGGATGGGAACAGTGACTACAGACAGACGTGTGTCCCCTGCATCAGCCTTCCTTGTGTCCTGGGGACGAGAGCAGTGACTACAGACAGACGTGTGTCCCTGCATCAGCCTTCCTTGTGTCCTGGGGATGGGACCAGTGACTACAGACAGACGTGTGTCCCTGCATCAGCCTTCCTTGTGTCCTGGGGATGGGAACAGTGACTACAGACGTGTGTCCCTGCATCAGCCTTCCTTGGGTCCTGGGGATGGGACCAGTGACTACAGACAGACGTGTGTCCCTGCATCAGCCTTCCTTGTGTCCTGGGGATGGGAACAGTGACTACAGACAGACGTGTGTCCCCTGCATCAACCTTTCTTGTGTCCTGGGGATGGGTGCAGTGACTATAGATGTGAGTCCCTGCATCAGCCTTCCTTGTGTCCTGGGGATGGGAACAGTGACTACAGACAGACGTGTGTCCCTGCATCAGCCTTCCTTGTGTCCTGGGGATGGGAACAGTGACTACAGACAGACGTGAGTCCCCTGCATCAGCCTTCCTTGTGTCCTGGGGACGAGAGCAGTGACTACAGACAGACGTGTGTCCCTGCATCAGCCTTCCTTGTGTCCTGGGGATGGGAACAGTGACTACAGACATGTGTCCCCTGCATCAGCCTTCCTTGTGTCCTGGGGATGGGAACAGTGACTACAGACAGACGTGTGTCCCCTGCATCAGCCTTCCTTGTGTCCTGGGGATGGGACCAGTGACTACAGACAGACGTGAGTCCCCTGCATCAGCCTTCCTTGTGTCCTGGGGATGGGAACAGTGACTACAGACAGACGTGTGTCCCTGCATCAGCCTTCCTTGTGTCCTGGGGATGGGAACAGTGACTACAGACAGACGTGAGTCCCCTGCATCAGCCTTCCTTGTGTCCTGGGGATGGGAACAGTGACTATAGACGTGAGTCCCTGCATCAGCCTTCCTTGGGTCCTGGGGATGGGTGCAGTGACTACAGACAGACGTGTGTCCCCTGCATCAGCCTTCCTTGTGTCCTGGGGATGGGAACAGTGACTACAGACAGACGTGTGTCCCCTGCATCAGCCTTCCTTGTGTCCTGGGGATGGGAACAGTGACTACAGACAGACGTGTGTCCCCTGCATCAGCCTTCCTTGTGTCCTGGGGACGAGAGCAGTGACTACAGACAGACGTGTGTCCCTGCATCAGCCTTCCTTGTGTCCTGGGGATGGGACCAGTGACTACAGACAGACGTGTGTCCCTGCATCAGCCTTCCTTGTGTCCTGGGGATGGGAACAGTGACTACAGACGTGTGTCCCTGCATCAGCCTTCCTTGGGTCCTGGGGATGGGACCAGTGACTACAGACAGACGTGTGTCCCTGCATCAGCCTTCCTTGTGTCCTGGGGATGGGAACAGTGACTACAGACAGACGTGTGTCCCCTGCATCAACCTTTCTTGTGTCCTGGGGATGGGTGCAGTGACTATAGATGTGAGTCCCTGCATCAGCCTTCCTTGTGTCCTGGGGATGGGAACAGTGACTACAGACAGACGTGTGTCCCTGCATCAGCCTTCCTTGTGTCCTGGGGATGGGAACAGTGACTACAGACAGACGTGAGTCCCCTGCATCAGCCTTCCTTGTGTCCTGGGGACGAGAGCAGTGACTACAGACAGACGTGTGTCCCTGCATCAGCCTTCCTTGTGTCCTGGGGATGGGAACAGTGACTACAGACATGTGTCCCCTGCATCAGCCTTCCTTGTGTCCTGGGGATGGGAACAGTGACTACAGACAGACGTGTGTCCCCTGCATCAGCCTTCCTTGTGTCCTGGGGATGGGACCAGTGACTACAGACAGACGTGAGTCCCCTGCATCAGCCTTCCTTGTGTCCTGGGGATGGGAACAGTGACTACAGACAGACGTGTGTCCCTGCATCAGCCTTCCTTGTGTCCTGGGGATGGGAACAGTGACTACAGACAGACGTGAGTCCCCTGCATCAGCCTTCCTTGTGTCCTGGGGATGGGAACAGTGACTATAGACGTGAGTCCCTGCATCAGCCTTCCTTGGGTCCTGGGGATGGGTGCAGTGACTACAGACAGACGTGAGTCCCTGCATCAGCCTTCCTTGTGTCCTGGGGATGGGAACAGTGACTATAGACGTGAGTCCCTGCATCAGCCTTCCTTGGGTCCTGGGGATGGGTGCAGTGACTATAGATGTGAGTCCCTGCATCAGCCTTCCTTGTGTCCTGGGGATGGGAACAGTGACTATAGACGTGAGTCCCTGCATCAGCCTTCCTTGGGTCCTGGGGATGGGACCAGTGACTACAGACAGACGTGTGTCCCTGCATCAGCCTTCCTTGTGTCCTGGGGATGGGTGCAGTGACTATAGATGTGAGTCCCTGCATCAGCCTTCCTTGTGTCCTGGGGATGGGAACAGTGACTACAGACGTGTGTCCCTGCATCAGCCTTCCTTGTGTCCTGGGGACAAGAGCAGTGACTACAGACAGACGTGTGTCCCTGCATCAGCCTTCCTTGGGTCCTGGGGATGGGAACAGTGACTACAGACGTGTGTCCCTGCATCAGCCTTCCTTGTGTCCTGGGGATGGGAACAGTGACTACAGACAGACGTGTGTCCCCTGCATCAGCCTTCCTTGTGTCCTGGGGATGGGAACAGTGACTACAGACGTGAGTCCCCTGCATCAGCCTTCCTTGGGTCCTGGGGATGGGAACAGTGACTACCGACAGACGTGAGTCCCCTGCATCAGCCTTCCTTGTGTCCTGGGGATGGGAACAGTGACTACAGACGTGAGTCCCCTGCATCAGCCTTCCTTGTGTCCTGGGGATGGGAACAGTGACTACAGACAGACGTGTGTCCCCTGCATCAGCCTTCCTTGTGTCCTGGGGATGGGAACAGTGACTACAGACAGACGTGTGTCCCCTGCATCAGCCTTCCTTGTGTCCTGGGGATGGGAACAGTGACTACAGACAGACGTGTGTCCCCTGCATCAGCCTTCCTTGTGTCCTGGGGATGGGAACAGTGACTACAGACGTGAGTCCCCTGCATCAGCCTTCCTTGGGTCCTGGGGATGGGACCAGTGACTACAGACATGTGTCCCCTGCATCAGCCTTCCTTGTTCCTGGGGATGGGTGCAGTGACTACAGACGTGAGTCCCTGCATCAGCCTTCCTTGTGTCCTGGGGATGGGAACAGTGACTACAGACATGTGTCCCCTGCATCAGCCTTCCTTGTGTCCTGGGGATGGGAACAGTGACTACAGACGTGAGTCCCTGCATCAGCCTTCCTTGTGTCCTGGGGACATGACGTCAGATTATCAGCACAGAAGCTCTTCAGCCACTGCACCATCTCTCCACCCCATGCTGATTTCTAAAGATTGTGTGTGAGTGTGTGTATGCGTGTGCACACGTGCAGGTACCAGAAGAAGGTGTCATATACCTTGGAGCTGCTGGAGTGAGATGAAGTTGTGAGTTATCCGGCCCTCTGCAAGAGCATGGCATGCTATTGTAGACTGAGCCGTCCTCCAGCCCCATCACAATGCTACTTAAGAAAAAAAAATCTCTCAGGCAATGGTGGGTTGGGTCCCGTGAATATGGAGGACTGGCTATAGTCTCATTCTACAGATCAAGAAACTCAGGAGAGGGAAACTGATGACATCACAAGGAACTAGGAGAAGGTCCTGTTCGTATCTGAGTCAAATACTCAGAAGTGTTCTGTGACCACATCCCCTGCTCTCCGCCCGTGAGGAAGATGCTCAGCATAGCCCTCTGGGTTAGCTCTACAAAGCAAGTCAGTTCCTGGAATTTTCTTTTCTTCTTGTATCAACTGAGGCCAAGCAAAGGGATACCTTTCTGAAAAAAAGCCTATATAAATAATCTAAAATATTTTGCTTTTATTCAATGCCTTGATGGCGCACGCCTTTAATCCCAGCATTTGGGAGGCAGAGGTAGGTGGATCTCTGTGCGTCTGAGAACAGGTATATAGTGAGTTTCGGGGCAGCCACGAGACAGTTCTAAAAAGGTGCAGTAGCAATTACCATGAAGGCGCCATTTCCCCCTCTGCAGTTGGTTTTCAAGGGTGCCTTGTCTCTCTCATCTTCATTGCGTGTATCTTAAGACAATTGCACAGCTTTTATTTCTAAGTGAAATATTTCCACATTTCTCAGAATCGGAAAGGAACGACAATTGCAGAAAATGTCTTTCTTTTCTCTCTGTTCTGTATTTCAAGTCATTGTATTGGTTAAAGGCCCCACCCTCCAAAGGTGCCCGAACATTTGAATCTTTTGAATTGGAAGAATGGAGAGAAATGGAAACTTCTAGAGGCCCTATAAGATGGGAGTAGAATTCAGGCTGCACTTAGGAGATGAAGGAGTTCTAATTCCCCGGGAAAATATTTGCCCCCAAGAAACAAGCATATCTGTCCTTTGTAGCTTATATTCTGTTGCTGAGAGGCTGAGGGGTGCGAAGCGTCCAGACCGACATTTGCTCCCTGTGCTCATTTCATAAACTACTCTTTTCCCAGGTAGTTGACTACTCCCCACTCTCTCGGACGCTCTACTCTCTGCCTCCCAGCCTGAGAGCCCGAGGTCGAGGTCAGAAGGAAGCCATCAGCATGAGAGCCGCAGAGCAGCAGTTTGGCTTGTTCTGAGGTGCTCATGGAGAAAACAAAGGGGCCGAGAATGTGAACTTGTAACCCCCCTCACATGCCATTTGGTTGGTGGGCGGCATGGGCAAGCGTTTAGTTCCTTGCAGTGGGTGTTTTCATGGAGTCCGGTGACAAAGAGCCAAAGAGGGTAAGAACCCGTGAGCCTCAAGTGGAAAACTACCGAGTTCTGGCCGGATCCTCCTGCTGCTAGCCTCGCCTCAATGAGCTGAGTGGAGCGCTGCTGGGCTCAAGCTTCCGAAACCTGTAGCACCAGGCGTCCCTGGTGGGGTCCTCAGCACACTCCAACGGTCAGCCCTGCACCCCACAAGGCAGCGGTTATTTTAGTTAGTTTTCTTGCACTCTCGGTCCCATACTTGGTTTCTTCAGTTCCAATGGGCTGACAAGTTGGTAGGCGTGGGGCAGGCAGTGCATATTTAACTATTGCTAACTAGTTCCTGCCTGCAACTTTTAGGAACCCCACATTGTAAATTAACACACCAAAGAAGAGCGTCAGCTCAGGGTGCCAGAGAAGGAAGTGATTCGGTTGATCTCAGCTCGGTGGTTGTCTGAATGCATCCGCTAGCTGTGTGCTTGGGGGAGGGCATTAAATGTTCCGAATGCCAGTGTCAAAATGTGGCAAGTTGTGTCGTGGCTACATCAACATTCTAGAAAGTCTCCCCTTTGGGATTTTGAGTTAGCTCTGACGGTTGATAAAAGCTTTCTGGGTGATGAATCCGTGAGACCCAGGGCAGAGCAGTGAAAGCCGAATCCGCATCTGCAGGGAATGGTGGCTTGTGCTTTTGTAAACAATGCGGAAGAAAGCAGTAGCGGTCTTGGAGTTGACCGCCTGTGGAGGTGTGAGAGCTGGGGTGGAAAGCCTAACAGTGACAAGCCCATTTGAGGGGAGGGTCAACTGTGCTTGCTTTCTCATACTAGATAGTAGGGGAGAATGTATCTCATTAACACATTTCTGTAGGTGCCATACAGTTTTATATGACAAATGACGGAAGTTGCCATCTCATGTGTTTGTTCAACAAGCATATAGTAAGCGCCTCTAAGAGCAAGACGTATCTAACAACAGACTGAGTCCCTGTCCTCGATGTTTACGGTTTCTATCTACAAACAGGGAACTTACTCCCTTGCATGCCAAGTGCTAGTTGGGGTGGAGAGAGGAGCTCCCATGAAAGCTCTGAGGACTGCACTGACCCTGGGCTTGGGAAAGCCGCAGGAGGTCTCTGGGGGGAGATGTGACATTCCAACCCTGTCTTCTTAAATTTCTCTGTCCTGCTAATTTACATCACTGTGTAGCTTGCATTCCTTCCTTTCTCTGCAGCCTACCTTCCCTTGTAATTTAGTTTACCGTAGAGTATGTATCTCTATGTATCAGCTTGTGCTGTGGGATATTCCTTTACACTGTGAGCATGCGTCACTGTGATGGTTTAATGAAGAGCGGAATGGCCAATAGCTAGGCAGGAAGAGGTTAGGCAGTACTTGTGGGGACAGAGGACAGAGAGGGAGGAAAGATGCCAGGAAACATGGAAGAAACAGGGTGGGCAGCATGTGACGGGACGGAGAAGAATAGAAATGGGTTAATTTAAGTTATGAGAACTAGTTAGGTCAGGTGGTGGTGGCGCAGGCCTTTAATCCCAGTACTTGGAGGCAGAGGCAGGCGGATCTCTGTGAGTTCAAGGCCAGCCTGGTCTACAAGAGCTAGATGCAGGACAGGATCAAAAGCTACAGAGAAACCCTGTCTCAAAAAACCTAAGGGAGAAAAACTAGTTAGGAACAAGCTTAGTTAAGGCCAAGCTTTCGGAATTAATAAGTCTCCATGTTGTTATTTGGGAGCGGACTGGAGGGACAGAGAGACTTGTTACAGGCTTCTTTGAATATTAGAGATGTCGTTTCTGTTTTGTTTCCTACTGTGTTTTCTGTGGCTGCAGTATTTCCTGGCACAGCATAGCAGGCAGTCAGCGTATCTGTTGAGTTAATGGCTGTAAAACGTAAGCTTGGATCACAGACAGGAGGGCGGGAAAGAAGGCTCTAAAAGGAGAGAACTGCACACACAGACCAGGAGTCAGAGTGTGAGTGGGTGCTTTGACTAGCATGTTAATGTGTGGGTGGGATGTGGGGAGAAGGAGGCAGGTAGGGCTGCATCACAAAGGGACGCAAAGGCCATGTTGGTGAACTTGCTTCTTAGTCAGAGGGTCGTAAGGACATCCAAGGAGCCCACTGTGAAAGGGATGGTGACCGTTCAATTGACGATCTGGGAGAATGGGCAGGCCTTGATAGTGATTGGCGGAGGAGGATGGAGAGGTGGCTGTGAGGAAAAGAAGAGGCAGATCAGAGGAGCGTGGGGTGATGGTGCCAGTCAAGGAAGTAAGCCAAGAAGAGTAGGTTTTGGATAAAAGTCGAATGTTTAGGTAGACCATCTCTCCTGTAGTAATTTAAACATCCAGAGGAAGGAAAGATTGCTTCAGCTCATAAAGTCCACCATGGCAGAGAAGACATGGCAGCAGGTGTGAACGGCAGGGAAGACATGGTAGCAGGTGTGAACGGCAGGGAAGACATGGTAGTAGATGTGAACAGCGGGGAAGACATGGCAGCAGGTGTGAATGGCGGGGAAGACATGGCAGCAGGTGTGAACGGCGGGGAAGACATGGCAGCAGGTGTGAACGGCAGGGAACACATGGTAGCAGGTGTGAACGGCAGGGAAGACATGGTAGCAGGTGTGAACAGCAGGGAACACATGGCAGCAGGTGTGAACAGTAGGGAACACATGGTAGCAGGTGTGAACAGTAGGGAAGACATGGCAGCAGGTGTGAACGGCAGGGAAGACATGGCAGCAGGTGTGAACGGCAGGGAAGACATGGCAGCAGGTGTGAACGGCGGGGAAGACATGGTAGCAGGTGTGAACGGCAGGGAAGACATGGCAGCAGGTGTGAACGGCGGGGAAGACATGGCAGCAGGTGTGAATGGCAGGGAAGACATGAATTTCATACATAATCAGAAGACAAAATCATGAGCACTTCTGTTGGTTCAAGCTAGGACCCCAGCACACTGAACGGCGCTGCCCTAGTTAAGGTAAGTCTCCCACCTCCGTTGGTCTAGTCTAGATAATCTCCCACAGATGTGCCCAGAGACTTGTTTATCCTATCAGCTTGTCAATCAGAATAAACTGTCACACAACTAAATGTTTAATGAGCAAATACAATCTACAGGTGAGCCAGCCTAGAAGAGGAAATCAAAGCCACAGAGGCATGTAGCTTTCCAGAAAACTCCACTGCCTTCCTACACCCATGTTCGACTGTATAAAGAGGAGAGGTGTATGTGGCTCACTTTCCTGGCAGTTGGAAGGCATGGTGCCTGTGTGGACTCAGTTCTGATAAGGACCTCATGGCATATGGCAGCTGGTTGGAGCCTAGGCAGAGCTGGATCACAGAGGGCACCAGGAAGCAGGGTGAGCCACAGGGGGCGGGGCTCACTTCTTTTAGAACAATGGTCTTGCAGAAGGAAAGGAGCCACAGGAGAACTTCCTGTTGAGAGTACTCCACAATAACCCAAGGACATGCACCAGCTCCTCTGTCATCCTAAATGTCTGCCAGCACTCACTGGGCCCCCCTGGGACCAGGCCTCCAATCACCATGCATGTCCTCTTGGGAGAAACCCTAACCACATAGGGTGGTTTGGAATTTTTCAGATAATTGAGAAGAAGGCAAGCCTAGGGAAAGCCCCTAAGAAGCTTTTGACAGAAGGATAGGCCGAGGGAGAGGAGACCAGGGGGAGGATGGGCAAGTGTTGGAGCTACTGAGGAAGGGCAGGTGGTCAAGCAGAGAGGGGCTTGCCAGGTCAAGTTCAGTGTGAAATGACTGTGGGTTCAAGCTGTCTTCCCAAAGGATAGTTCTAGGTACTAGCCCTGGTTATCTGTGAGTGTGGCCTTAACTGGAAAAGGATCATTACCATATATATTACTATTAAATATATTATATACAACAAATAAAGATATATATATATATATATATACATATATGTGTATATATATATATATATGAATGATACCACAAGATGTCATCAAGTGGACGTGAAGCCATCTAATGGCCCATGTTTTTATAGGAAGTTGGACACAGGCTCACACACAGGCTGGGAATGTGCCTCGGTTGGAAAGTGACATGCGTGAAGCTCTCACTTCAATCCCAGGTACTGCAAAACCCAACCTTGGTGGCATCTACTTATAATCCCAGCATTTAGGAGGTAGATATTTGAGAGGATCACTAGTTCAAAGTCATCTTCAGGTACATGGAGTCCTGCTTATATTTCTTATATGATATATTTAATACTAATACATTTATATATGATATATATTAAAAGATAATATTAAAATAAGTAGAAGGCCATGTGACGAGAGCGGCAGAGATTGGAATTCTAGCTCTAAGCCAGGGACTGCCAAAGAGGTTGTCAACAACCAGAAAGTCCTAATCTAGAACCATAGAGGGACCTGTGCACCCTCCACACCGCGCAAGAATAAATTTTGACTGTTTTCAGCAACCTGCTTGGGGCTATTTATCATAATAGCCCCAGGAAACTAATCCAGGAAGGGAAAGTGTCCACAGATTTTGCAACAAGGAAGTCACAAGAGGTCTGTTGAATGGAGCCTCAGTTCACAGCAAGGGAGCCCCAGGCAGGAGAGGGGCAGCAAGGCTAATGACAGAAAAGGAGACAGAGTTCAGGCAGCTCTCTCTGGCAATAGAAGATTCAGAGCTCGCCAAGCAGGTGAGATTTATTTTAAAAAGCTAATTAACACGTTCCTCACCTCATGCGGTTGTTTTGGTGTGTGTGTGGCTGGTGAGAACACTGAGATCAACTCTGTTAGCAGATATTGCGTTGGTAACACAGCTTCATTAACCTGCCCCCATGCTGTGTGCTCCAGAACCCGTTTATCGAGTCGAGCTGAAAAGCCACACCTTCTGACCAGTGTTTCCCATCACCATCTTCCCCCTGCCCTAGATTCTAGGAACCGCTAGTCCACTTTCTGCTTCTGGGTTCAGCCGGACTGAACACCTCAGAGAGATCATCTAAGTTTACTTCTAAGTGCTGGCTTACGTCACTTAGGACCAGTGCACCTCCAGGTTCTTCCATGTTGTTTAAAATGTCGGGCTTCCTTCTTTGTTCTGTATACACATAGCCATGTACGCATGCCCCCCCACAGGCATATGATGCCGTCTTTATTCATTTATCTGTAGGTAGATGTTATATTAGTATTTTTTCCAGTTGCTATGGCAAAATACTCTTACAAAAGCAGCTTAAGGAAGGGAAGGTTTGTTTTGCTCGTGGCTGAGGGTACAGCTAGCTCATCATGCCAGGGAAGTCATGGCTGCAGGGTGATGTGGGAGTGTCATATATTAATCTGTTGATTTCATTGGCTAAGCAATAAAGAAACTGCTAGGCCCATTGGATAGGCCACCCTTAGGTGGGTGGAGTAAACAGAACAGAATGCCGGGAGGAAGAGGAAGTGAGGTCAGACTCCGCAGCTCTCCTCTCCGGAGCAGACACAGGAGAGACGCCATGCTACCTGCTCCAGGGAAGACACACACCATGCCCCAGCTCCGACCCAGGATGGACTTAGGCTAGAATCTTCCCGGTAAGACCGGTGCTCACAGATTATTAGAGATGGGTTGATCGGGATGTGAGAATTAGCCTAGAAGAGGCTAGATAGGAATGGGCCAAAGCAGTGTTTAAATGAATACAGTGTCTGTGTAATTATTTCGGGTAAACCTAGCCGGGCAGGTGGCTGGGGTGTTTGGGGACGCAGCCCAGCACTCCATATTACTACAGCAGGGGCTGGAAGCAGCCAGTCACACTACATGGGCAGTCAGGAGCAGAGAGCAAGGGATGTTCTGCCAGTTGACTTTCTCCTTCTGGTTCTGTTCCTGACCCCGGCCTGCCCGTGGAGCGGTGCTGCTCACGTTTCAGGTGTGGCTGGTTAGACTTCTTCCTGCCTGGTTAACCTCATCTTCATAAAGCCTTTCAGACAGTCCCAGGTTTGTCTCCCAAGTAAATCTCAAGCCTGTCACGTGACCACAGACACTCGGGTTAATTCCACAGCTTGGCTATGCAGACACTGTCACAGAGAACAGGGGAGCACAACTATCCTTTGTGTAGTGATACCATTTCTCTTGAATACACGCCCAGGAATTTGGGGTTTCTGGATCACACAGTAGCTCCATCTTGATTCTTGGATGACTTCCTACTCATTCAGAAATCACAAGTTTAACATATTCTTTCAACAACTTATTTTTCTTCGACTTTTATTTTAGGTATAAAGATAGGAAAATTTCTAGTTTCTTGCCGGATCCTCAGAAGATTCACCTTGTTTGACCTCTGTCTGTCCTGGGAAATTGTAGTTGTGCTGGTTAGTGTCACTGTCAACTTGACACACGTAGAGTAAGCCTGGACGAGAGTCTTTTATTTATTTATTTTGGATTTTTCTAGACAGGGTTTCTCTGTAGCTTTTGGTTCCTGTCCTCGAACTAGCTCTTGTAGACCAGGCTGGCCTCGAACTCACAGAGATCCGCCTGCCTCTGCCTCCCGAGTGCTGGGATTAAAGGTGTGCGCCACCACCACCCGGCCTGGAAGAGAGTCTTAAGGAGGAACTGTCTAGCTCGAGTTAGCCTGTGGGCATGTTTTGACTGTTCATTGATGTAGGGAATGTCCCACAGTGGGCAGCACAGTTCCCTAAACAGTGTCCCTGAACAGTATAAGAGAGGAGGAAACTCGCTGAGGGCAGCAAGCTCTTGGCAGTGGATTGATATGACAGACTCGATTTCCCCGAAATGATAGAATAGAATTTGGAATTAGGACAATAAATCCTTTCTTATCATGTTGTTGGTTTTTTTTTCCTTCTGGGTATTTGTCATAGCAACAGAAATGAGGCTAGGATAGAAATCAAGCTACATTTCGTCCCAGAGCTTGGGTGAGGCTAAACATTTGCATGAAATTTACCTTCTGTAAGCAACAGCTCACAATAACTCTGTGCTGATTGACACACCAAACAGTATGCCATGACTGACCACAGTCCTAACCGGCTTAAATGCTCAGGAAGCGTCATTCCTGAATTGATCAATGCTTACACAAAGCTGTGTAGCCTGAACTAATCAATGCTTACACAAAGCCTTCACCTATGAGCTGGTGTCCTCCATGGTAGCTGTTGTATTCTACTGAGGAACAATGGGAGATGGCTGTCTTATTTGTCTTTATCCTCATGTTATCTACCAAGCTAGATTTGATATGCAGATGGGACATCAAGGAATGCCTTCCCAGCACTGGGAAGGTAAAAGCAAGACAGTTAGAAGTTCAAAGCTATCCTTGACAACACAGCAAGTTTTGAGGTGGGCCTGGGCTACACAGGACCATGTTTTAAAACAAAACAAAAATAAAAAACAATAACAAAACGCCTAAACAAACGGTTAGTTTATTCCTGCCTATACAGGTCCATGGTAAGTTGTGGGACTCCTGCACCTTCCTTTCTACATATACATTGTATAGACCAAGCCACACCCTACACTCTAATTGATGAACATTTAAATACTCAAGTCTTAAGGTAAGCACACTTAGGAAGGTGAATCCATTGCCAGGACATTGTGCAATGCACCCTGTAAACTATTTTTAGATTGGTCTATTTGGCATGATCTGTGAGAGGGACTCTTTCTGTTAGTGTAGAGAGATCAAAACCAATACCTGCTAATGGTAACCTTCATACCCTCGAAGTATGCAGACCCATGGATGCCAAGAAAGGAATATTCTTCAATTTTGCAGATGAAGTAATTTTCTTTCCAATTATACTGGAGGAAGCTTGGAACTTAACCTTATGCTAATATGCCAGTCTTGTCATGGCCAACTGTTCTTTCTGGTCTAGGTAAACTCTCTCTCTCTCTCTCTCTCTCTCTCTCTCTCTCTCTCTCTCTCTCTCTCAACAAAGTTTCTCTTTATAACAGCCCTGGAACTCACTTTGCGGACCAGGCTGGGCTTGAACTCACAAAGATCCACCTGCCTCTGCCTCTCAAGTACTGGGATTAAAGGCGTGTGCCACCACTGCCTGCCTGGCTAGGTTATCTCTCTTGTGGTTAACCTGGGAGATTGAATTTCCTGTCAAGGTGACACAGGACAAATGTGTTCCTGTGAAAACAGGACTCGGGTGGTGCTCCTTGTGTTGGGCATAAGGACTGCTGTTCAGGGGAAGTCCTGAGTCTGACTCTCAGGTTTGGGACTTGATGCCACGTCAAACATGCCCTGGCCTCAGGTTCCTCTTTTATAGAAATCGGACTGTAGACCAGAAGGTTCTGGGGATGTCTTGAGCTCTGAATTCCATGCTATGGAATTTTTGGTAATTTCTTATTGTAATCCCCCACCTTTTTTAAAGACAGGGATTCTCTGTGTAGCTCTGACTATCCTGGAACTTGCTCTGTAGACCAGACTGGCCTAAAATTAAGAGATTCACCTGCCTTTGCCTCCGAGTGCTGGGATTAAAGGTGTGTACCACTTCCTGGCTGCAATGTTTGCTTCTTAAGTCATTCAAGAAAGCAAAGGCAGGATATGATTAGTGTTCTATTATTTTCCATGGTGTCCTAGCTAGCTTTAACTGTCAGCTTGACATAGTCTAGCATCATCTGAGAAGGGAGTCTTAATTAGAGAATGCCCAGATCAGGCTGGCCTGTGAGTATGTCTGTTGTTGTGGTTCCTTGATTGTTAATCAGCCCACTGTGGGTGGCACCATTCCCTAGGCAGGTGGTTCTGAGCATAAGAAAGTTGGGTAAACCTGAGCCTGGGGGAGAGCCAGCTAACTAGAAAGCCTGCTGTCAAGTTCCTCTTTGAGTTTTTGCTTAACTTCCCTCAATGATGGGCTGTGATCTGGAAGTGCAAACCGAATAAATCCTTTCTTTCCCAAGTTGCTTTTGGTAAGAATGTTTTATCACAGTATAGCAACAGAACCCAAACTAGAACTCATGGTGGAGGTATATTGAGGGTGAAAACAGACTAAATAAATGTTCAAAGAGAAGGAGGAGGCTAAGGAAATTATGGTAAATCAGTCATCTCAGTAAAATATTATTCAGAAATCAAGGGGATATTTATGAATGGAACCTGTGTTCTCAATGAAAAAGGCAGAAGATAACGGATCTTTTTTACTATGATCATATCTATCCAGAAAATATACAGGAACATGTAAAAATTTAGAAGGAATGACTAAAAGTGGAAATAGTTGATATAAAAATACGTGGATATTTTCTTACTTCTGGAGACAAGTATTCAGTATATCCTGGGTTTCTCATTAGGTGCTTCATTTTGTAAATTATCTAAGATAGGCTGATGACTTTGAGGGATGTAAATGCTGAGAAAGAGTGGGGAGAACTGGCTCTAGCAGGCTGGGTCCTAAGCCCCTCCGCTCTGTTTTCACTCCACCTCTGGACAGAGCGGGGAATGAATGGACTGACTTTCCCCCTTGACCACTTCCCCTTGTTCCTCCTCCTCTTTATCTTTCTCTGCCTTCTCTCTCCCTCTTCCTCTCTTCTCCTTCTTTTCCCTTGTATCTATCTCTTCCTCTGTCTTCATTATTCACGTTTGCCTCGATTTACACACAATGGAATACACAGCTGTAATATACACTTTCCAATTTTGACAAATGTGTGCAACACTGTAATCAACCCTCTGACCAAGGGAATCAAGACAGAATATGTCTACACCTCCAGAGAACTCTTCTTGTCTCTTTCTGGCCAATCACTTGGTCCCAGACAACACCAACTGTGAAGTCTACCAACATAGATTGGTCTCACCCATTCCAGATCTTCATATAAATGGAACCACACAGATATGCATTGAGGTTTTCTCTCTGTGTGTTTTGTTTTTAAAACAGGATCTACCAATTTAGCCCAGGTTTGTTTCAAACTTTCACACACACACACACACACACACACACACACACACACACACACACACAGAGAGAGAGAGAGAGAGAGAGAGAGAGAGAGAGAGAGAGAGAGAGAGAGGCTTCTTTAGGTCAACATACTGTTTAGGGTCACCTGTGTTGTAGGGTATCAGTAGCCTAATGCTGTTTGTTTCTAGGTTGCATACTTCTGAGGTCAGCTGGTGACTCCAAAGATGTCCAGGTTTTAACCCCACAACTTGCAAATGTGCTTTGCCAAGGAGCTTTGCAGGCATAGTTACTGGACTTGGGAGGGATTTATAAGGTTTTAAGAACTTGGACTTTTCTTGACAGTGAGATATGTCTGCTTCTGGCAGCACCAATTACTTCAGAGAGGTTGATGGGAATTGAAGAAACTTGATATGGAATTTGCCTTCAGTATGGCAAGGCTATCCATTTGGGCAAGAAACTGTTCTTGCCTAGACTGCTTGATGATACACTGTATGAACTGGATATGCAGGACACACAAAAATGACTGCCAAACTTGCCTAAAGAAGGTGAGAAAGTCCTTCAGGGTTCCTGTTTCATGAAAGCCAGACATTCTGCAGGACGCAGAAGAAAGCAACTGATGAACTTTGCCAGTACAAGGCGGAACAGATCTTCAAATTTCCTGCTTCACTGAAAGTCTGCTGGATACTATGGGCCTGTAGGCTGAAGATGGGTGCCTGCAACATTACAGAAGAACTTTGGGTGACTGTCCAGGCAGTGAGATGACTCTGTCAATTCTAGAGTTTTGGAAGTTGCTTTAAATGCATTTCCTGTTTACTTAGGTAATACTATATTCTTCTGAGGTCTTTGATGGAATTGAAAATAGATTATGGTTTTCCTATAGTTACGATAAAAGATAAATTAGATATAAAACTTTTCAGATATAAATAGACTAAATATTATAACTGTAATTCCTGCTTGATACCTGTTTTGTTATATGTAATTTTACTATGTAAAAGTTAAAACCTTCCTTTTTATTTAGACAGAAAAGAGAAGATATGATGTGGGATTCACCTCTGCATGCTATGAATATGTTTTATTACCATTGGTTAATAAAGAAGTTGCTTTGGGCTATGACAGGACAGAATAAAACCAGATAGGAAATCTGAACAGAAATATAGAGAAAGAGTAGGCAGAGTCAAGGAGACACCATGTAGCTGCAGAAGGAGACAGATTCTAGAACCTTTCCGATAGGCCACAACCTTGTGGTGATACATAGATTAATAGAAATGGGTTAATTTAAGATATAAGAGTTCCTTAATGAGAAGCCTGAGCTAATAGGCCAAACAGTGTTGTGGGATCTGCGGGCCTGCTTTTCGTCCTGCCAGGCTCCCACACGGCTAGCTTTACACCAGAAATAACAACACACAAACTGTATTCTTTTAAACACTGCTTAGCCCATTAACTCTAGCCCTTACAGGCTAATTCTCATATCCCGATCAACCCATCTCTAATAATCTGTGTAGCATCAGTCTTACCGGGAAAGATTCAGCATGTCTGACCTGGCAGCTTGCTTCATGGCGTCTGCCAGGGAGAGGGGAGCATGGCCTCTGAGCTCACTTCCTCTTCCTCCCAGCATTCTGTTCTGTTTACTCCTCCCACCTATGTTCTAACCTATGAGGGCCGAGCAGTTTCTTTATTATAATTAACCAATGACCTTCCTCCATCAAAACAGTGTTGTAATTAATATAGTTTCTGTGAGATTATTCGGGTCTCAGCTCTGGCAACGAAAGTGCAGTCTCTGCCTACAGGAGAGAAGGTTGGCTCGGCTTAATCACAGGGATATTAAACACAACCCCGAGTAAGTGGGGCAGAGGGAGACTTGAGTGGGGAAGGACAGTAGGCAGGTGGAAGAGACCGGCTTCAGGAGGCCATGAGCGGCTGGAAAGGCAAGGGAAGGGCTTCTCTTCCAAACCCTTCAGAGGATTCAGCTTTGACAATGCCTTAGCTGTGGCCGAGTGAAATTTGGTCCAGACTTCTGACCTCTAGACCCACAAGAGAATACATGCCTGCTGCTTTAAACCGTATGTCTGTGGCAGTGTATCTTAGCGACAGCATGAGGAGACTATGATTCCCTGTGCGGAGATGCTTCAAATTGTCTCTCCGTTCTCTTCTTGATGAACTTGGGTGCTGTTTGGGACTCTTGCAGATAAGGTTGGTAGGAGGATTTTTTGTGGATTTGTTTATTTGGATCTTAACTCTCTGTGTAGCCGAGGGTGACCTTGAACTCTTATTCCTCCTGCCTCCCTCTCAGCAATGCTGGCTTTACAGGTCTGCTCCATCATACCTGGTTTATGTGATGCTGGATGGAACTGGGGCTTAAGCATGATGGGCAGGCTCGTTACCAACCGAGCCACATCCCCAGTCAGTCCTCTTGTGGAAATGTCTTCATTTCTCTTAGATGAACGCACCTGGGAACAGAACTATGGCAGTATAGCCCAGGTGTACCATTTCATACCCCGAACTGAGACCTGACCCTCTTTAGAAAAATTAAGAGGGAGGCTGGGGTCATTCACCCCAAACAGGAAGGATTGTGGGAATCAATTCCTAGTCCCTTCTACCAGAGGCTGAGTGAACTTCCAGAGTCCCCGGCATGAACCCCAGTACATGTTCACGCTTGAATGCTTTTCTCTTCTTCTTGAGCAAAGCCCCCCCCCCCCCCGTTCTCTCTCTTCTCTCTGGCCCTGTGCTGTCTATGAGTACACCCTGTGCTCTGTGGATGGGTGCCGCAATCTCGGTGACCCGGACAACCCAGGAGTCAGGAGACAGGGAGTCTAGACCTCAGGGTCCTAACAGGGACCTGGGGGAACCAGGACGCTGCATGCTGAGTGACTTTCCCTGGGGGGCAGTCAACCGTGTTATTCTGCAGCAAATGGAATTTTCTTGTCCCTCTAAGTAGAAAAGCACCTGGCGTTCAGATGCCTCCCACCACAGTAGTTGAGAAAACACTCAGAGGAAAGGATGTAGGAGAGAAGGGGGTCTCAAGGGTCCGGGTTTCTTGTGGGACCAAGGAACCATTTTGTTAATCTTGCTTTTGTGTGCACACATGCATCTGGAGGTCAGATCAGGTGCCTCCTTCAAAGTCCTCCACCTTAGTTTTTGAGACAGGGTCTCTTTCTGAACCTGCAAGTTGCTGATTCAGCTCGACTGGCTGCCCAGAATGCCCCAGGCGTTCTACTGTCGCTGCCTCCTGAAAACTGAAACTACTGGCGTGGGCCCATGTAGTTTGGCATTAGATACTTCTATTTGTTTATGTGTGTGCTTGAGTGTATGTATGCACACCATATGTGTGCAGGAGCCAGCAAAAGTCACAAGAGGGCATCAGGGCCCCCAGAACAGGAGTTACGGGCAGTTGGGAGCTGCCTTGTGGGTGCTGAGACCCAAACCCTGGTCCTCTGCAAGATCAGTGAGTGCTCTTACCCACAGAATCATGTCTCTGAGAACGGCATTAAACAAAAATGAGGTCTAGGAACAAAACTCAGGTCCTTTTGAGCAGCAAACCCTGTCCAAAATGAGCCATCTCCCTGTCCCTATTTGTCTTTTGCTTTTTGACCTAAAGAAAATTTGCCACTTCTAATTCTCATCCCGAATTCCAGAGCTTTTCAGGGTGAAGCTAAAGAACAAAGAGGTGGTTGTTTTCTGGATATAATCTCGAGATGATAAGTTTTGAATCCTGAAATGGGATTTGGGATTTGAGAATCAGGTGATTCATCCAAGAATCGTAGATTTATTCGGGTCATGGATCCTTAATCCAGAAGGGGACGTCCTCTTGTGACTTCCGTGGACACCAGTCATGCATGTGACTTAATCCAGAAGGGGATGCCCTCTTGTGACTTCCGTGGACACCAGGCATGCATGTGGCACACAGGCATGCATGCAGACAAAACACCACACACGAAACTAAGAAAATCTCTCCCATCTCTTGCCATTCATGAGACCTACATAATAATACCTTGCACCGCAAATAAGCTCCCACATCTACCTCCTGGCATAGAGTCTGCTGCCTTCTGCATCCCACGTGGGTTGCTCTTGTGGCTGGTGGGATACGCTTAGAACACTGAGAATGGAAAACCACCACTGTCACTTGAACTCCCTAACACCAAGGAGAAGTGTCCTTCGACACACTGGCAGGTCTTATTCATCCCTTTGGTGAGTCCTAGCTTGGCAATAGTTATGATGGCAGTGACCACACAGGCTCCCCTAGTGGGCCTGCGTGGATGCTGTCCTGAAAGCTTTCTGCATACAATGCGCATGTCCTTCTGCTTGTCCTGTAACAGATTGTTCTTGAATGAGAGCTTACGTGTGGCTGGGTACATGTTGGAACTCCGAATGCTTAGAACAAGCTCTCCAATATGTGGGGTCCCCATGGGAGGGCCAGTGCTTTGCCAGGCAGAGAAAGTAACTTGAACAAGCCCCCCAGCTTATGCCAAGAGAGAAAGGGAAAATATGTGGGGACCTGGCATGAAAGTGCCACCCTAGGGCACAGATGATCTTTTTTCTTTGCGTATTCTTCTGTGTTGGACTCATACCAACCCCAACCATTCGTGGTACCAAGCACAGTGACATAGGCTTGCCTTTGTCATGCCTTTATCTTCTCATGACACCTGGAAGGGGAGGAGGGAGAAAGGGTGGGCTGCTTCTTCCAGGTGCCACCTTTGCCCTTTTTTTTAAGCTGGGCATGGAAATGTGAGTGCAGTGTGGGTTGTGGGCATGTTCTTCAGTTGAGTCAGCACAGAAGTCAACAAACACCCTGTGGAAAGCACAGTGTGTCGGAGCCACAGTGTGCCAGAGCGTTGTGAAAAGAAGGAGGAGGAGGGGAAGGAAAAGAAAAGAAGAGGAAGGAGGAGGAGAAGGAGGAGGAGGAGGGAAGAAGAAGAAGAGGCAGTCTTTATTTGGAAGGGAGATAAGGGTAAAAAAAAAAAAAAGAGCATCCCTTCCTGAAACCTGTCTCTATCATCTGGAAGGTGGAAGATGCTACTTGTTGCTTCCCCGGGCTCTGATGAAGGTAAAGGGGACCTGGTAGAGGAGGTGTCTTGCTCTCTGTCAAGGACTCTATGAGTACAGGTGATTAACAGAAAATGGCACCCTGTGGGGAGCAAGGTGGGGTCCCCCAGGAGAGAGGTGCACAATGGGGCCATGTGTTTACTGAAGAAGTGGAAGGTTCTACCTGGCGGGAAAGTTGTACCTACTGGGGAAGTTCCCTCCCAGCTTGCTTTCCCTTGCTATGATAAACATCATGACCAAAAGCAGCTTGGGGAGGAGAGGTTTGCTTTACCACATCCTCATCACAGTCCGTCACTGAGGGAAGTCAGGGCAGGAACTCAAGCTGAGCGGAGGGAGGTACCATGGAGGGGTGCTGCTTACGGGCTTGCTCTCCGTGGCTTGTTCAGCTTTTCTCATATGACCCAGCACCCCCTGCCCAGGTGTGGCACTACCCCCAGTGGGCTGTGACTTCCTGTATCAGTCATTAATTGAGAACATGCCCCACAGACTAGCCCGTAGGCCAGTTCATGAAAGGCATTCTCTCGATTGAGGTTCCCTCCTCCCAGATGACTCCAGGCTGACAAAAATCTAACCTGCTCACACTCATTTGGGGAAACACCCAGTGGGGAAGCTACACAGTAGAAGGGCGTACTTAGCCAGAAAGTTATGCCCAGGAAAACATTAGTACCCTGGAAAGAGATGGTATCCATCAAGGGGAGGTTGATACCCAGGGAAAGAGATGGTACCCACAGGGGAGGTTAGTATCCACGGAAAAGGTGGTACCTAGTGGGCATATGGGCCTTGCAGAGGCTCACCACCTGACTTGGGTTGTGAAGGCCTGAAGCAGAAATCAAATCAGAAACGACAAGAAAAATTGTACAGTCCTTCACATTTAACTAAAAACCAGCAGGATGCCCCAAGCCTTCAGTCCCCTGCCCACAGTTAGGACTTTTAGAGTATCCGTTTTGTCCACATGGGTTTTCGATTTCTGCCAAGGAACACTGGTTAAAATTCAAGACAACATTTCTGGATCAAACTGTTCTCATATTTCCCTGTTGGAAATACCTTTAATTCCTGAAGACAATGTTTCAATTTCCCACATGTCCCGTCACATGCTGGAGAGTAATAAAAACCCTGCCACCCTCTTCCTGCCTCCCACTCCCCGTGTTTGGAAGACTGCAGGGCACACATGGCCTTCCCATCAAGGTTTCCTGCACCTCCCTCTGTACTGAAGTCGGGGGTTCTGGTCAACCACAGCTCCTAGCTACTTGGGAGACATCACGAGAAAGAAGTGGACAAGTTATGGTAGAATAGGAGCTGCTGTGCTTTCTTCAGCAGTTGCTGTGTCCCGTGCTTGTGCAAATGACCCGTTGATCTTCACTGACCCATCCCCGACCCGCCATGCACTCACATTTGTGCCTGTGGTTGGCGCTGTTCTCTGGAAGGCACATTTCAGCCTGTTGAAATACCGTACTACTGTCTCCTGGGTTGGCATGTAGCCATTATACAGACACTTCTCAGCCTCCTCGAGGGCCTGTGTATTACCTGATTGGTCAGTAGCTATTGTCACATTTACTGGTAACGAGTTGTGATTTCAATTTGTGGGGTAATATACCTCCTTGCCACACACACGTGGTGCTGGGTGTTGGGCCTTCCTCTATCTGGAAATGCCCCCCGCCCCGGGTTCTTTCAGGATGAAGTCATCTTTAACTCCCATGTTTGAGTGACGAAGAAAACCAGATTTAGAGAAGAAACCTATTGGAATGACACCAAGATCCAAGTAATATCTGCAGTCTTCTTGGTTCCAAGAGCAATTCAACCCAATAAAGTCAACAGATACATGGCTTCAGAAAAAGATGAAGCTATATAGTAAGACAGAGGTCATCTGGCCCTGTAGCAGGTCAACAAGGGTAGCTTCTTTCTCTTTAATATTATACATGCCTGGGGTTGTTGTCTAGTTGTAGGGTCTGAGGACACAGTGGAGGTCAAGCTGAGAAAGGTTGTCTGTTTTCTTTGTTATATCAAGGCTGGGCTATGTACAGAGAAAAGAGCTTTATTTGGCTTAGAGCTTTGGAGACTGAAAATCCAAAATTGTGTGTCTGTGGGTGAATACCTTAGTGGAAAGGCCTTTGGCAGCAAAATGGGGTGTCTCTAGGGGACCTCTTGACAGACAGCATCATGGCAAAAGTGTGAGAGAGATCACATAGCAAGGCAGGGGATGGGTCAGGCAGAGATTTAGCAGAGGCCTTAGATTTACGGCACACTAACTACAGTTAGCCATGTTCAATGTTAGTTTCTTAAAGGAATCTAAAAGAGACACTGGGGCATGGCTCAGTCAGTAAAGAGCTTGCCTTGTATGCATGAGGCTCTGAGTTCAATTCCCAGTACCCACAAGACATGAACAGCCAGCCACGGTGATGCTCACTTGGAATTCCAGTGTGGGGAAGCAGGGGCAGGGGGAGATCTCTACCCTGGAGCTCTCTGGGTTGCCGGTCTGACCTACCTGATGAACCTCAGACTAGAGAGAGATGACTTGTCTCAAAGGAGGGAGCTGGCATTCTTGGGGATAACACTTGGCTGTACTTCAATGTCTTAACCCACAGATATATACACGTGCACAAACCACACACATAAACATGCACTAACGAGAAGCTTTAAAAGGAAACCCAGCTAAAAAAAAATAAAGGGGGAAAAGAAACCTTGTTTGTAGAAAATTCTCAGGCACCCACAAAAAATAAAGAAGATGATACATAAAAATGTGTTGCTATCTCCATGCTGGTGATGAATGATGCCAACAAGAAACCATGAAAAATAGTTCCATTTGCAATGGCTTCCCAGACCATCTGAGAGATGAACATAACAAAATAAGTGAGAGGCTTTCGTGCTGAGGACAATCTGGAATGAAAGGGTCTGACCAAAACAACAACAAAAACCAAAACCAAACAAAGAAAAAAATTGGGGAGACACTGATGTCCGGTGGCCTGGAAGATGACGACACTCCTCTAGCTGGTGTTCAGAAACTGACAAGGTGGTCGATCTCACAGTGCATGAGGACCCACACTAGCTAAAATAACCCTGCAAAAGAAGACAGAAGTTAGAGAGCTCACGTGGGGTTACAGACAGGTGGGAGCTACCTGGTGTGGGTGCTGGGAACTGAACTCGGGTCCACTGGAAGAGTGGCGATTGCTCTCAATTGCTGAGCAATTTCGATTTTTTAAAAATAGCTTCCAGAGTGAGTTTCCCACATAGTTCATTTTGGTTAGTTCTCTCTGCTTCGGCAGCATCTCCCTGTCCCACATCTACTGTTTCCCTTTGTTCCCAGCATTCCCTGCTTCTGCTTTGTCCTCTGGTCTACCCCACTCCCATCAGCTTCTTTATCTGCATAGTGGAGCTGAGAGTATCTCACCATGGTGGTATCAGAAAGTTTAAATCAGATACATTGTGTTGTTTGAAATATTGCGTATATCAGAGTCAGCCCTCAGTAAATGTTGGCCGTTATTATTGCTGTTTTGTAGACATTTGATGCTTTAATTCTGATTCTTCTTTCACTTGGTTAGAATATATCCTTGGGTGATATTCTCAGAAAGAGAAGACGAGCGACTCATTCTTCTTGCCAGCACTCCCTATTTTTTCCTTTGATATTCATGTTTGATCCCTAGTGAACATCCAGGGCATGCAAATTATTATATTTAGTACTTGCAAAATTTTTCCTTTCTTCTTATTTTAGTTCAGGCTCATCTTCACGGGATTTATTCTTGAAATAACTTCTTTGGAAAGGATGTAGGATGTATGTAGTCTGACTCTTGGCCCAACCAAACTTGTCTCTCTTTTCCGACCACACCCAACTCACAGCTTGGCTAGAAACAGGGCTCTAGAGTCTTTCAGAACAAGGCTTCAGTCTTCCAGTTTGATGAATATTTCCACATCTCTCCTCAACTGAGTCTTTTTCTTTCTGGTCTGTAAGTGGGAAGGATTCTCCTCAGCCTTAGGGTCAGCAGGTTGGCATATTCTAGAGGCCATCTTTGGTGCTGCCTCCTCTTGGATGGGTCCATTGATGCTAATCAAGTGTTTCTTTAGTGTGAGAAATTTTTACTTGTTGAAGTATGCCTTTCCCTCTAGTGGATTATGGTCTATTGTGGTGGTTCTCAACCTGTGGGTTATGACCCTTGCGGGGGCACATATCAACTATCCTGCATATCAGATTTACATTATAATTCATGACAGTAGAAAAATTACAATTATGAAGGTCCAATGAAATAACTTTTTAGTTGGGGGTCACCACAACATGAGGAACTGTCTTAAAGGGTCGCAGCATCAGGAAGGCTGAGGACTACTGGTCTACTGTAACTCAGTCAAGTGGCTGACTCATGGGTCTCTCCTCCTGTCTCATAGTTGAGTTTTGAGATGCTCATTTCTTTGGTTTTCATTTTTGGAGATTTTGGCTTTTTTAGTTACTTATATACTGAGTTTCCAAGTTCCTCATTTGGTTTTTCAGGGCTCCTGTTGAGAAGTTATTTTGAATACTTAAAAAAAAAATCCAAGATACTGTCTTCATGTTGACAGCTTGCTTTTGAGTGTAAAATCTTCCCCTAGAACGAGGAGGATGAAAACTAGAATATTTTAAGTTCCTGAATGGTGTTAGCAGCTTTCTTGAAGTCTTTATGTGTTACCACCTGACTCTCCTCCTGGTCAACCTCCCGAGTCACACCAGTGTGTGCTCTGTGGACTAGATGGGACTCCTGGGATTGTCTTTTAACTTAGTATACACTGTGTTGTGCCGGGGCAGGATTTATCATTTGTGATAAAACGCTGTGAGCCTTCCTAGTCGCAGTGAGAAGTGGTCTTTATGCATATTTTCATTTCCTTGTGCTTGTTTTCAGCTGATGACGGCCTCACAGTTTCACTTCCACCATGTAAACACAGTAAATTCCCACCCTCATTCTTACAATAGGGGAGTGCAGTGGGGCTCCCTAGGGGAAAGGTGCTGCTCTCTCCTCGCAGGGTTTTACACATGCGCGTTTTCAGGCGAGCCCTTGGCACTGCTCTCAGCCCGCCCTTTCCTTACTTTATTAAACAGCCTTGTTCATGTCAACTGGTGCTGTTATTGTTTGGCTCTTCTTTAGGCAGCCATATTGTTGAGATTTCCTGGTGTAGCTTCCCTGTCACATCTAGAAGACACCATCTCTTCCTGGATTCTAAGTCTTTCTGCTCCCTCTCTCATTATGTCCTCTGAGCCTGAGGCATCAGCTGGGGCTGGGCACCCTAGGGTTGATGCTCTCTGAGTCTGAGGTGTATGGTGATGCTGTAGATGCATCAGCTGGGGCTGGGCATTCTACGGTGTATTGTTCTCTGCATTCTGACCAGTTGTAGCTCTCTTTCTACAATGCTCTCTCTTTTTTTTTTTTGTCGCAAAAAGAAACTTCTTTGATAAGGAGCACATGTCAATGTGTATGGGAGAAATGTCACGGGGCCCCACTTCTGCATGAACTAAGACAGTTAAGCAGCCCCTTAAATGCTTATCCACTAGTGGTCAGCACTAAAAACATACATACAAACAACACTAAATGGATGTAACAGATTGATTTATGCATCTATTCACATATATAAACAATAATTAGAGAAAAAGAGGTCATGAACTTGAGAGAAAGGGGCATAGGAGAGCTGGATGGAACTGAGGGGAGAATGTGATTATATTTTAATTAAAATAAAAATAAATTAATAAAAAAGTACTTACATTCTCTTTATGGCATTGCAGTAACATTGAATTTACACTTACTATAGCATTACTCAATATCTGAGTCTTGAATTTTTTACCTGAGTATTTATCTATATGGCAAATTTAGAAATGTCTAATTTGTCTTTAATCCTAGAGAATCCATAGTTTGGGGAGGGAGCAGCCAAGCAGCAACAGAGTGGCCTTGAGGAAAACAGATTACCTGGACTGGTAGAGAACTCAGAGATATTATCTAAAACTTTCTCTTCAAGAAAATGATAGCCCAAAAGTTTCAACAGAGCCCTTTTTGTAAGTATTTATAGGCGTATTGACGGAAGATATGGCGTTAATCTATCTTTGACAGACTGTCAAAGAAGAACCTTTCACAGCCTTCTATGTAAAGCATGGGAGGTAGGGGGTCAAAAGGGAATGCAGCCGTGTAAAGAATGCCAGCACACTGTGCAGTAAACACAATTCCACAGGTAAACACAGGTGCCTGCGTCACAGGGGAGTAGCGGGGGGGGGGGGGGGGACTCAAAGGCACTGAGGGAAGGTGTTAGCAGTCGGTGAAGCTGGGAAGAACAAACAGCATCCACAGGAGGGACACAGAAGTACACACAAGGTGGAGGAGGGACTGGCCAAAGGCAATAAAGCTCACGTGAGTGTGACCCAGTGGGCTATAAGGAGAGGCTGAGTGCTTAGCCATGAAAGAGTCATTCCTGTGTGACCGCAAGCATCTTTGGAGAGTTCTCCATGTCTGCTCTGTCCCCGCTGTAAACATGAGCTGCATACGTGCGAGCCTGTGAAGATCTGGAATAGGACGCTCCAGCACCCCTTGTTCTAGGCTTTTTTTATATTTGTTTTTAATTAAAAATTTCCACCTCCTCCCCTCCTCCCATTTCCCGCCCCCTCCCGCATCTCTTCCCCCTCTCTCTCCAGATCAAAGAGCAGTCAGGGTTCCCTGCCCTGTGGGATGTCGTAGGTCCTCCCCCTCAATCCAGGTCTAAGAAGGTGAGCATCCAAACAGACTAGGCTCCCACAAAGCCAGTACATGCAGTAGGATCAAAACCCAGTGCCATTGTCTTTGGCTTCTCAGTCAGCCCTCATTGTCCGCCACGTTCAGAGAGTCCAGTTTGATCACATGCTCCATCAGTCCCAGTCCAGCTGGCCTTGGTGAGCTCCCATTAGATCAGCCCCACCGTCTCAGTGGGTGGGCACACCCCTCGCGGTCCTGACTTCCTTGCTCATGTTCTCCCTCCTTCTGCTCCTTGTTTGGACCTTGGGAGCTCAGTCCGGTGCTCCAATGTGGGTCTCTGACTCTATCTCCATCCATCGCCAGATGAAGGTTCTATGGTGATATGCAAGATATTCATCAGTATGGCTATAGGATAGGGCCAGTACAGGTGCCCTGTCCTCAGCTGCCCAAGGATCTAGCTGGGGACATCTCCACGGACACCTGGGAACCCCTCTAGAGTCAAGTCTCTTGCCAACCCTAAAATGGCTCCCTTAATTAACATATATACTTCCCTGTTCCCATATCTACCCTTAATCTGAGCATACTGCATGTCTGAAGGTACTGCAGAGCCTGAGAGGGAGCCCCAGGTCAGCAGTCGTGTGGAGACTGTAGGAACACCTGTTTGGGCTCTGGAGTGAGGTGGCTGGGAGGAGGGGATGGGTCCGAGAACGCTTTTTGGTACTTCATTGGATGGTACTCAAGTCTAGCAGTTTTGCACACAGCTAGTGTGAGGACCAGGTGCTCAGCGGTGTCACTCACAGACTGGAAGCAGTGGGACCAGTATACAGGGAGACACTGGGCTCCTGGGCCTGCTCAGACTGTGCTGTATTAGGAACATCCTGGTAGGGATATCTAATTGTCAGTCACAGTGTGCTGGGACCCAGGCAGGGAGCATGGCTTGGGAGAAGAATGGCTCTGGGTCCAGGTAGTGATGCAAACCAGAGAGAACAGAGCTCAGGGAAGGAGACTCCCACACAGGTCCTGAGGTGGTCCTGGGGACAAGTGGCAGTGCCCAGCAGTGGTCCAGTAACCAGTGGTCACAGGACTGCCATTATGGTTTGAGGGAGCTGCTCTCAGATACAAAAGGACCTTTATTTCACCTTGTGAGGTGAAAGAGCAACCGAGGAGGAGGTATCCTGTGGAAAAGATAACACTCAGATTAGAACAAGGCAGGAGGACATGCTAGATCCAGCAGGGAGTGGTGCCCATTGTGGGGCAGGGTGAAATAGCCTCCAGGTCCATGTTTGAGTAACTTTCCACTCCGCCTCTCAGCTTCTCTGCATATTGTACCTCCAGGGTCCCGGCCTTCACCTGCCCTTGCCTGCAGTCCCCTTTCTCTCCCGAGCTGGAACCTTCTGCCAGGCATTGGGGCAGCCAGCGGTGTGGTGTGGAACCGCTCAGCAGCCCCTTCTTTGCCCAAGGGCAAGTGCCCGATGACTCACTCTTTTGGCACAGGGCCCCACACACAAGGCAGGCAGTACCAGTCATCTCTGCTTCCTCTTCCTGTATCTTTTGACCTTCTACCTAGCCCCAGAGATCTTTTATTGCTATGTTGTAGATCCTGAGAAAGTTAGGATCCTCGCTGTTCAGGCCTCAGCCTCACCCAGTTCTTAGACCTACTCTTCACAGATGGTACCCTTTGAGGGAGGGGCCGGGAGTGTCACCGCAGGTCGGAGGATTATTCATTAGCTGTAAATGGGAGGATGGAAGAGGTATGACCTTAAATTTCCAAAACTAAGGGGAAAATTCAGTAGTATTTTTTTTCACAGTTGTTAAAAACATAGCTAAGGAGGTTAATTAAGGACATAAACGCAGGGAAGCAAATTCGGGAGGTGGGACAGGGAGCATGCTCAGAACGGGAGAGTGCTGGGTACCTCCCCCAGTGGGTTGCAGGCCAGTCCCCAGCACCCATGCAGGTCAGCTTGCAACCACCCACAATTCTTCTGGCCGCTGAGGGCACCCATAGATCTTAACTATGAACCCATAAAAATAAGTCTCTAAACAGAAAAGAACAAAGACATTCTTATAATTAGCTAACAAAGGAAAACATAGAGTTAGAAAAATATGTGCATTATGATTGCAAGGATATAAATAAATGTATCCATGGTTAAGTCTTGGAGAAAGGTCTAGAATGCCAACACTAGTTATGCATGTTAGTTCTTCATTTTGCTAACTTTCTGTGATGTGACTATGCATCTTATAACAGAAGAATGTACATAATAAAATAATAATTTAAAATGTAAAAGTCTAGTTGAACTGGCCGGGTCTTTTCTGGGGTTTCTGAGCTCAAGACTGGCCCTGGCCTGCCCTCAGTCTTTGTCCTGTTCCCTTTCACTCCTGGGGCCCATCAGTCCACACCTGGGGAGGCTTAGGGCAGGGCCACTCTGGGAACCAGGCCCTGCTCCCTGGGGTGGGGCACGCAGGCCTCGGCTTGGGATACTGGCTCTTAAAAAGTGAGGAAACATTTAAATCAAGACTTTATGGCTTTTCACTCAGTGAGAGAACGGGAAGCTCCCCGGAAGCGCTGGAGGCCGGTTTCCCCACAATGCACTCTTGAAGATGGTTTTGAAAGCTCCAGAATATGGATTTTTGGGGGTGTGGTCATTTTGGGACCTGCAGGTCACAAGGAAGCAATGCCATGGGGGCCAAGGTAAATTAAATTCTGATAGGCCAGATGGTCCAATTTAGGAGATTAACTAAAATAAAGAAAGAGATCTGGTTCTTGAGGTGGGAACAGGCTTCTACAAGTTGTTCTGTTTTCTTGTCTGCACAGGTAGAATACAGGGCTTCTTACAGGCAGGGACCCCTGCCCCACATCCTTGCACAGAGGCCTGCGGGCAGTTTACTCTTTCTGGAATGATCCTTTGCATGCATGGGTGAAGAAATACCTTTGCCTCAGGAACAATGTAGGAGTGGTCTTCAGGAACTTGGAAGCTTGGAATCAGACATGTGGGTGTGAGGTTTTCTCCATTTCTGGTCAGCTGGGTGGTTTGGGAACAAAACACTGACATGTTTCCAAATCCCAGCTATCACTTTTTTCCCCATGAGAAAAATAAGAACTCCCACCAAACCCTTCCCAGAGGATGGAGAAGACAGCAAAGAAGGGTCCCGACTCCACCTGGACACAGTTTCCGAGTGCTCCTGTGCACTCTTCCTCTTAGGAAAGGACTGGAAGTTGTTTATCGGAGGTGACCCTGAAGGGCAAGCCTTGGCCAGCAGAAGGACAACTGGATACTCAATCCAAGCTGCCGAAATAGAGCCCTTAAATCTCATTTGCTTGTTTCATTTCTGTTCTCCCGATCCCTGGAGTACGGCAGTGGAAAGAGGCCATGTTTAGGAGAAGACTCAGACAGGTGGGGCCGGAGAGCGCTCAGTCAGGAACATTCTTGCCTTGTGAGCATGAGGACCTGAGTCCCCCGTACCTGTGTGAGAACTGCTGGGTGTGGTGGCACACGCTTGTAACCCTGGTGATGTGGTGGCACACACTTGTAACCCTGGCAACGTGGTGGCACACACTTGTAACCCCGGTGACCTGGTGGCACACACTTGTAACCCCGGTGACCTGGTGGCACACGCTTGTAACCCCGGTGACGTGGTGGCACACGCTTGTAACCCCGGTGACCTGGTGGCACACGCTTGTAACCCCGGTGACCTGGTGGCACACGCTTGTAACCCCGGTGACCTGGTGGCACACACTTGTAACCCCGGTGACCTGGTGGCACACGCTTGTAATGCCGGTGACGTGGGGTGGCACACACTTGTAACCCCGGTGACCTGGTGGCACACACTTGTAATGCCAGTGACGTGGGGTGGCACGCGCTTGTAACCCTAGCACTGGGGGAGTGGAGACAGGTAGATCTCTAGGCTCACTGGATAGTCAGCCTATCCACCCACCACAGGCCAGAGAGAGACCCTGGGTCCAAAACAAGTGGGTTGCGCCTGGAGATGACACGCAAAGTTGTCCTATGATCTCCACATACACAAATCCACATGTACAGGTGTGTCAGCACATACATTTGTACCCAGGTAACCCCCACCCCTCCACACACATGTCTCAGACAGGGTTGTGGTGTTATCGGGACAAAAAGCAAACTTTGCTAATATGAGATCCCAAACACACACACACACACACACACACACACACACACACACACACACACACACAAGTCCAGCTCTCTCTCATGAGCTTACACTTTCCCCAGCCTTTAATGCTCTACCCTTGCCTTTCTGCCATGAGAGGACGCAGCACGTCATCCCTGATCTTGGAGCCCCAGCCTCCAGCCTGTGAGAAACAGATTTAGGTTTAGAATTTCCCGAGTATGTAGTATTCTGCAGCACAGCACAGACCACGATGGCACCTGTGTGAGGGCAGGAGTGTGTCACGGTCACGAGGGGAACTTGAGAAACTACCGACGATCTGATAGAGTAAGGAAACTGCCATATTAGTTTTACAATTTTAATTTGAAACTTTTTGTGGTGCAGGGAATTTAAATTTTGAACCATTTAATAGACTATAATTAACTAAGTTTATGAGTTGACTTTGAAGGGTGTATTACAGAACTATAGCCTAACCTATTGGTCAATATAGATAGATGTTTATTTCTCTCTTATTTGGTAAGTCAGACAGAAAGCGGTCCTCTGTACCACCTATCATTTTTGTTCACTTCTTATTGGTTCACTGTGCTGCCTATCATGTATTCTCACTTCTCATTAGCTCACACTCAGTCATATCATCACATATAGCTGCAAGGGAGTCTGTAAAATATGATCTGTGCTTGGGAATCAAAACTCATCTGTGCAAGTCGAATCAAAACTCATCAGTGTTAAAAGTCAAAAGGGTGGGAATTCGTGGTCAGAAGCAGTTGACAGCTACTCACCGTCTTTCACTAGATTCCTTAATTCCAGTCATTTCAGGGGCATAGATTTGCCCTGTCATGTTCTCGAAGATCAACTCTAGTGTACCCAAAATGTTTTAGAAAATTAATCACTTTATAAAATTAGATATTTAGGGGAATTTACGATGACAAACTTTAGTCATTTCAATATTAAAGAGAAAGTGAAGCTGATGAATCTTATTTTTACACAGAAATCACTAGATACCAATAAGCTATAGTTGTGTGGTGGGGCATGACTGTGATCCTGTCACTTAGGAAGCTGAGACAGAAGGACTGTTTAGTGTGGGCCAGCCTTGGAAACAACAAATTTCCACCAGTCTGGACAACGTTAAAAGAATTAAAAGTATGAGCGAAATGCAAAGGTTTAGAAGTACTTAGGTCATAAACGTTTATCAAAACAAGTAAATGTAAGCGGCCACCTGCATCAAGGAAACCTCCCTTAGATACTGTAGTCTCAAGGGACATGCATTGGGGTCTGTGTAACAGGCCACCTGAGGCTGGCTAGCTCATAAAAAACAGGTTTTTTTTTTTCTGTTTTGGAGATTTGGAAGTCCAAAGTAAAGAAGCCAGGAAGGTTGTTTGCCTGGGAGAGGATGTCTCTGCTTCTAAGACGACATCTTGAAAACCACATCCTTGGGAGGGGAAGATTTGCCATTGTCTACGATGAAGACACTTTAAGGGCGGCTGAGGATGTAGCTCAGTTGGTTGAGTGCTTGCCTAGTATACAAGGGGTCCTGAGTTCCACCCCAGCACTGTCTAAGCATGTGTGCTGTTGTAACTTCAGCACCTGAGAGCATGTCGTTTATTTTGGGTTCAAGGCTAGCCTGGGCTACATGAGACCTTGTCTCAAAAAATAATGCAAAACAACCAAAAGAATCACAAAACAGGAGAAAATAAAACCAACTAGTTCTATATGGAGCCTTTGTGACCTAATTCCGTCTTCGAGACTCCAAATACATTTTGTGGAGGACACTTCTAGACCACAGTAGAGCTCATGGTTTCCACTATGGCCAGAGAAACCTGGTCAATACTTCCTGAACCTCTCCTCCTTTTTCCTCTTGTTTTGAGACAGGGTCTGGGATGATCCAGGGCAACTTTAGATTCACAATGTAGCTGAAGGTGGCTTTGATCTGTCCATCATCCTGCCCCCAACTCTCTGGCTTTGATCTGTTCATATCCCTGCCCCCAACTCTCTGGTGATGCAATGTGCCCTTACACCTGCTCCATGGACCAGGTTGTTCTCAAAATCAGGATCCCCTTGCCAGCTCCTGAATTCTGGGATAGGCGTCAGCACACTCGGCTCTACCTCATGGTTTTGTCCAGCAGTGCAGGTCTTGTATGCACGTTTGTAAAATTAGCTTACCTTCCCCGTACAGAATAATGGGTTCCACTGCAACGTTTTCACCCACGGCTATAACATTCTTTGTTACTCGCTCTTAGTCTCCCTTTCTTCCATCCCATAATCCTCTGCCTCTTTCCTAATAGTCCCCTTTCTACTTTTTTAAAAAAACTCTGAATCCCATGAGAAACAATGTTGCATATATGTTTCTTAAAGTTAGGACAGCCCCAACACTGTGTAGTGGAGGCGCTGCCTGTGGAGCAGACCATCTCATCTCCCATGTGCCATCCCGTTCTTCCCCTTAACTGTAGCTTCCACCTTAACTGTTTCAGAGGTGCTTTTAGCAGCCATGGTGATGTGATTAGGCTGACTGGCCCAGTGGAGGGTCTCTGGCCCAAGCTAGGCTAACGTGTGAACAAACCGAAGAGTGTCCCCAGCTCTGTCTAGGCAGTTAGGGGGATTATATACAGTGTAGACCAAGGAGCCCAGAATGGCTTTCTTCTATTGATGGAAGACACAGAAAATGATTTCTTAACTAAGCTGATGGGGAAGAGAAGCAAGCAGAAGATGGAGAATATCTCTCTCTAGTCCGTACCGAAATCCGGGTCAGCTGCACGTTGCCTTGAGTCTCGAGAGAAGAGTGCCACAGTAAAAATCTGTCCTTCCCTCACAGACGAGCTATAGCTGCTGTTGTTGTTTGTAGCCTAATAAACCTGACATTCACGAAAATACACTAAACTTGTTGTTTGATGCTAACTTGTGTGTTATGTTTTCAGAAAGTGGAAGATCCCAGTGGAGAATTGATCTCTGAGTTATGGCCCCTGGTAAGTCAGTAAGATCAAATGTAACTAAAGGCTAACTCTTTTAGTAATTTTACTCTGATAATCCCTTACAGATGCCCAGGACTAACTGAGTATGAGAAAGGCATAGCTAATCAATGACGGTAACTGTGTGGCCACACAGGGGTAACTGCGTGGCCACAAGAGGATAACCGTAGGAAGCCATCCTAGACCCACCACGTGGTCTCTGGCAGAGACCGTTAGCTCTCCACCCTTCTCCAGCTGAAGTTAAGCTCACCATTTCCTCTCGAGGCCATGGAACCACAGAGATAGTACTAAGTAGTGTATTGGATTCCCTGGAATCAGAGTTATAGACACTGTCAGCCACCCAACGTGGGTGCTGGGAACTGAACTTGGGTCCCCTGGAAAAGCAGCAAGTGCTCTTAACTGCTGAGACATCTTGCCAGCCCCCCACTTTGGTTTTTTTTTTTGCCTCTACCTTTTATAGACAGTAAATTATTCTCTGTTCTTTTTTTAATCTTTTGTGGTTTTTTTAGAATTGATACTTAAATCTTGCAAGGCTGTTTAACTTAAAACACATTTAGGTCTTCTCTTGCTAGATTATAACTTCTTGAGGACACGGGTTGCTTGTTGTATATATTTGTTTTGTCTATAGAGATTAGTAAAGTTCACACAATATTTATTATTAATTTTAACTTGATAAACTTGAATTCCAGACCTTTACCTTTTTCTAAGAATCGGAAACGGGGAAACAGGGACTGTGCAGATAGAGCCATCAAACCATGATCTAAAGTTACATTCATTCCTCAGGGAATAATAATGTTATGAACGTTTTCACAGTTTTTGAAGTATAATTGTCTTCTAACAATCAGTACATAATTAACCAGGCATGGTGGTGCATGCCTGTAATCTCACCTACTTAGAAGACTGAGGCACAGGGATTACAAGTTTGAGGTTTTACCCGAGCTAAGCAGAGAATTCAAGACCACGCCAGGTAACTTAACAAGACCCTGTTTCAAAAATAAAAATAACAAAGGGATGGGAACGAAGCTCAGAGGTGGAGCACTTGCCTAGCACGTACAGGACTGTGGGTTCAGTCCTGGTGCTGCAAAACATATAAGCAGAGATGGCTGCTTGGTAATATCTGATATGAGCACACATTCACTAATCAAGATAACCAAGATAACAAAGAGAAATGAAATCTATCCCAGGCCCCTAAGGTTTCCTTGTGCCCCTGTCATCTCTACTTTACTCCAACTCAGAGCGACAATTCTGTCACTGTCATTTTTCATTTTAAAATTTTTATACAAATGAACACATTCAATATGTACTTTTTAAGATCTATTTTTTCTAGACCAGCTTCACTGAGAGGCATCCATGCTGCTAACCACACCAATAATTCATTCCTTTTCACTGCTGAGCAGTATTTCATCCTGTGGATACGCAGCCGATTGCTCAGCCACTGACTTCTTGACGGCCCTCTGAATGGTTTCCGGCTTTAATCCTGCAAACAGTTATTTGCGTGGTTCTGCGCCCTTCTTCATCGTGTGGAAGTAAGAATAGAGCGTTTGAGTCACATGAGATCTGGATAAGACATTTTAAGAAGGTGCCAGAACGAATTCTCCATTTTCATCCCCACTGAGTGTTTCAGTGGCTCTGTCTCCTCCACATGGTCTTTGGAGGCCTTTGACTTTGCTCTCCTCTAAAGGGCCTGCACTGATAGCACACCTTAGCTTTAACTTGCATCTGCTTGGAGGTGATAATGTCGAACACCTGTTGTGGGATGCTTGTAGCTGTGCAAAGATGCATTGCTGTGATTGGTGGAAGGAAAAGCCGAGCGGCCAATAGCTATGCAGGAGAGCACAGGTGGGGCTTCTGGGCACGGAGCGAACTTTGGGGAGAAGAAAGGTGGAGGAAGCAGGATGGGCGGTAATGAACCATGTGGGAAAATGTCCTAAGAACTCGTTAGGAACAAGTCTAAGCTAAGGTTGAGCTTTCATAATTCATAAAGGGCTCCTTGTCATTATTTGTGGGCTGGTGGTCCTGACCAGAAAGTACCACTACAAACACCTTTTCACATTATTACATGCCACTGAGGACCGGCCCCGTTGTCTTCCTCTTGGACACTGTATCCTATTTAAGAGACTAGGCTGTTTCCCCCTGGTTGAATTCTTTTTTTTAAAAAAATGTTTATTTATTTATTTATTATGTATACAATATTCTGTCTGTGTGTATGCCTGCAGGCCAGAAGAGGGCACCAGACCCCATTACAGATGGTTGTGAGCCACCATGTGGTTGCTGGGAATTGAACTCAGGACCTTTGGAAGAGCAGGCAATGCTCTTAACCTCTGAGCCATCTCTCCAGCCCTCCCCTGGTTGAATTCTGACTTTCTCTGTGTACTCTAGGTGTAATAACGTCTATCAGATGTGACGACCTCATCAGGACAGTCCCGATATGTCAGACACCAGTCTGACTTCACACTGCCATGATGTTCAGCCATGGTATGGGTGACTTCTTGGTAGCTGTGATAAACACTGTGACCCACAGGGACTTATGGAAGAAAGACTTTCTTTTGACTTCGGGTCCCAGAGGGAGAGTCTGTAAACGGTGGGGGAGGGAGGCGTGACTGACTACTGATTGCCAGAGCAGGAACTGAGAGACCACATCCTCAACTATAAATAGGAGGCTGAAAGAGGTAACTGGAAGTGGGGTGAGGCTGTAAGCTTTCAAAACTTGCGCCCAGCTACGCACTTCCTTCAGCAAGGCCCTACTTCCTAAAGGTTTCATCCCCTCCCCCAAACGGCTCCACCAATGGGGACGCGGTGTTTACCTATGGGGGACGGTTCTTCCTCAAACATCAGTCACTGACAGTGAGTAGCAACCGGAGGACTATGTGACTTTAGCCTAAATGGAGCAGAGGAATGGAGGGACAGCAGCTGGGGACCTGGCCAGCAGTTTTCCACATCCAGTAAGGTATGTAGCACAATGGTAGAGGAAGCACAGGTGGAGACCACACAGGCAGGGGTCCCTGACTGTCTCAGTGAGGGTCACTATTGTGGGAAACACCCTAGTCAAAAGCAAGCTGGGGAGGAAAGGATTTATTTCACTCACTGTTTCATATACCAGTTCTTCATCCAAAGCAGTGAGGGCAGGAACTCACACAAAGCAGGAACCTGGAGGTGGGAGTTGATGCAGAGGCCAGGGAAGGGAAGCTGCTTACTGCCTTGGTCCCCATGGCTTGTTCAGCCTGCTTTCTTATAGAACCCAGGACCAGCCAGTCCAGGGATGGCACCACCCACCAGGGGCTGGGCCCTCCGCCATCAGTCACTAAGAAAATGCTCTACAGCCTTGCCTACAGCCCGGAAGTTAGCAAAACCATCCACACTGCAGATGAAAGTGCTGGGTAGGCCACTTCTTCGGAAAACCTTTGCAATTAGCTGGAAAAGCTGTTTTGCATACCAGGAAGGCATATTCCATTCCAAGGTCCCGGTCTTAGCAAACGCTCACACGCGCACGTCTAGATATGAGTCTACAAGGACAAGAATGTTTCTACGGGCTCTGTTGGTAATAAACGTTCACCCGACAACCAGCCCGTCATCATCGATGGTAGAATGCAGGCATGGAGGTTTGGTTGTACGGTGCTGTATCAGCAGAGGAAATGAGCTGTGTTCAATGACTGGATGAATCTCATCAACCTAATGTTGGGGAGGAGAACAAGACACACAACATTCAAAACAAGCAGGAACACGCCATCGCTTAGCAACGTGTATACAAAAGATAAAGACCTTGAAGGAAAGCAAGGAAAGGGTCAGAGGAGCGGTGGTATTTCTACGGAGGTGTGGAAAGGGTCGTTAGCTGACGCTCTTTTAGATTACATGTGCTTTGTGCAATTTCTGCTTATGAGATATAGTTCATAATAAAAAGAGGGGAAAAGTAGGAATAAGCCAAATGAAGGGAAAGATGCGCACGCCAGGCAGAGGGCAAAAGTCAGCAGGGAATAGGCCTGCAGAGCTGTAGGCGTGACAGCAGGAATGGTGGTGTAGCCAGGAGTGGAAGCTCGCAGGGGCCCCTGCAGAGGGAGAAATCTGGACTTCATCCTGGGGGCGGTGGGGAGCCAACTGCTGTATATGGATTGAGGAGAGATGGAATCAGACCGTCTTCTGTGGCGACTCTGAAGAAGCCTTTGAACACACTTCAGAGGATGTGCCTCATGGTACCCAGGTGAGTGGCAGTGGAGTGGGGAGTAGAGGGTTAGAGTCCTAAGGGTGTTGTTACTGCAGGTGGCGTTACCCAGAGCCCTGCCTGCATCCCAGAGGCTGTGTGTCCACGTGGAGTCCAGTTCAGTAGTGCTGCTCCCAGAGCCCCTGGACCAATGGCTCTGCTAGTTGCTGATGATGCGGTGGCTGAATCTGGGATCTTGTCACTTCCTAATCACAGAGTTGTTAAGGACGGGGCAGGGGCAGATTCTCCTGTCTTCTTGCTCTTTAACGACAGCAGGTTAATATGTGATTGAAGAGGAAGTGTCATCCCTGATCCTGGACACCATCTCATTTAGATTTTGGATATTTCAAAGCAAAGGAGAAAAGACAATAAAGGATTCTGGTCTGAAAACAGTGGATTGCTGGAAGTTAACCCTGTGTAGGAGCCATGTGATAAACTAATAATGTAATAATACCAAATACCACAAACGATGTTCAGCTTGTCACTAAAACAACTTGCTTCATCTGCAATAATAACAGAGCCTCTGTCTCGGAAAAGGTCTTCTCAGACTTGGGGGCTCCTTTAAGTTGGGAACCAAGTTCCCTAGATAGATTCTACACACACTCTTAGGTTCTCAGTTCAGGATGAAGGATACTGAAAAGAACCACCTGAAAGTTCCCAATTGTCTTGTAATTTTAATTATATCTGAGGGATTTACCCCCAGGTAGTATAGATAGCCACTGATATTGTTGCACCTAGATTTAGTTTTTAAAATAAAGCAACCTAAACACACACACACACACATTATATATTGAAATAGTATAGATCAACTTAATAATTCTAAACTCAAAATCAAGAACATTTCCCTTGTTGTAGGAGGACGCTTGTTTATTTCTCGGCTGCCCAGACTCCCGAAATAACCACACAGATGCTTTATTAATTAGATCACTGCTTGGCCTATTAGCTCTAACTTCTTATTGGCTACCTCTTACATCTTAATTTAACCCATCTCCATTAATCTGTGTATCACCACGAGGCTATGGCTTACGGAGTAAAGTTTTGGTGTCTGTATCCAGCGGGGCTATGTGGTTTCTCCCTGACCCCACCTTCTTTTCCCCAGAATTCAGTCCAGTTTCCCCCACCTAGCTCTGCTATGCTATAGGCTCAAAGCAGTTTCTTTATTCATTAACCAATAAAACCAACATATAGACAGAAGGACCTCCCATACCATATCTGCTTATGAGGCATTTAGCTTGCTATGAGATATCTTCTGTAAAAGATTATTTCTCATGTTCTCTTGTAATTCCCTTTGCTTCATACACATCAAAAACAAGATTTATTTTTATTATTTTGAAGTGTGTGTGTGTGTGTGTGTGTGTGTGTGTGTGTGTGTGCAGGCATATGAGTGCATGCTCCTTCAGAGGCCGGAAGAGGGCATCAGATCTCCTGGAGCTGGAGTTACAGGGGGTGGGAAATGTCCCACCTGAGTGCTGGGAAGTGAACGCAGAGCCCTTGGAAGAACAGGACATGTTCTCAACCACTGAGCCATCTTTCCAATCCCCATTTCTCTCTATTCCTTTTCAATGAATCTGTTTGTCTTGTTCCACAATAAAAAGGAAGCTCAAAACAGTTCAGATTCAGCCCGGAACTATTTATTCAGACAATCTTCATGCTGAACCAATGTGTGCTGAACAACTATTGAGCATAATTTGGTGCCTGTAAGATTGATTCCCATGACTAATCCTCTGTCAGTCCAGTCTGAACACAGTGTTCCCCTGTTCACACTGGAGCCACCTCCAGACCGAGCCTGCAAGCCGAGGGTGGGATGGTCTTCGCTGACGGGAGATTCTTGGACATGGACCTTACCAGGAAGTGTTGGCTGGTGGTCATGATGCTGTCTATCAGCATTCTCAAGGTGGCAGGATCCTTTAAAGGCAGGCTCCCGGTGGCCTGCTGAGTGACTGCCCTCTTTGACTGTTAAGGCCAGAGTGATGAAAGATACCACTGTAGCAGATCCGAAAGACGTATTTCATGAGGGAGAACACATGAATTGAACTGAGAAATAAGCCTTATGAATTAAGAGCTGAGGACATCCCCAAGACAGGTGTGACCTGAACTAACAAAACTGCCTCAGGAGGAGACATCCTGCCAGTCCTGAGCGCTACAGTTCGGGTGTCCTAACATGTCTTCAACCCTCAGGAACTGAGGAGCACCCCCTTCGCCTGCTACAGTAGCCTTGGCGCTGCGCTCTGTCCTTGTCCCCTTTGTCCCCTCTGTCCCCTCCTGCCCCAGCTTCTGTCACCATCACCTGCAATCTCAGAGCTCCTAGTGCAGAGCCACCCAGCCCGAGGCACCACTGCATGCCCAGCCTCACTTGGAGGAGCCCCCCTCAGAGCCTCACTTGAGGAGCCCCCCTCAGAGCCTCACTTGGAGGAGCCCCCCTCAGAGCCTCACTTGGAGGAGCCCCCTTGGGGCCTCACTTGAGGAGCCCCCCTCAGAGCCTCACTTGAGGAGCCCCCCTTGGAAAGCTGATGCTGGAACCCCTGGGCAGATGGTGTTTGTCTCCTCTCTGGATCCCCCAGCTGCTGGCCTTTCTTCTTTTTGCTAAATCTGAAAAATGCTTCCAGAGAATTCTTATGCATTTGCTCTGGTGGCGAGAAAGCTGCTTCATCCCTCTAATATTATTGACACTGAACATCAAGGACCCTTGTGGGCCTATGAAAAGCTGGTAGGGGGCACTTCACGACACTGTTAGCAAAGAAAAACCAGCTTGGCAAGTGGAAGGGAGGATTTTGCCTTTAAAAACTATTGTTTTTTTTTTTTTTTAAAATCTGTTAAGTATCTCTTTACTAGAAAATTTGGTAAGAGCATCTCTCATAGAACAGCCCATAACTTTTCTAAGGAAAAAAAAATATTTTTATCACTTTAGTGGTATGTGTTTTACGTGCGTGCGCGCGCACACACACAGAGATTAGAGGTGTTGGATTCCCCTGGGGTGAGCCACACCTTGACACACATACACACTGGGAACCTCGCTAGGTCCCCTGCTAGAGCTGTATATATTTGAACAGTTGAGCCATCTCTCCAGCCCCAGCTTTTCTTTTTAACAGGAGAGGGTGAGGTAAGAGAACTTATGCCATGATCCTTTTTTTATTGTAGCAGAGTCCCAGTTTGAAACCCTTCTCCCTCAAAATTTACTTCATCAAAAATTTTAAAAATAATTTGGAAACTGGAAAATGAAAAGTGAGAAAATGTTTAAAGAATTCTTCAAATTTCTGCCTTAAAAAATGTTCCATGCAGCAATCTGTTCTGCTCTCAGGGTCACTGATAGATTGCACATACAAACTGATCTAGACAGGCAATGGTTAGTTAGGCCACGTTTACTGAGAAGAAAGGGAATCTGAGGTAAGTGGGTATGACCAAAGGATAGGGAAGGGTCCATGAAGGTTGCATGTAGAGGTTTAGGAAAGACCAGAGGGGAGGGAGGAGTCACAGGTAAAACACTTAAAATAAGTCTGAAATGTTGTGGCCTAAATTGGTCCACTGGCTGACAAGCACAAATGCATACTGAGCCACCAGGCAGGCACAGCAGGGGCACGCCAGGCCTTCCAGGTGTAAGTCACAGGAGCAGAGGGCTGTGGAGCAATCCCAGTCCCAACTGAGATGCCGGTCAGGAAATACACGCACTGTGCCTTTAACGCAAGCTCCTTTTCACGAGGGAGAAGATGACAGGTGGGTGATCATTTGTTAACAGAAAACTTACATATTTCTCCACTTCCTTTTCGTTTTTTTTTTTTTTTTGAGACAGGGTTTCTTTGTGGCTTTGGAGCCTGTCCTGGAACTAGATCTGTAGACCAGGCTGGCCTCGAACTCACAGAGATCCGCCTGCCTCTGCCTCCTGAGTGCTGGGATTAAAGGCGTGCACCACCATTGCCCGGCCTTCCTTTTCGTTTTTAATTATGTGTGTCTACACGCACACACACACACACACACACACACACACACACACACACACACACGGGCTCTCAGTGTCCAGAAGAGGGCACCAGATCCCCTGAAACTGAAGTTACAGGTCATTGTGATGTGGGTGCTAGAAATCAAATTTGGGTCTTGTGGGACAGCGGTAAACATCTGTAACTGATCAGTGAGCTCCCCGCCCTCATTTCTTCACTTTCTGGAGGGTATATTTAGGTACAGCAGAGGTCACAAGCAGAACAATTTTTATGTGACTTACCTCTCCCCAGTAACAGTCCTGCACCCTGCACCCTTTAGGTTAATCCACTGACAACAGCAGAATCCAAGGCTTGAGCCCACAGATGGCGAGAAGAAGCTGGTAAGCTCCTTTGAGCTGTACCAGCCCAGGGCTGTGTGACTCAGGATAAATAATTTACCTTGCTTCCTTATCAGATTCCCTATCTACAGATCAGGAACTCATCACTTTTATAGACCTGCATCGCCACAGTAGACTGGGATCCGGGCAGGGATCAACTCAAATTCTTTCCCAGGCAAATTCCTATGCACCTAAATTAAGGAAACTTGGGTAATGGCCCCCTTGTGCCTTTAATCCTAGCTACCAGGATGCTGCCTCTGTTGGAGATCAGCTACAGGGACAGGGAGGGGAAAGGGGACACAAAGGGATTATCAGGATGGCAGCTAGTATCCTGGTAGAGATGCCTGGGAAATAGCTCCTGGGGAGGAGACCCGGAGACTCTGGAGTAATGGGCAGACACAGACCTACAAAGTCTGGAAAGGGGCAGAGTAGGTTTGGAGACCACTCGGGAAATGTGGTTGAAAAGAAAGAGAAGTTGAGAGGGCAACTCGGCTAAGACAAATGAAAACAAACCCGCAGTGGCTTGAGGGGAGGAGGACGAAGCCTTAGGGGAGACTTTGGCACGGGTGCTGGAGGGGGAGACGGCAGTCATGTTGGGTACTGTTAGTGGACAAATAGCTGCAAATTGGCTAGGGGGCCCTGAAAGGCTGTGCGATATTAGGGTTAAGTATGCAAGTCCAGAATTCTGTCTGATTTGGGGCAGATGGAAGTGATGGAAGATTTATTAAGTCTCATTTTCTTCCTGTGTATGTGGCAGGGGTGCTAATACCTATCTTTATGGTCAGAAATTGTTGTGATAGGAGCGGCGGGCTAAGTTCCCGGCACTTGGCTGCCCGCACAGCTAGCTTTATACCCGAAATAATTACACGGAAACTGTATTCTTTTAAACACTGCTTGGCCCATTAGTTCCAGCCTCTTATTGGCTAGCTCTTACATATTGATCTAACCCATTTCTAATAATCTATGTAGCCCACGAGGTGGTTTACCAGGGAAGATCTTAACCTGTGTCTGTCTGGAGTGGGAGAATCATGGCAACCGACTGACTCAGCTTCTTTCTCCCAGCATTCTGTTCTGTCTACTTTGCCTACCTAATTTTCTGTCCTATCAGAGGCCAAGCAGTTTCTTTATTACTTAACCAATAAAACAACAGATAGAAAGATGACCCTCCTCCATCAAGAAATGAATATCAAATGCAAAGCACTTACAGCGCTTCCTGGTTCACAGTGAATGCTCGAAATATTAGGCCTGGTAATAATAATAAAATACTTCAGCTGTCTTTGAGTGTTATGACGGAGAGCTCAAGGTCAAATCTCTCACACTGTAGTAGAAAATAAGAAGGCGACTGCGATTAAACTGACCCAGGGCATATTTGATTTCAACTTTTATTTTAAATTTTCTCTCTTCCTATTACTCCTCAAAAGAATTTACTTGAAAATTATCCAAAATCTTTGCTTAAGAAACTCTTATGTTATCGACCACATTAAATATTTTTCAAGATACCAAAAGGTATTTTCTAGATCAATAACTAAATAATGTAGGAATAGCTTATGATTCTACATAGAGTATATATACAATTTAAAATTATCCTGATAAAACTTCAACTTTTTGTTTTACTTGGAAGATGCTGAATTTGCATCATCATCATCTCTCATAATTTCAAGAAAAAAGTTAAGGAATCACAACCACTTATTAAAAAATTGAAATGGGAGGGGGAAATTATGATAGCTAATTTCTTTTTTCATTTAAGAAATGGGATGAGTCTGTGGGGGTAAGAACTTGAGAGGGTTATGGGGTGTTGCCTCCCCCTGAGGCACTGTGTTATGGGGCTGATTTTCTCACCTCCCTTGCCAGGCTAGACAACCAGGATGTCACTCCTCCCTAAGCATCAGGGAGAACCTGTGGTGCTTTCAAGAGGAGATGCTCCCGGCTAGTCAGCTCAACAGAGCTGTTTAGTGTTTTGCTTGGCTTGGGAATGTGGGCCTCCTATCTTCTCATTCCTTAACTGGGTCATGGAATTGGTAACAGGAAGAGCGGCTGAAGTGGGATGTTAGACAGATCTGGAATTCACTTCTGAAAGACCAGAAATTCTTTCTTCTTTCTGTTCTTTTAATATGCTGTCTTAAACAAAGAAACAAACAAACCAAATACAATAAAACACCCCCCCCCCCAAAAAAAAACAACAGGAGCGTAGTGGAAGCTAAGTAGGTGACTTATAGATTGTGTAGTTTCTGTTTAGAAGGGTGCTATGGACAAACCTGAGAAATGAAAATGTTAAGAACTCAGGCTCACCGATTGTATTCACAATCTTCATGTTTGGTGGCAGGAAATTCTAAATGGTCTGTGGAGGAGGTGGCAAAGATAGTCTCTGTGCTTTAGAAAGCTATCTAATGCCACTGACTAGGACCAACATCTTGGCCTCGGGGGAGGTCCAGAAGTGTAGGCAATGAACCTACTTTTCAGACAGTTGGGCCCCAAATTGTGTCTCTGCGTGCATATGACCTTGGACTAATTAGATTATCCTTGCATGTTTATATTTGCTAATACCTAAAATAGGTTGAACACGATTTGCTTCACAGAGCTCGTGAGAATGACTCTTGCAACAGCTTAAGTGTTGTGCCTGATACAGACCTTAAGCGCGCAATAAATTACTACCAGTTGTTAGAGCACTTTAAACTTAAGAGAACATTTCAGTTAGAGACCCTTTCAGTGGGGTAAGCTAGGACCAGGGCATGGGATCTGCAGCTGGAGCTGCGCCCTTGGAGCAGAGCTGAGAAAACAGCACCTCACTCTAGCGGCAAAAGGGAGGGGAGTCCTGAGCTCTCTGGTGTGTGTGTGTGTGTGTGTTGGGGAGTGCTTGACCCTCTACGACGCCCTCCTCACTCTGGTACCCTATAGGGAACTCTCAGGATCCTTTACCTGAAAGCAGGGGTATCCTTTAAAGAATAAATGACTAAAGTCAAATCATTAGCCTGCTTTTGGGTCAGGCCAGGCGCACACAGCAAAAGCCCATATTAGCCCTTCTGTTCCAGGCTTGTTTCTTTGCGACTTGGTGCATCAGGCACTCGTTAGCACCCCGCCTTGCTCCCTGGGGACGCGGGCGAGGGGCGCACACCACCCAGCCAGACCGCACCGCGGCGCACGCGCACATGCTCGCCTAGCGCCCAGCGGGAGGAAGGCCTAGAAAGTTCCACCGGGTTCCAGAGACCAAGGTTGGTAGGCGCGGAGGCGGCGGGGAACGGGTGCGTGTCGAGGGAGGATGCGGCCTCCCACGAGTTGCTGCAGACCGTGTCCGCAGCCCGCAGGATAGGGGACAGAGAGACTGTCCCGGAGCTCGAGCAGGAACCCGCGGAGGCACAGCCGCGGGAGCCCGGAGGGGCGGGGCGGGGCCTGGCCTGGTGGGCGGGACCCCAGGTGGGCGGGGCGTTCCGTCTGCGCAGCTGCCAGAGTCTTTAAGCCTGGCTCGCGCGGTCGCACGGTGCTTTCGCTGCCCGGGAGCTCACCGGCCCCTCTTCCCTCGTTCCCCTCGCCGCTCTGCGCCCCGCGTCCCCGCCCTCGGAGTCCCGGCACCCCGGCTCGCCTCGACTCGGCGCCGCGATCCCGGGCCATGCCCCGCTACGAGTTGGCTTTGATTCTGAAAGCCATGCGGCGGGTAAGTGACCTTCCCTCAGACCGGTTCCCGCGCGGGCCCGCCCCGCCGCCTCTAGGCCTCCCAGCCCCGCGTCCCCGGCCATCTGGACACCGGGCGGGCCCCCTCGCGCGATCGGTCCACGGGAGGCCGGGTGCGCAGAGGGGGCGCGCATGGGTCGGGCGCTCGGCGCGGCCGGGTGCGCGCGGGAGGCGGGGGAGGGGGGTGTGTGCCCGCGCGTGTGCGCGGTCGCGGGAGGGGGGTGTGCCATGTACGCAGGGGCCGAGGCTGGCCTCGGACCCCGGCCCTCCGGAGTCTGTTGGAAGGACCGCGGAAGGACACGCGAGAGAGCCGAGGCCGGCCCCGCTCTACTCCCACGCGTCGAGAAGCTGCTCGTGGTCCCCGCCGGCCGCTCGTCTCTACTGCCTGTCCTCAGCGTCAGTGATCAATACAACCTTCCTCCAAAGCCTGTCGGTGCCGACTGTGTACCCCAGACGCTTGTCCCCGCTGTCACACTTAAAAAAAATCCTTTTGACCTCTCTTTTTCTGACTTCAGCGAAAATCCTGCTTCTGGTACCCTTAGCCCAGTTTTCATTCATTCAACGGTGGCCTTGCTTGCGCCTTCCGAAGACATGTTCTCCCCCACCCTCAACCCCCGGCTTTTGATTGATCTTGAGGTAGGGACTTTCAGGTCTGGAGGGATGATAAGCCACCAGGAGCCGGGTCACGGACTGGGGTCGGCGGAGGCAGCTATCTTCGTCCTTTGGTCCTCTGTTCTGAGTCAGGCTCTCCTCAGTCGTCGCTGACACCCCCATTCTGCTGAGAGAATTCGGTAACGTAGTGTGCTTTTATGCTCTCTCCTTCCCCAGCAGGTATAATTTAAAACAAGCATCGTTGTGTCTTGCTTGTACTTTGGAAGCAGCCTTCTTCAGCACCGGGCATGTGGGCTTTGGGTCAATTTCAAGTAGTCACTTCAGTTTGCATATGCTAATCCAGGGATCCTGAGTGAAGGCTCTGAACGACTTCATTGCCGTAGAGCATGAAGAGATGTTAGGTATGCCTTACACAAGGTTGCCTGGGAAGGGACACTCCAGCCACCTGATGGTCCTGAAGTCTAGTCAGAATGCCACGGTGTCCCCAAGCTGCCTTGCTCCCCAGCTCTGGGAGAATTTTGTGTTGTTTCACCTCTTGGTAGTACACTTTCTCTACCTTCCTTCCCCTTTGGATTGTACAGCTTTAAGAGGATGGGAATAACGGGGGTGGGTGGTAGTGGGTACAGAGTGTTAGAAGGGACCGTTTCTGATTAAGTGGAGATAGTTTCTGGCCTCCTTTCACACTTTTTAGATGGTGTCAGAGACTGAAGAATGTGACCACCAAAATTCCTTTTCGTCTTGTCTTAGGCAGGGGTAAGGACACAAGCAGGGGATCTCTAAAGAGGTAGGGTAGAGACGTAATTTTGTAATCCTTTGAGTGAAAGCATACACCCTTGCTTAGCGTGCTTGCCAGCTAAATGTATTTTACCATATAGATATGTGTTTTCGCTCTAGGTCAGAAGTTGTGTGTAATTTGATTAAAATAACCTGCTCAAAAATCTTTGCTTAGAAAGTAGATGTTTAGACACTCCCTGGGTAAGAGGGACCATGGGATAGAGAAGGCACCAGCAACAGTTCTTAAACCCAACAGTGTTGAGATCTCTAGCCCAGATAAACTAACAAATCTCGTTTTTTTATTCTGACTTTGTAAACAATTAACAAAGATGTGCAGGTTTTAGACAGTTTTGTTTGTTCTCAGTTTTAGAAAGCTGAATTCTAACAGGATGTTGGGGGTATAAAGGAGAAAGTGCTTGTTTAATATGTAATACCAGAGCCACGGTTCCAACCTTGGGCAGTTGCTGCTGCAGCAGGAGCCCTGAACCCTTAGTTCTGAACTGCACGCTGGATTCCCTCCCTTCTGTCCTCCAAGCAGTTTGTGTTCTTTGACCCCAGAGGGTTAAGCCTGGCAACAGGAAAGGGAGTTAGAGACTAGTTTCCAGCCTTTGTCTACCAGAGTTGTGCTTTTGTTTCTTCTTTGCCTACAAAACAGTTGTAATTTCTCTTCCCTTTGAGGTTGTTCGGCAGTTGCACTTTCAGAGTTGGAAGATACATGCTGACACCCACAGTGCCTCTTCAGTGGGCTGCCTGTGCGAATTCTGGGGCCATCACCTCACTTCGTAGTTGGGGCTGATTATTATGAGCCCTGTGTTTGTTGCATTTCCAAGTTGGTGTGTTTCTGTGTGCAGACCACCATCCTCAAGATTGTTGGGCTTGGATTTTAGTGTAGTAAAAAGTTGTGATTTCTGTATTCTGTAGCCTAAAAACAAGGTAAAAATGCGGCTCCCATCTGAATGTAGCACAGTGACAGGTGATTGGAGGTGCTGACCAGGCCATCTGAGAAGTAGTTGTTGAGAACAGCCTTGGATGGTCTCATAGAAGAGACCTGCCGTGGGCTTGGGAAGCCCTCCTACCCCAGGCTTCCTGGAGCTTCTAGAAGGACGTAGCTGCAGAGGGACAAGCTGCAGCTCCCAGCTTCGCGGTTCACAAGGATCACCTATGGGGCAGTGGGTGTTCCACTCCCCATCTGCAGAGGACCGGTCAGGTGGATTCGGGTGGGGCTGAGCTGTGGTGTATGTGTGTTGTCTGGGAAGAGAGCTGCTCACCTTCACTTTGTAGTTACTTCAGGTAGGTGAAAGATAGTTGTGGACACCAGCTGACAAAGCCACATTCCAGCCCTGAAGTTCTTTGTAGGGCTTTGTTTATGTTTTTTAAAACCTGGAATGGATGTAGAAGAGGCAATTTTTAGAAGAAAAATCTGTGTGGTATGTAGATATTCTTTGGTCACATGGTTCAGAAACACGTTGTTAGGTCAGAAGATGGGTCACAGAAGGGGTAGATTTGTGACAGCTCTGGGGAAATGCTTTTCTGGTAATCATGCCATCATTACTCAAGAATTGTTAGGAGAGTTTAAACCATATGAATATTTAAATAATGACTAGTTGAAGTACTAGATGAATGGATGTACAATAAAATAGCATTTATGTTCCTTCTATATATACAGAATTTTAGTAATAGGGATTGAATGGTGCGGTGGTACATGTCTGTCATCACAACACTTGGGTAGTGGAGACAGGATCCTGCGTAGTGAGTGGGAGGCCTGCCTGGAATGCATAAGGAACTGTTTCAGAAGAGCAGCAGACATACTACATGGGGGTAAAATAGGTACTTATCTCATGAAGACATCGTGTTCATGCTCCCCGATGTTAACTTCAGGGACAAGCAGATTCTGTTTTCAGTAACTCACTTAAGTAGTGTGTAGGTTGTGGTTCTGGGTATCCTGTGGCGTTAGATATAGAAGACTGTCAGAAATGAACTCTTTAAGATGCAGAGGGCACTGATTTCCTAAGTTCAGAGCGGAAGAGGTTCTCACGGTTTCTTTCACCTGGGCCTTTTTGGTAAGACAGCCTGGCCAAAGTTTTGTGGAGTTCCTAAGCTGTGGCTAAGTTAGGATATTTGGGAAAGAATGCTAGGATCGGTAGCCTCCTGTGGGCCTTTCAGGTGGGCTGGCCGACCTGGCCACCGTAGCCTGGCTGGCCTGACAGCATTTGCTTTCAGGACACGGCGAGGTTTCTGCTGTTAGTCGGTGCAGAGGTGGGGTGGAAGTGTCCGGCTGTCAGGTGAGCATGTCAGTCGTTTCTTTGTCTTTGGGCCCAGCCATATCAGCTTAGCTCGGGTCTCTAATACCCTGTCTTGGCGCTGTGCTAGAAGCTGTGCATGTTCAAACTCTGTGAGCAGTGCTCTGCTTTGATTTTGCGTTTAAGTTCTTGGGTTCCAGTTCTCTGCAGCCACAGGGGACAGAAGGAGGAGGCCTCCTCTGCCCTGAGCTGTGGGTGAGGAGTCCTTCCCTGTCAGACATGGTTTGTATATCTGACAGTCCTGTCAGATGCTCACCTTCTATCCCACTGGACTCCCGCACTCACACTAATGCTCACTAGAGATTTTCTACTAAATCTTATCACTAGAGAATCTCCTTAAAATGTCACATAGTGAGAGACGATTTGTGAAGAACACCTTCCATGTAGTAAGTACTGTTGCCGTGCTTCTCAGATTTAGTTGGTTTATCTGGTTTGGCTGAACGTGACAGTGGAAGGAAGGTGGAGGGGAGAAGTCTGTCATGATTATTCATATGGCTAAAGGCTTTGGCAGTTGGTTTAATGGTTAGATTTTTCCAGGTTGACTTAGTCACTGGTTTTATAGTAGATTTTGTTTATGTATTCTCATGAGTTTATATATGCAAGAGAAAAGGGAACCTCCTTTTAAAATTTCAGCTAAGAAGGCCATATTGTGAAACCATGAGATTTGTTGTCAACACATGTAATTGTTTTTGTTTAAGAAAATCAAACTTAAGGAATTAAATAAATGCCTGATAAGTTGTCAGTTTGCATAAAAGAGAAACTGCTGGAGAATTAATCTGTCCCTCTTGTCCTTATGTTACTGTAAAAGTAGAGACTGACAAACTGTTTCCCCCACTACTTACCCTTTTTATGGGCAGTGTTCTAAGAAAGAGTTTTACATTTACTAGTTGAAAAGATGAGCTATAGTTTATGGGTCTATGGGATTGAGAAAAGTCCAGATATCACAGTCTGTCAGCGAGTTTGTATTGAAGTATGATCCTGTGGAGTTTGTCATCAGTGTTCTTGGCTTTCTGTGGTGCTGTTTTCTGACTTTTCTTCTTTGATACTCCCTCATTTACATAATTACACCTTTGATCATTTAGGTGATGTGTGGTTTTTGAATCAAGCCCCCAACTGGCTTTCCCTCTGCTTGTCACAGACGCTTAGATACCACCTTGGCATTTCAGACTCAGTGTGGTTCAGACTTAGTGGATTGTGGTTCCCAGAATCGCCTGTTAGTTGCTTTCTAACTTCTCTGTTCTGTGGCCTGGGACCAAAACCTTCCCTCCTGTAGTCTCAGTTGCGTGTGCTTCCAGCCTCAGATGAGCACCCTGGGATTCTTGAAGTTTGTTGGTGGCTTCTTCTCATGTCACTGAGGAAATGAGTTAGTACTCGTAAATACACTGTTGGAGTGCAAGGGTGTTTGTTCTCGGAACACTTTACAAACCTGAGATGAATTTTAATAAGGAAATAGCATTGTGTGGCATTGGATATCTGGTTTTCACACCAGTTGATACTGTGAACGCTTGCTGAGTCAGGGCACACTCTTCTCAGAAGTCAGAGATGTCACCATGTGACGTCATGGGGGCTCTGGTATAATTCCAGCCTACTTTTTTCTAACGTCCTCGCTGCCTGTGTTCTCCATTCCAGATGCTGAGTGGCAGAGCTGTGGATCCCTGGATCTGCAGCTGCCTTTTGTTTCCTTGGTGCATGCATCTCATTTCCTCTCTGTCGGGAGGGCCTTCCCTTTCCATAAAACCACGCTGCTTCCATGAAAGCCTCCAAGATCTTTTCAGCTCGCTTGCTACCTTAAGCAGGTATCAAGGCCTTCCTTCCGCTGTTAATAATGTCGACAGATAGCAGTGTTCCCATTGTGAGCACTCCTCATGGTTTGTGTCTTTCTCGCACAGCAAGTTGGTGAATGAGTCTTACCTCTTGTGCTAGATTGCAGCTCTCTTTGGTCAGGTGTGTTATCCCTGTGGTCCTGTGCTGTGAGCATAACCGGTTCGCCAGCTGCCTTTCAGGGTCATTGCTGTCTGTAGTTTTAAGAGACTATAGCATGGTGACCCCCTGTGCCAGGAGGTTTGCTGTCAAGTCAGAGGAGCTTTCCTGCCCAGAAGTTCTACTGGTTTCTAAGATGATTTTATGGCAGAAAACCTTCTTTTTTTATAGTAATTTGCTTATCATATAAATTGACCAAATGAAGGTAAACTTGACTCTGAAATCCAAGTTGGGATCTCTGGAATGTCTTGATACAAGGTGAGTGGCTAAAATCCTGGCTATAGAAGAAGGAGTGCCCCAGAGTGTCGTGGTCTCTGCGTCTGTGCATCTGTGCGTAGATTGCCATAATGAAGCTAGATGTGCCTTGTAGATGTGGCACAGCTGGCACAGAGAGACTGTCGCGGGGGAACTGGATCATCAGCACCATTCTCCAAGGGCTCTGGTCCCACGTTAGGTTGGCAAATGCACATAGTTCATGTACTAAAGCATTGAAGGGCTGTGGGGATGGGTTATGATTAGATGAGATGGATATGAGAAGAGCTCTGCTTCAATATGTGCAAAACCAGGGTTTTGTTTTCTAAATGAAGAGTGGAAGGCCCTAAGTAAAGATATGGTTGCTGTGGTAGAATCAGTAAGAATTGGCGGTGGGAAGACCTGTAAGGTCCTTTAAAGGCAGATAGAACTTGTTTTAGATCCTAGCTCGCACTTCTAGGGTGTTCAACCACTTCAGACCTCCACTTTCTCATCTTGGTGAGAGTGACCTTTTTTAGAAGGCCTTTGAAGGTGGAGTGGGAAGTAGGTGTCCAGTACGCCTCTAGAGGAGCTCCCCGGACTCGTCTGCCGTTCCGTTTACTGGTGATGCTTTGTAAGGTAAACTGACGATGCTTATTGTATTGACACCCGAGACTAGGATGCAGCTCTTCTCAGGCAGTGTCTGGAGTAGAGATGCTGGTGCTGCTCACTGCAGTCTGGCATTCCACTTGGGAGTCTGGGCGCATCAGCTCTTTTCTCTCTTGCTTCCTTACAGAAACCCAGCTTATGTAGGAAATCAGGTTTTTAAAGTGTTGCCCTGTGGGCTGATTGAGGTGTGCCTGGATCAGTTAGAGCTCTCATTTTGTAGTTTCTGATTTAGATATTGGATTTAAGTGGCTGGTTTGAGCCTTTTGGAGCATTTATGTAGACAAAGACCACCTTGTTAGTCTGTCATTGGTTTATAGTAGGACCGATAGGACCAATAGCTACTCAACAAACACCAAGCATGTTCAGTTCTTAAAAAACAGTGGCACCCCAGTTTCGTTGCTAGATCATGTGACCATTCAGGCTGAAGTGTCCAGCAGAGGCTTCCGAGTTCCAGGAAACATAGGATGGCCTGACAGCGTGAGTTGTGAGAAATGGCCCTGTGCTTAGCTCGGTTTTGATTCTTGGATTATTTTAACATACTTAGTTCTTTTTGTTTTTCCTTGTCTCCCTCCCCCCCTTCTCTCCAGGTAGAGTTTCAACTGTGCTAACCAGGCTGGCTTAGAGCTCCTTCCATAGCCCAGGCTGGCCTTGGTTCATGGCCCTGCTTCTGCCTCAGCCTCCCGTGGACTGGTGTTACATGCTCATCAGGTCTATTCGATTTGCACCCATTTTCTTAGTTTCTTAGGGGCTTGTACGGTGTTGCTTTGTATGGAGAATGACACTGGGTCAGGTTGCGAGGAGGATGGCGGTAGGTTAACCTGTGACCCTAGAGTAGAGCATTAGGAAACACAACGAGGACTTGAGACTTCAGTTTTTATTTGTGACTAGGCTTCGTATTTCTGTAGAGTAGAAACCAAGTTGGTACCACAACTAATTTTCTCTTCTTGTCTTTGTCCCTTCTTTACTCCTCCAGATACCTGACGTCAGATTGCAAATTTGAAACCTGAGGCCCGGGTGTTTGAACGTATCTTTTGGCCTATGGTTCAGTTGACACGCTTGGCTCCTTTTCCCTAATGATTTCTTCTATGGTTACAGCGTCCCTGCTAAGGGTATCTACCTACTCTTTGGATACCCAGAGATTGGTACCTGGGTGAGAACATAAGAAGGAATTGCGGTTGAAAGCTCAGACTTAAGGAAGTATCCACTGAAGTCCTCACTCTGCAGGAACTGGCACTTGGTTGCTTTCCCTGTAACCAACAACTCTTGTTTTTGGCTTTATTTAGATTTCACTTGAAAAAAAAATGTTCTTGACACCTATTCTGGCCATCAAATTCTTTGATTTTTGTCAGCCACAGCTTTGGGAATCTAGATTACTGTTTGTGTAGCCCAGTGTGAGAACGTTGTCCCCTGAGGAGGAGTGCAGAGCCGAGCGTGGTCAGTGGCTGGGAGCGTGAGGACGTTGTCCTCGTGATGAGTACAGAGCCGAGCGTGGTCAGTGGCTGGGAGCGTGAGGACGTTGTCCTCGTGATGAGTACAGAGCCTAGCGTGGTCAGTGGCTGGGAGCGTGAGGACGTTGTCCTCGTGATGAGTACAGAGCCGAGCGTGGTCAGTGGCTGGGAACAGGTTCTCTGCAGTACCGTGCAGTGAGCTGCAGAGAAGTACAGAGATGGTTTCATCTCTGATAGACACATTGCAGATATGAAACATCCACTGGGTACTGGGATTTTGGTTCTGTTTTAAGGTGAGTTTCAAGACAGATGGCAAGTGAGAAGCTAACCGTGGGCTGTTTGCCTGGCACAAATTCTGCTTCTGTTTGCCCTTTAAATTACTAGACCTTGTTCAGTAAACGGTCAGTGTAGGTTGTTGTGTTTTTTTGGCTGGTGTACTGCCTGCCTTCTGTTTTGTTAGTTGTCTCAAGAAAGCACCTGTATGGAGTTTGTGGTCCCACAACCATAAGTCATCTGGGTTCTGATGGGGACAGTCCAAGCCTGAGGCCTTGGGGCACTTCTTGTCTCACAAGGTTCCATTTTATACACATAAAAAGTTTTTTTTTCTTTCAGATGTAGTCGGTGTGAGAAAAAGAGTGAAGAAAACTTGAGAATTTCTCCTAATATCTTTGTTGTTGTTGTTGTTAAATTTTATCTGATTAGGATGAAATCACTGGAAGTTTTTTCTAGAGTTTCCGAGATCTCGTGTCTTCTGCTATCCACAGGAAAGCAGTTCTGAAATGCTCTCTAACTTTCAGCCCCTTCTCTTGTCTCAGCTGACGTGGAGAGGAAAGCCCCGCTGCGCCCCCTTCAGAGCAGGCCTGTGCTCCTGCTGTGCTGGCTCGGGTTCCCTTCAAATGCTCTTCAGTTACTCTCTTCCTGCCCTTAGTTTTCTTTCTTGAAAAAGAGTTCTCTGCCCTTTAGGGAAAATTAGGACACAGCTAAAGTGTTTTTCAGAGGAGGCACAGGCTTAGGAGAGCTAGAGACTGGTCTACAGGAGCATCTGTCTGATGTGAGCAGAAAAGCCGTGCGTATGTGCGCTAGGAACAGGTTCTCTAGGGACATGAGCAGGAACCAAGGAGGTCGGACTCTTTGTCTCTCCACCCCTTCTCTCTCTCTCTTCCTCTCCCTCTCTTTCTCGTGCGCGCGCGCGCGCGCGCGCGCGCACACACACACACACACACACACACACACACACACACACCATGAAGGTGAACTATATAACGCTGACTTGGCTGAGTTTTACTGCTTTAAGCCATGTGGGTGTTAGCCGTAGTACTGCCTAGTCTTAGTGATTCTGAAGCAGATGCTGTGTGTTTTTCCTTCACTTCGGGTTCATTAACATTTTGAAGATGAGTGTGATTTACACTGCATAGGCAGAGAAAAGGAGTGTCCAGTGTTACATGGCTTAGCCAGGCTAGTACGCTGGTAGTCTGAAGTGGGGCGTCATGCCTTGATGACTGCATCAATAAATAGGGCACCTTGTAGTTAGACTGTAGTTACAGTCCGCGTGTCGAGGAAGGGGCAGTGCCAGCGTTATTTCAGGAATGCAGAGGCTAATGCGATGAAGGTTCAGTGTTGATGGTGTTCTAGCAGGGGACACGCTAGCTAATGCTATAAGGAAACTAGTCAGGAGAAAGACCAGAGTGCACCGAGGTTCACTACAGTTAGGATGTTCAGGCAGGATGGAAGCTCAGTGAGATGGGCTGAGGCCATTGGCTGCAGCGGGACTAGATCTGGATGAGGTTGTGTTAATGCATACGCAGTTAAATAGGGTGACTGCTGCTTATGCTGCTAGGTCCAGCTTCTTAGAAAAGCCTTCCTTGGGAGAGTTGGCAGGGCATAAAAATAAGTGATCTAATAAGGCATCTAATAAGTGATGATGGAGTCCACTGCTTTCACATCTCAAGTCAGGGTGTCAGGGATTGGCCAGGGCTACCCGCATGCTTCCAGCTTAGCTGGGTCCTCATCATCTCCACAGTTCTTAAATTGATAATCTGTCTGATGTTGCCTTGAGGTGTGTTCCTGTAGTCTGTAGGTGTGAGACGGTTTGGGTGTACATTAGCGCCATCACTAGCTCTGACAGGTCCATCAACCCCAGTCTTAGGGTAGCTCTACTATTGTTACCTTTTCTGAAGTGTATTTTATATTTCCTTTAGTCCTTATAATTTCAGACTGTTACAAGAACTCCATTTGATAGTCTGGTGCATAGTTTTTTTATATATTTATTTATTATGTGTACAGCATTCCTTCCATGTGTGCACGCAAGCCAGAAGGGGGCACCAAGTCTCACTATAGATGGCTGTGAGCCACCATGTGGTTGCTGGGAATTAAACTCAGGACCTCTGGAAGAGCAGTCAGTGCTCTTAACCACTGAGCAATCTCTCCAGCCCTGTTGCGTAGTTTTTAATTCATCACCGATTGTTAGAAATCATCTTTCTCTGTTTTAACCCAGCACCGAGTGGTGCATACCTTGATGGTGCTGTTAGGAGTGACGGCCTCTCCGGTGCCGTACAAGCATTGGCCTTGAAACTGCTACAACATTCGGTTTATACTGAAATGTGTCTGTTAAATCAAGGGTCGTGCTTTTATTGTTTGGTTTCCTTGGGCAGCCTACAGTCCTTTCCAGGAATGACAGTGTGCATTGCAGCCTCCATTATTTCGGGCTCTTCTGTGGTTCTCTCTGTGATTAGAGGAAGATTTGATATGTTAGTAGGTGTCGGTGACAGTGCCTTGTGTTGAGGTGTGCTTGTGTGCTTTGTTGGGGAGAGTAGGCAGTTGTCGGGTTAAGGTGACATGCATTAGATTACTTCATGGTGAATGGTAGCTCCTTTTCTCTTCTAATAAGGGATGATGGAGAACAGACTTGGAACTGGACATCTTGTTCTTACCCGTTATCCATTGGCTTTTGTATTTGAATCAGTTGCTGCTGGAGGACTTTACTATTGTCATGTTTCTCTTTAGAAACAGCTACTGCAGCTTCATGGTGGTGTCTCTTTACAATTGTTTCTTCCAGTCTGAATTCAAACAAGTTCCACAAGTTACCCTTCGTTCTGGCCTCACCATGCTGTTAATGAGAGCAGCCATCCTCTGCACAGTGTTTTGTGAGTTTGAATATTTTCTGGAAGCTGGTGGGAGAGATTTGAGTACCTAGCCAGGCCATGGTGGCACATGTGTTTAATCCCAGCATTCAGGAGGTAGAGGCAGGTGGATCTCTGAGTTCAAGGCCAGCCTGGTCTGCAGAGTGAGTTCCAGGAAAACCCAGTGTTACACAGAGAAACCCTGGCTTCAAAAACAAAACAACAGTGTAAACAAAATGAGTAGTTGAGGTTGCATTTTGTGGAGTATTTCCATAGTTTTGGTGATGACTGTCCTGTAGAGATAGACTGAGCATCAGTGAATGCATGCAGGCAGCCGTCCACTTTAAAGTTCACCGTCAGCTTCCCCAAGAGTCTTAGCAGGGACTCATTGCCACAGGTGCATTATTGTGCAGGTGGCTGTGGTTATCATTTCCTTTTTTCTTGTTTTTTCCTGATGTGTGTATATTTCTGCTCTATCTCTGTGTGTATCTTCCCAAAGAGTGCAACATCTACTCCAGAGACAGTGTTCCTGTCCTTCAGTGATCCTAGAGACCCCTCCTCAGTTTTTGTTCGTTTTAGTATCACTGGGACTCAACCCCCAGAGCCCTGCACATGCCAGGCAAGTGCTGCACCCTGAGTTGCATCCCAGCTCTTAAGTCTTCTTACCTGTAAACTGGGGTGATTGAGTCTGTGATTGTGGAGGGGCTTCTCCATGAACTGTAATGGTGCTGTGTGGTCAGTGCTGGTGCAGGAATCGTTTTTATCTGGGGTGTAATTCAGCTAGCGTGTGGGAGGCTCAGGGATAAGTGTCTCACACTAATGATTGTCATAGTGAAGAGTGGAGAAAATAAAAGTTCTTTGTAATACGTTGCCTTCTCAGGAAGCTTGGGCTTGTATTTGTATAGCGTGAGCTTAGGGAATGTGTGGGAGCAATCATCAGAGAACAAACACAAAGCAGCACAAGCAGCAGTGTGGTGTGGAAGCTGTTCCGAAATGGAGGTAGCAGTGTGAAGGAGCTGTGGATTGGTGCTGGAGCTGCTGGTGCCTCGAGACACGGGCGTTCAGTGCTCAGGACCTGACGGGGTCCGCATCTAACAGAGGGTTTCCTTGCTCTGGCAGGCTGGCCTGCTGTTCTGCACACCCTTACTTGAAGTCGAGGGAAGGGCTTCTGTTTTCCTCCAGTGAGTGATGTAATAACATGCGTGGAACTGACAGTTGGTGGATGGCTGGGAACCACTTTAAGACATTTGCGAGTGAATTTTACATGTTCAATACATTGTTTAATTTTGTCCTTTCATTTTATGTGTGAATAACATTTGTGAAGATCCTAACCTTCCTTGCACACAGTTGACAGTTAAATTTGAAAAGGCCAGTGTCATCATTCCCTGTCCATTCAGGTTGGAGAGAATAAATTGAGCCAAGCCACCAGCCTGTGGTAGTGTGCAGTGTTGGGAACGTTCTCCATCTTTGTTATGCTCCTAGGAGCGAAGCCGTGGCTGCATATTCACAGGGACATACTGTTGCAATCAGAATATGAGATTTTCCAGCCTGCTCTTCAGAGAGCCCCTGATTCCTGCTGTGCTGTGTGCAGTACCTGCAACTCTGTCCTGCTCACCTACACCCACACACCCTGTCCTGATGCATGCCATCTGGGCTGAACTTGTTTGTTGCTTTGTGATGGAGACAAAGGAAGCTTTGGGTGTGACAGTTCTGTGATGCAGGAGACCTTCAGAGTTCTTGTATGACCCTAGGTGGTAATGGTACTTCTCACTTCTGTCATTGTACGGATTTAACTAGCCAGGCCTCCCAGGCACAGTGCTGAGGTCCTGTGCAGTGTTTGTGAATTTAGCCCAAGGTAAGAACAGTGCAGTTGGTTACTTTTAGGGTCAACATAATCTGTCAGTGGTTCTCAACCTTCCTAATGCTGCAGCCCTTTGATACAGTTCCTCATGTTGTGCTGACCCCCAGCCATAAAATTATTTTTGTTGCTGCTTCATAACTGTAATTTTGCTACTATTATGAATTGTAATATAAATATCTGGCATGCAGGATATCTTATATATGACCCCTGTGAAAGGGTCATTCAACCCCTCCAAAGATCACCACTGACAGGTTGAGAACTGTGGGTCTGTGCTTTCTTAGCTCACATCTAACTTGGATGATGGAGGAAGGTCATTGGCTAATAAAGGAACTGCCTTGGCCCATTTCATTGGTTAGAAGATAGGTGGGAGGAGTAAACAGAACAAAAACGCTGGGAGGAAGAGGAAGTGAGGTCAGACTCGACAGCTCCTCTCGGGAGCAGACGCCTCAGAGAGACACCATGCTCCCCGCTCCCGGGCAGACACACGCGATGAAGCTCCGACCTAGAATCTTCCTGGTAAGACCGGTGCTCACAGATTATTAGAGATGGGTTGATCGGTATATCAGAATTAGCCAGTAAAGGCAAAAGCTAAAGGGCCAAGCAGTGTTTAAATGAATACAGTTTGTGTGTTGTTATTTTGGGGCAAAAGCTAGCCGAGCAGGCGGCTGGGGTGTTGGGGACACAGCCCCGCCGCCCTTATTACTACACTTGGAGTTGTGACAGGAGTCCCCACTGAGCTCTATGACTCTTCCTTGTTCCCTGTTGGGATTCTGTGTCAGGTGACTCTTCTTTTTAGAGATCTGTTCCTGGATTATAGATTGGTGCAGATTCACTCCCTGGTTTGGCAGATAAGTATAATGCTCCCCTAGACTGTAGAAATGAGGTTTGGTTGTCTGACTAGTTCTATGTTCGTCAGTGGAAGACTTACGAGTTGATCTCAGTTGGGGCTCATGTTTTCTCTCTAGTTGGCCAGATGTGGCACCATGTGCATTTCCCTTCTCTTTCTGCCTTAATGCATTTAAATGTATGACCATCGCATCTGCATTCTGATTTCGTGTGAAACAAGGTGATTTCACATTGTGTAAAATCACATTACCAGTGATTTTAGTGGGGAAAGTCCTATTTCAGAACCCTCTGTGTTTGATGTTAGCCTGAGTTAGTTCCTCTTTCCTGGGGACCATTTCTTTGCTCTAAATACTCTTGTTGTGGGAATCATTGTTTTTCTTTTTCAAAAAATGTCATGTCAAGGAAACATGTTAATTGTGAAAGAAAACTTACGGATACAGAACACAGTCTAAGAAGTTGCATGTTAGCTGGAGGTGTTTCCATGTGTATTCGTTCTAAAATAAAGGAACTCTGGGCCTGTTGTTGTTCATGGTGCTACTGGCAAAGAAATGTTCACTCTTTAAACATGGAAATATACAAAACTCACGTGTATTCTGTTGGGATTCCCTCTCCCCTTAAAGAAGCGTGAACCCCGTCTCCTGCAGGAAGGCTGGAATCCAGGCTCTGATAACTGTGACAGACATGTGGAGCTCACTCTCATTCTACTGTGACATTCATACCTTTCTGCAGTCTGAATGGACCTGCTGTGATTATTTTCCTTCTGTTCTGTAGGAAGCATCAATCCCTGTATGCATTTTAAGTTGAAAAACTAAAAACATCCTGCAGGCCAGTGCAGGGCCTGGTGAGGCCCCTGAGCAGTGGCTCTGGAAGGACATGAAGAGGGAAGACAGTTAAACACACTCTGGTTCTTGAGACAGTCTCACGGTAGACGAGGCTGACCTGGGACTGAAGCGGTCCTTTGCCTCAGTGTCCTGAGTGCTGGGATTACAGGTGTGTGTCATCGTGCCCAGCCCTCGACAGCTCTGAGCTCAAATTTGGCCAATCTGCTATTTGCTATGAAGGCATGTCTAAGGAATGAGGACTCAGGCTCTGTATGGGACTTTGAGCCAGGTGAGCCCCCTCTGGAAGCAGAAGACGGCTTAGTTGATGCTGTGAGTCACATTTAACACCACACTGGTCCTAGATTGATTTCTAGTGGTGGACAGGACATGTCTGCTTTGACTCTTGAGCACAGAAGCTGCTACCTCAGCAGGGGTCAGAAGCTGAACCCTCCCCCCTATAGACAAAGGCTCTGATGAAAACATGCTAAGCTTCCACCAAGAAGACTTTATCTGAAGATCCTGAACCAGCAAGGCTCTTCCTCCTCGTAGGTGGACGAGTGTCAGAGTGATAGCAGTACGCTTGGTCTTGCTTGGGCCGGAGGAGAGTCTCCACTGAAGGCGGGACCTCGTGACCAGCCTCTTCCCACTGCCACTGACTGGAACATTTATAGAGCTTACTCAAATTTTGGAGGTTTTTTTTTGGGGGGGGGGTGTTAAACTTGAAAGACTTGGAGGATTAGGAAAGCAGTCATAAAATATGGTCAACTTCAGGATTTGGCGGGTATGAAGTAATGATGTAAATTTGTACTTGAGTTTTTTGTTGTTTTGATTTGCTTTTGGCAGTATCTTGTTACTGACATGATTTTCAGGAGGTAGGTAGGATTTTAATGTGGTTTTATTTTCATTTTTTATGTTAGGTGTAATTATTGTGTGTTTTGACTTAGAAGAGAGCTGGAAATGATAGGACCGGCATTCTCTAGGGAATAGTATGGGTTCAGCCTGCTGGAGTGTAGTGGGATCTGTTTAGGGAATGACTCGCTGACTTTCCTTCTGAGAGTCACCAAGTTTTTAACACTACAGATTTAGTTCAAGCAGTTTTGAGAAAATTGGCCTTATTTTTATTTATGGCTCCATGGCTTCTAAGTTTACTGGGTTTTTTTGTTTGTTTGTTTAAAGAAAATGCCTAGATTTATCAGAAAAAAAACAGTTTTTTGAAGCATGGAAAATCACTTATTTTGAAGTTTCCTCACTGATAAGCAGAAGCACTTAGACGCTAATATGTGGCAGTATTATTTCGAATAATAACAATGTTATTGATCTGTCAGCTTCTTTTATAATTAACTGAAGACTGAGGATTTCTTTAGGAAGAGGAGAATCGGATTTATCCATTTGATTTTAGTCATTTTTAAATGTGTGTTTTACAGAATAATCTTAATTCAGAGCTGAAAAATGTCAGATGGATTTATTGAAGATGATTTAATGGTTAACTGTTTTGTTCGGGTTTGGAAGACAGAGAAATCAAATTATTCATCCTTCCAGAAAAATCTCCCTTTGCTTTTCATACAGGAAAAAAGAATTAGACATATTACAGCACTGAAAATATTCTATAAAATCAAACCTTGAGTGGAATGCTTTTGTCTTCTTAGGTTTTTTTTGGGGGGTGGGATTATTGCCTGCAGAAGGAAGGGAAAGAAGGAAGTTGTTCCTGCTGAAGGGTTCTTTTCTCCCTAGCAGAGTGCGCGCAAGGGCAGCTGGAGTCCGGGAAGCTGTACTGTTTGTGTAGGGTTCCTTTTTCTCATCAGCTGTGTATTATCCTAAGTTCCCTGTGACTACACTTACAGCGGGACTTTTACCGTCTCAGGTACCTGCTATTGCATCTAGGACTTAGCTGGCCATAATGCTAGCTCCTCTCCCCATCACTGCAAGAATTTGAAGATCTGTTTTGGGAATCTAGTGTTCGCTTTCTCCCTTAGGGCACTTTAACTTCTTGATTCTTGTTTTGAGGTGCAACTGCAAGACAAGGTGTCTATAGCAAGACAAGCAACAGTTTTGTGACATGGTGGGCAGTTGCTCCTTGAGACCTGAGGCGACTGATGATCCTTTTGTTTTTAGCTCAGAATGACGGCTGCTATCACTATCCTCTGTGACAATAGTTTGTGCTTTGCTGCAGTTATTAAAGTGTATTGTAAAAGTGTTTTTTTATAACAAATGTTGCGCCATGTTTGCTCAATTGAAAGTTTCCTCACCGCTTGATGCGCCCCTCCTCTAATTCACTCTTTGTCTTTTGTCTTTGCTGCCTTGCAGGGTTGGTACAGTAGGCTCCACTAGACTTAGCTGCAGCTCAGAGTTTCTCCTCCAGCACCTGAGTAAATGCTGATGGTCTTGTGGACTAAGAGTGCGAGCTAAATTCTCAATCCCAATTGAGAAGCGGAGGAAATTTAAAACTGTCTCCTTCCAAGCTTACTACAACCACCACCATCAAGACAGCAAACAAAGGACAAAGACTTTGAACTGCTGTGTTGCTCTGTGTAGTCCCGTTCACGTGTGCTTTACAGACTTGGCTGGGTTACTAATAAGTAAATAAGAAGTTGGACACTTCTTTCATTCGGACATTTTATTCACAAGTTACCAGAATGAGGGCTGTGCTGGAGACGGCAGACATTGCCATAGTGGCCCTGTATTTTGTCCTGGTCATGTGCATTGGTTTTTTTGCCATGTGGAAATCTAATAGAAGCACTGTGAGTGGATACTTCCTGGCCGGGCGCTCTATGACCTGGGTGGCAATTGGTGCCTCTCTGTTTGTGAGCAATATTGGGAGTGAGCACTTCATTGGGCTGGCAGGATCTGGAGCAGCGAGTGGATTTGCAGTAGGCGCGTGGGAATTCAATGCCTTACTGCTCTTGCAACTTCTGGGATGGGTTTTCATCCCTATTTACATCCGATCAGGGGTATACACTATGCCTGAATACTTGTCCAAGAGATTCGGTGGCCATAGGATTCAGGTCTATTTTGCGGCCTTGTCTCTCCTTCTGTATATCTTCACCAAGCTCTCAGTGGATCTGTATTCAGGTGCCCTCTTTATCCAGGAGTCCTTGGGTTGGAACCTTTATGTGTCTGTCATCCTGCTCATTGGCATGACCGCTCTGCTGACTGTCACCGGAGGCCTTGTTGCAGTGATCTACACAGACACCCTCCAGGCTCTGCTCATGATAATCGGGGCGCTCACACTTATGGTTATTAGCATGATGAAGATCGGAGGGTTTGAGGAAGTTAAGAGAAGGTACATGTTGGCCTCACCCAATGTTGCTTCCATTTTGTTGACACACAACCTTTCCAACACAAATTCATGTAATGTCCACCCTAAGGAGGATGCCCTAAAAATGCTGCGAGATCCAACAGATGAAGATGTTCCATGGCCTGGCTTCATTCTTGGGCAGACCCCAGCCTCGGTATGGTACTGGTGTGCTGACCAAGTCATTGTGCAGAGGGTTCTAGCAGCCAAAAACATTGCTCATGCCAAAGGCTCTACTCTAATGGCTGGCTTCTTGAAGCTTCTACCAATGTTTATCATAGTTGTCCCAGGAATGATTTCTAGGATACTGTTTGTTGATGACATAGCTTGCATCAACCCAGAGCACTGCATGCAAGTGTGTGGAAGCAGAGCTGGGTGCTCCAATATTGCCTACCCACGCCTGGTGATGAAGTTGGTTCCTGTGGGCCTTCGGGGCTTGATGATGGCAGTGATGATTGCGGCTCTGATGAGCGACTTGGACTCCATCTTTAACAGTGCCAGTACCATATTCACCCTCGATGTGTACAAGCTTATCCGCAAGAGCGCGAGCTCCCGGGAACTAATGATAGTGGGCAGGATATTTGTGGCTTTTATGGTTGTCATCAGCATAGCATGGGTGCCAATCATTGTGGAGATGCAAGGAGGCCAGATGTACCTTTATATCCAGGAGGTGGCAGATTATCTGACCCCTCCAGTGGCAGCCCTCTTCCTTCTGGCAATTTTCTGGAAACGTTGCAACGAGCAAGGGGCTTTCTATGGTGGAATGGCAGGCTTTGTTCTTGGAGCTGTCCGTTTGATACTGGCTTTTACCTACCGTGCTCCTGAATGTGACCAACCTGATAACAGGCCAGGCTTCATCAAAGACATCCATTATATGTATGTGGCTACAGCATTGTTTTGGATCACAGGACTCATAACTGTAATTGTGAGTCTTCTCACACCGCCTCCCACCAAGGACCAGATTCGTACCACCACCTTTTGGTCAAAGAAGACCCTGGTAACAAAGGAGAGCTGCTGTCAGAAAGATGAGCCATACAAAATGCAAGAGAAGAGCTTTCTACGGAGCAATGACAATAGTGAGGCTATCAACCACGTCATTCCCAACGGGAAGTCTGAAGACAGCATTAAGGAACTTCAGCCTGAAGATGTTAATCTGTTGGTGACGTGCAGAGAAGAGGGCAATCCAGTAGCTTCCATGGGTCATTCAGAGGCAGAAACACCAGTAGATGCTTATTCCAATGGGCAAGCAGCTCTCATGGGTGAGAAAGAGAGAGAGAAGGAAACAGAAAGCCGAAGCCGGTATTGGAAGTTCATAGACTGGTTTTGTGGCTTTAAGAGTAAAAGCCTTAGCAAGAGAAGTCTCAGAGACTTGATGGATGAGGAGGCCGTTTGCTCACAGATGTTAGAAGAGTCTCCGCAAGTAAAAGTCGTGTTAAATATTGGACTTTTTGCTGTGTGTTCACTTGGAATTTTCATGTTTGTTTATTTCTCCTTATGAACTTAAGAACATGGTGAGACACTTCAGAAAATACTGCAGAAATGTAACTGTTGCATCTCTCAGGCATTGTTTACGCTGAAGGTTTTAGCCAAATTTTACTTAGCAGAAAATCATCTATTTGCAGGACTATTTTCCTAGAGATGGATGAAATAAATCTTCAACTTAAATGAAACAAAACAGAATGAATTGTGCAAAAAAAGAAAATGTGGTTTAGAGTTTTCCATACCAAAGTGAGGAAAGACCAATTCTTCTCACAGGTCACTTAGAGCAGAACTGTGTTAAAGTACCATGATAAAGTGTCTTGTCTGCATTGCCAAGTCTCATAGACCTTGTGCTGAAGTAGATCTATCTGCTCATTTGTAAAGCTTTTGTCTCTAATCCCTGCTATGATTGAAAAATCAAATTCATAGAGATGTATGATTAGTTATGTCCTGAAAGTCTAATGTGTTGTATAGTAATCACTTCAGGACAACTTTGTTTGCCTGGCTGGTTTTGTTAGCATGAGTCCATGGATTCTGCTTGCCAAAAGAAAGGAAGAATGTTTTCCTGGAGGTATTTTTGTACCCCTTGTGTGTGGAATGTTTAATGGCTTGGGCAGACTTTGTTTCAGTTCCCTCCCTCTGTTTTTCTTTCTTAAACTGAACCATACGGAATGACTACCAAGTCTGTATATATATATATTTAATCAGGGGGGAAGTAAGTATTGCTGATGATCCCCACATTTATTGATGTGTTTTAAAATATAGTTTGAGAATTAACTACCATGCAGTGCTTGATAAACGTAATGCTAAGAGGATGCTGAATCATCTTCTGCCTGTGTCCTAGCTGCTTCCTTGTTATTTTGTAGTATTCCTTGTTAATCGGCCAGATGCCTTCCCCATGGTCCAGTTGTGAGAAACGTTCAGTGTCGCCACAGAAGTGGGCACAGCTTTTGTGTGCTGAGTTGTGGCCCTTGACTAGCTGTGATACACTGACGTTGTGTTTAGAGGAAAAATCAAATCCTGACTCACACTGCATTCTCTATTCGTTCTTTTCCTGGCTTTTGCCTTTGCTGAAGACGTGCTGCGAGTGTTAGCACACACACATGCGTAGTTACAAACTGGCCACCCGCCACAGAACTCTCCTCACCCTTGCTGTTGATCAGCATAAGGTTTCTGTGGATGCCCAGCGTGGTCATGCGCTCTTGTGGAGGACATCACAGGATTCTGTACAGACCTTTACCTTTATCCAATCACAGCATCCATGGGCAGCGGATCTTTGTTATAGGCTGTTTCTACCTAGTGAGGATGGCCCAGAAGGAGTTAGAGAAGAACTCTTAAGGATGTCTGTAGTCCTGTCTTCAACACTGCCTGTTCTCCATGAGAGATGGAGAACACTAACTATATACCTACTTTCTTTAAGCTAATAATTTTTTAAATTATATAACAAATTTATTAAGCCTTGTACTCAAGGACAATTATTACTTTTATAGATCATTTTGTAGATTTTGAATCAAAGCTCAATCCTGATAACTTTTTTTTTTTGTAATGCATCAATTTGTTTGCAGATGATGGACTTGAGCCCAACACTGACTTTGGGGCTCATTGGGTCCATGTAGTCTTCCTGTCTTCAGGAGGGTTTCTGATGGACTGAGCCTGCAGGTGGAAAAGGTGATTCATGTACGAATAGCATGTATTTTGGAAGAACTTAGAGTGCCTTGTACAATTTTTCTCTCAATTTCTATTTTGAGGTTTATAACTAGGGACCAAGTAGATAGGGCTTCCTTGTCTTGAGTGGAGGTTGAGGCTGTGATGCGTCCAAGGTCATGGGACCTTGTGGAAAGATGAGAAAGCAGTTCTCCAGATCTGGATTCAGAGTTTGCCCACATGTATTTGAATGAATGGTTTGTTCGTGGTTTGTGACAGTCTTCTCTTAAAGAATTTTCCATTTGAGATAACCTTTTAGGCTATGAAAAACATTCATAGGATCTTGGGTTGCCTGAATTTGTATCAAGTTGTAGGAGTTAGTATTTCCTTTGAACACATCCCTCTGCACTTAGCAAGAATTGACATGTTGGCTGAGTGGCCTTCCCAATCCTCATATTTACAATGTAAGAGAATAGGTGTTTATGTGAATTTCTCCCCTTTATTTAGTGTTGAGTCCTAATAATTTGGAATGTTAGATCTTCTTACCTCTTTTTGTTGTCTTACAGTAAGATACATACAATACATCACATGTCTGTGTAAATAGCAGTAGGTCAGGTTTAGAGTTCTATATCTATAAATAAGAAATACCTTAACATATCCATGAGGTGTTCATTCTTACCAGTGTGAGCATCTCTGTACTGACTCTGAAGTCCCTACCGCTTGTCTTCCTTACTGCCTCCCACGTGGATGCCGTGGTTGAAGAAGGATGTGAACTGGGGAAGGCAGCTTCATTCCAGGAGACCAGGCTTTAGTCTATAGGTTGTTGGAATGACCTTGGAATGATAGATGGTTATTTCAGGCTAGCAAAGTGTCCATCCTTCCCATGGATATATGAGTCCTAAAAGATAGCGTGGATCTGTTCAGACATTTACACATGCATTTCTGTGCTTGTGCAAGCTGAGGTTCTAAATTGACCAAGATTCACACTGACTAAAATGTGGCTAAAAGTAAAAACGTAGGTGGGGCTGTTGGTCCACAAACGCAGGTGAGAAATAGTTATCCTTGGTGTGTGGGCTCAACTTCTCCATGTTTTGTCTTCCCAGGCAGTTTGTGTCTGGGTCTATAGCAGAGGGCTTCTGACAGTGGCCTGAAGAGGGATTGTTGACTCTGCTGTGGGACTTCAGGTCTCTTTCATTTCTGAAGACTGTGTCCTGCCGATCTCTCCTCCAGCTGTTCTTTCTAGGAAGTGATTGCTTTTGTTTTTAGAGGAGCATCAAGTAATAACTCGTGTCCTTGGCTCAGATCCAGTGGGTCTCATTTCCAGGGCTTCCTTTCCACTGGCTCCAAGGATCCATCATTATCTTGCACGCAGAGGGAGGCTGACCAGGGCCGTGTGTCCTTACCTCTTAAGAGATGTCACCATAAGAGATTAGCAGATACCCTTCACTTTGTGAAACTTCCAGTTAAGAATGGATCTCTGAGTTAATTGGTTCTCTGAGCATGGGGTTAAAAGCCTTGTCTGGGGCTGGTTCTGAATCCTCAAATTCCTTCACTGGGACTCTTTCCCTGTCGCAAGTGCATGATCTTCTCATCTCTTTGAATGTCATTTAGTGTAATCTATGGATGAATCTTTTCCACCATAGAAATCAGCCTTGTCGTTAACCCATTGAGAGATTAGGTCTTGCATCTTCTCGTCTAACTGGCACTACAGTACTAAGATTGCCTCATCCCCTCATATCACACCTTCATGGGAGGTACGATTGGAAGGAGACCACATAGGTGTCACCCTTCCCTAGGTGTGCACAAGACCGCTCATTCCTGTTGAACCGTGTGTCTGCACAGCCTGTTGGTGAACAGTTTCTAAGACGTGATGAAAGCGCCAGCGTTTCAGTATTTTTAAAGTCAGGAAGCTGTAGTGAGTTCTCACAGGAGCCCCTTTGAGATGATGGGATCATGTGATACAGAAAGGCTGGGTTTTGCCATTGAGGTGGTAAAGTTGGAAATTAGCTGGTACAGAGAGAAACACTTGGGCTGTTATGTCCGAGGCTGGTGCAGAAATGACGACTCGGGACCAAAACCCTTCTCGTGAAGATCACCTGTCACACTGTCTTGAACACCGTAGCTGCTCCGCTCGTGAGCTGAGGTTCTGTGTAAGAGAATTGTTAGTGCCAAGTCCCACACTTAGTCGTGTGTTTTCATTTAAAGTTCTCACTACTGACTGATCTTTTAACAATGTTGTGAAATCGATGCCATTTATGCTTCTGTCTACACTCCTTTCTAACAGGCAAGGTTCAGTTTGCGTGTGAGCCACCATTGCCCTAGCAACCAATGGCTGTTGCCCTGTAGCCTTTGCTGAGAAACGAAGGAAAAGGCGTAGTGTGTGTCATTACTCATCTCGTGCACTTTACTCTTTGGAGGAGCATGTATCTGCAGGCTCTGTGGATGGCCTGATTCCTCTAAGTGTGCCCGGGAAGGCTGAGGAGTTCTGTCTGGCATGCTGCCCTCCTGCCCTTCCTCCTCACCCCTCGCCCCAGGTAGCGTATGTTTAAAGACTCTGCTAGGGATTTTCTGGACAGCACAAGTTGACAGTTTATACCCACAGCATAATTAGATGTATTTGCCCTATTTTCCTAGGGCTGCTGGCTTTATAAATTTATATGTAAATAATACACAAATTTAATGTTCAGTTTATTAGTGTGAAAGCAGAATGTCATTAGTATCTCGTATGTGCATGTCTGTGTGTGTAATTGGAAACAGATGGGGCATACTGAAATCTTGGAATGGCAGTTGTTAGTGTACAAGGTTTTCCACAGTATAATCAAATTTTGAGGTTTGTGTTTAGGTTGTAGGTAACCTTCTGCTTGCCAGTGTTGATCTGCTAGTTTGCTCCTGTCCCTTTCTTAGCCATAAGCTTCCTATGCTTTTAGCTTTTATTGTAACTAGTGAGGAAAGCTGCTAGTAGAAAGTACACATTTACACGCTTTTATATGTAGTTTTTGGTTCACAGAATCAAGGCAGTTTTAAGTATATATATTGTAGCTTAATGTTATTTATTCATCTTAATTTGCTTTTACATCTATAATTAAAACTTTAAAGTTACATTCTGATTCTGAGTATATTTTTAGAATGTCCATGTATAGTTTGTTAAGGACATCTGAGCACTCATATTTCCGTGTGTAAGGAGAGACTAAAGGTCCATAGAAAGCACAACACTGTTCACGTGTGTGTCTCCACTTGTAAAAAGCACAAACCTAATAGCATTCTCACTAACCCACAAGTGCAAGTCATAAGCCCACCAAGCTGCGCCCCAGGGTTGTCAGGACGACCACAGTACCGAAAGGCTGGACAGGGAGACTGCTGTCCAGCTGGTCCTGAGAGATGAGTCTTGTGTTCTCCCTGCTTGTGCTGCTCTGATGGGGAGAGTTCTCAGCTGCTTATATCTGGGGGTTTTAGGGAAATGAGATCTGTGGACACAGACCCACAGTCTGAAACTCAACTGGGACAGTGGGATTTCTGGGGGGCAGGCAGGTGACAGCTTTGTAAGTCGTAGTCATTGGAATGCTAAAATGTTGTCTAGAAGAAGTGTTACTAAATTCACACTCAAGTAGTGCAGATACTATATTGATCTTGCATAGGTTTGCATGAGGTGGCGTTAGCTTTGTGTTCTTTATGTGCTTAGCTGTACTTTTTAGTAGAGAGTTGGATCTCTGTGTTCCGAACATCAAACTATTTCTGGACAGACTCTATATGACATTGCTTTTCCTAATAGTACTGAGAATTTTCTAATGTGTTCTGTTAGCTCCTCAAGACTAGATGAGTGGAAAGCTGTGGGTG